>NC_047530.1:16517384-16820415 GCF_012275295.1 Melopsittacus undulatus
GACTCTTTGCTCATCTTAGTCGGAAGGCCCAGAGTTTTGAAGGAAGCAACCAAATGTCATACCAGTCTAATGGAAGTTGTAATCTAACCTCTGCAGGTCTCCCAGAATGCTTGCATAGTGTAAGGGCCAGAGCAATGGCTGCATTTCCTGCAGTTGTGTTACCCTAGATCAGGGAAATGAAGATGTGTGAATCCCTCCATCTGGCCTCCTACAGGTATGCATACACATAAGCAGAAACACAGAAACAAAGTTATATATGAGAAAAGGTTAAACACTTGAGAGGTAAAGTTACAATGTTAGTACCATCCAGTATAAAAGGTTCAAATGAAAATTCTCAGTATTTGCATCCCTGATGTTCCCTTTCTGTGCATTGATTTTGGTGTCTGGATATATCTGAATTGCTTCTACCCTCAAAACTGTCTTATGTCTGCACTGTGTGTTCATGTTTACCTTAGATCAAAGCATGAAGTCATAATTTATATCTGTGGACTTTCTTGTATATTTGATTGTTAGCGGGCCAGTGATCTGACCTATAACGGGCAGCACAGGTCTGTGAATTACTATTACACTACTAACAGGAATAATTGCAGGTGGTAAGGCTGGTAATAAACTGCATTTTTATGTTATTCAGTAACAGCAGTGTTTTATCACTCATTTATTGAGGAAAAATTACTAAATATGATTCCTGCCAAAGGCACAATGTGCAGTTCACCATTTACATGTAAGTACTATGTCAATTTATAATATTGTAGGGTAAAAAGGCAGTTTTAATAAAAACTAACAAAAGATTTCAACAATTAAAAATAAAAGCAGAGTGTAGAACAATAAACAATCTGAACTATATGGCCTTTGCATTGATGCAGAGAGCATGCTTCTTCCTTGTTCATCTCTATTCTGCCTAGATGTAATCTCTGCATGTTTCAGTTCTTTGGCTTTGCAAAGTATATAATGATTTCTAAAAGACACAACAAAGCAAAGGCTTGGGGAGTTCATAGAGATGGCAGGAAATTTCACTACAGGTGCTCTGAGGAATCCTGATTGATTTTACATCTCCTGCCCTCCAAGCAGTGCTAACTAAATTACAGAGTAATGTCTGACAAGAGCTTATTATAAGAATTTTAAAAAATAGACTTTTATATGTGATTTTAGGATATACAGAAAAAGAGCTTATGATACTCATGTGTTTTACCAAAACATGGTCAAATTGAAAAACTAAATATTTTAACTTGTTACCAAGTTAATGGCCTGTCTACAAAAATAGAAGCTGGGAAGCTCTTGTTTATGGCCAAGTTTTGTACCTCTGAAACTCTAGACTTGATTATGAGCTTATAGAACATGTAACTATGGTGTCAGTAGTAAGAAGCAAGATAATGAGTGCATTTTATGTTACATGTCATTAATGAAACATTATGCTTTTCTCTCCCCAAGCTGTGCTGTAAGTAGTCAGTTTTTGCCACACCAGTCCCATCCTTAGCTGTTACTAGGAAAAATGCCCAATGCTACTGGTGTAGCAAGCAACTCCCACAACACATTTATGCCTTCTCTTCACTTGTGAAAAGTCCTTGGGTTATCCCCAGTCTGCTGAGAACATAAATGCTGTATATGTCAACAGGTGCTCTTCTGAGGGAAGTAAAAGTGTCTGGCTTGAACAAGGACTTTGTAGTAAATTCCGCCATATCCATGGGCAACTGCTTACAGAGGGAAAAATCTATCGGCTCAGTTGTTTCCCCTTTGTCTTTCTACTGAAACAAAAGCTTGCTCCTAAACTTACAGGATGAGAGGGAACAGATGCCATTCAGGAGACATCTTGCTCCTGAACAAGTTTGTGCAGGAAAACCTGAAACCAGATTGACTAATGCCCCATGTCTCGTGGTTGAATGATAGTGATGCCTAACGTAGAGATACTGTTTCAACTGCAAGGTCCTACACCTGGGTCAGAGCAATCCCAGGCACAGCTACAGGTTGGGTAGAGAAGAGATTCAGAGCAGCCCTGGGGAGAAGAAATTGGGGGTGTTGGTCGATGAGAAAGTGAACATGAGCCAGCTGCAGTGTGAGCTCGCAGCCCAGAAAGCCAACTGTATCCTGGGCTGCATCAAAAGAAGCATGACCAGCAGGTTGAAGGAGGTGATCTCTACTCTGCTCTTGTGGGACCTCACTTGGAGTATTGTGTGCAGTTCTGGTGTCCTCAACATAAAAAGGACATGGAACTATTAGAACAAGTCCAGAGGAGGGCCACGAGGATGATCAGGGGACTGGAGCACCTCCTATATGAAGACAGGCTGAGAAAGTTGGGGCTGTTCAGCCTGGAGAAGAGAAGGCTGCGGGGAGACCTCATAGCAGCCTTCCAGGAACTGGAAGGGGGCCTCCAAGGATGCTGGTGAGGGACTCTTCATTAGTAGTGATAGGAGTGATAGGACAAGGGGTAATGGGTTAATACTTAAACAGGGGAAGTTTAGATTGGTATAAGGAGGAAAGACTGGGTATAAGGAGGTAGTTCTCTATTGTGAGGGTGGTGAGGCACTGGAATGAGTTGCCCAAGGAAGTTGTGAATGCTCCATCCCTGACGGTGTTCAAGGCCAGGTTGGAGAGAACCTTGGGTGACATGATTTAGTGTGAGGTGTCCCTTCCCATGGCAGGGGGGTTTGGAACTTTATGATCTTAAGGTCCTTTCCAACCCTAACAATTCTATGATTCTGTTTCAGCAGAACATGATTGGTGCCAGTCTGGTGTCTGAGAGGATATGCTGGCACTCAGTAATAGTCAAGGATAATATTCAGTGGTGTAAAATGCCTTTCTCTGAACTGTTTGATCATTTAAATGCCCATGTATTCAGTGATGCACCTCAGTTCAAGTCCAACATGTTTTTAGACATGTTTCTATGAGGTTATGTTAAAAGAACAATATCTAGTAAAAATGTTTTGGATTACAAGTAGGGTAACTTTTGCCTAAACTGTGATCTATGAAATTAGCAACTGTAACTGATCAAATGTTTGAGGTGAAGTTTTATTCTATGGGCTTTCTGGAAAGGGGAACAGGGTGGGAATATTAAGCCCACTATCATGGAGATGGTTGAAGCCCTGTTGCATGATACATTCACTTGTCGTGGCATAGGGTCTGTGCTCTAGTACTTGGTGGAAGAAATGAAAAACCATCAATGAACTACAGTCATTGCAGCATGGCAAGTTAAAGCTACCATAAAGAGTTAGGCATGTGTTTGGTGACTGAAACACATAGATACTCCTGATCCACCAGGTTCCCATCTCTCCCATTCCAGAGAGAAGGTGGATTTCAGAGTCAGTACAGCCATCATCTTACTAGGAAAAGCTTGGCTCACATTTCGTCTTAACTGCTTCTTTCCTGCCCTACTTGCTATTTTACACTACTGTTTTTACACTATTCTCAGTAAAATTCACTCTTTGAAATGCTGAAAGACTTGTTTCTTTCAAACTAAAAAAAATTGAGCTAAAAATGAGGAGGTGTTTTGAGATGATCTGTTTCTGGCTGGAGTGCAGGACCATTTCAGCCACATGTTCATCATCAGAGCTTGACCTCATTTTAACCTGGCAGAGCTGCTTAATAGTGAAACTACACTGTGGAGAGCAGCTAACATGTAAATAAATAGAGAGATACCCGGCTACCATGAGGCAATTCTATGCAAATACCTTCTGACACAGGTTTTGTACGTAAAACAGTATTTTTCAGAATTTTACAAAAAACCTTTTTCCATGATGACAGACAGGCAGGGAATGGGTTGCCCAGAGATACTATGCCATATCCATCCTTGGAGGATTTTAAGACCTTGCAGCTTGGGGAAAGCCCTAAGTAACCTGGTCTCACCTCACAGCTAAGCATGGCTTGAGGAGAAGATTATAGTAGAGACTTCCTGATGTCCCTTCCAAACTGAAGTTTCCTATAATCCTATAAAGTTCTTGAAAGTAAATTGGAACAATAAAGGCTGGCTACTTAGGAAGAGATGTGTGTAATGTTCATGAACTGCAAAATTCTCTATAACTTACATAACAGCTCAAAACTGCAACTTCAGGAAAACTCTATTGATTGTGTTCTACATCATCTTAGCAAAGCAACCTTAGGGACTTTCAATCCTTCCATTTCAGTTGCAGTGTTTCCAAAATTTTTTACTGTTGTATACACAGGAACAATTGCAGAAGTGATCTCTAGATATATTAACAGCAACTGTCTTTTTGTCATCTCTGTGGAAATCAATGCATTGGTCCAAGGTACAGCATGGTATCAGTGGAGAAGAGCTGAGGACTGACTTGAACACTGTAAGTGGCTTACACATTCCCAGCTTTCCTGATTTGCACTCCTCAGTTGGCAGGACATAGTGATTTGTTCTGTGATGACTTCTGAAAGTCAGGCAAGGGAAGTTGTTATGAAATGGATTTTAACAATAGCTGTAGTTAACTCCTTAGTGAGGATTCTCAGCAAAGCATTTGGAGTGGGGGTGGTTTGCAGACTTTTGTGTTTAAAACAGAGAAATGTGGAAAAAATGTCCCTGTCACCTGCAAACCCCATTTATCAAGAAGCCACTTGGAACAGATTCTAGAGCTATCAGACCCCACCATTAGGAAGATTTCCTAAATTGTTCTGTTTCTTTCCTTGCTTCAATTCTATTTTGATACTTTCAATTCCACATCCAGGAACCATTAGTTTTCATCCTAAGGCTTCTTCCATTATGTGACCCCTGTTTTCAACTTTATTGGGTCAAACTTCACTTGTTAATTTTTAAGCTATCCTTGCCAGATGATCCCTTTCATGCCTTTAAATCATTCTTGTTCTTCCAGAAATAGCTCCAAAGCTGAAAGCTTTTACACAAAGCAGCTCCTCTACTGTAAGAAAATGATAAAAGTGAAAAAGGCAGCTTAGAAATCCACAGAATATACAGGTTGTTGGTGATGGAAACAGATTAATGCTTCTCTTCACACAAAATCAAAGTTGTGTAAGTGCATAAATTGCTTGTGGTTTATATTTGATGAATAAAATTAATGACGTGATAATGTTGGTGAGATGATCACGATGGAAGTTGCATGTGATTCTGTTCCTTTCCATTAGCAATTTTGTTCAGGAGCGAACTGGCCTTTGGAAAAGCAATTAGTAGACCTGAATGTCCTTTAAGAGATAAAAGAGCCACTGTGGCTTGCTTTGAGATAGCAGCAAAAGTTCACTGCAGGTCTGCTAACAGTTCGTATCATAGTGAAGGGACATAGGAGATAAATTTTCATAACACAGATTTCAGAATGAAGCCAGTGTTACATACCATGTCCTGCACATGCTGCTGAATGCTTTGCATGAATAAGATGTTAATGAAGTTGTTGCCATCCATTTTGATCTGACATGGAAATGAAGCCATACTCTTTTCTGTAATGTCTCACAAAGCAATTATCCTCCTTTCTATGTGCAGACAGCACAGATTTCCTTTTCAACCCCAGCAGTCAGCTTGGTATTATCTGGAAACTTGCTGAGGGTGCACCCAATCCCACTATCTATGTTACCAATGAAGATATTAAACAGTACTGGTCCCAGTACTGACAGCTGAGGGACATCACTTGTCATCAGTCTTTATCTGAATATTGAGCCATTGACCACTACCCCCTCGATGCAACCATCCAGCCAATTCCTCATCCACAGAACAGTCCACCCATCAAATCCTTATCTCTCCAATTTAGAGAGAAGGATGCTGTGGGGGTCTGTGTCAAAGGCATTACAGAAGCACAGATTTGGCCTGCTGTTTTCTTTTAACATCAGGGGTTAAGCTGTGTTCTCAGCACAGTAATACACAAGACTCAAGTCTTATTTTAGATTACCTTGCAATTTAGTAAAATATCAAAAATTAACTACTATACCTAATTTATAACATTTTTATATATCCCAGAAAGAGAAGATAGCCTCACTAAGGGGAAATCCTGCCTGACCAATTTAGTGGCCTTCTGTGATGGGGCTATGGAACTGATGGACAGGGGTGGAGCAGTTGATGTCATCTACCTGGACTTGTGCAAAGCATTTGACGCTGTCGTGCATGAAATCTTTGTCTCTAAATTGGAGAGACATCAGTTTGATAGGTGGACCACTCGGTGGGTAAAGAACTGGCTGGATGGCCACATGCAAAGAGTAGTTGTCGATGGCTCAATGTCCAGCTGGAGACCAGTAACGAGTGGTGTCCCTCAGGGATCGATGTTGGGACCAGTCTTGTTCAACATCTTCGTCGGTGACATGGACAGTGGGATTGAGTGTGCCTTCAGCAAGTTTGCCAATGACAACAAACTGTGTGCTTTGGCATATATGCTGGAGGGAAGGAATGTCATCCAGAGGGACCTTGACATGCTTGTGAGGTGGGCTGATGCCAGCCTCATGAAGTTTAACCATGCCAAGTGCAAGGTCCTACAGGTGGGTCGAAGCAATCCCAGGCACAGCTACAGCCTGGGTAGAGAAGAGATTCAGAGCAGCCCTGGGGAGAAGGACATGAGGATGTTGGTCAATAAGAAAAAGAACATCAGCTGGCTGCAGTGTCCACTTGCAGCCCAGAAACCAACCGTATCCTGGGCTGCATCAAAAGAAGCATGACCAGCAGGTTGAAGGAGGTGATCCTGCCCCTCTACTCTGCTCTTGTGAGACCTCACTTGGAGTATTGTGTGCAGTTCTGGTGTCCTCAACATAAAAAGGACATGGAACTATTAGAACAAGTCCAGAGGAGGGCCACGAGGATGATCAGGGGACTGGAGCACCTCCTATATGAAGACAGGCTGAGAAAGTTGGGGCTGTTCAGCCTGGAGAAGAGAAGGCTGCGTGGAGACCTCATAGCAGCCTTCCAGGAACTGGAAGGGGGCCTCCAAGGATGCTGGTGAGGGACTCTTCATTAGTAGTGATAGGAGTGATAGGACAAGGGGTAATGGGTTAATACTTAAACAGGGGAAGTTTAGATCGGATATAAGGAGGTAGTTCTCTATTGTGAGGGTGGTGAGGCACTGGAATGAGTTGCCCAAGGAAGTTGTGAATGCTCCATCCCTGACAGTGTTCAAGGCCAGGTTGGAGAGAACCTTGGGTGACATGATTTAGTGTGAGGTGTCCCTTCCCATGGCAGGGGGTTTGGAACTAAATGATCTTAAGGTCCTTTCCAACCCTAACTATTCTATGATTCTATGCTGTTATTTGTTAGATCTCTCCTAACTTTGGCTAGGGTTGTATCAGATATCTGCCATAAGGCAGGTTTTAAAACACTATAATAAATTTTAAACACATGGAAGTCTAAAACACTAGAAAAATAACAAGTTAGAGATGAATTAAAATTATGAAACAGGAACAAATACTCTGTCATTTAGTTGAAATTTTATCTATCCATTTAATTGAATCAACTATTTTGGGTAAATACGTTTTATTTTGACTAGCATTCTTTGAAATTTCATGTTTGGCCTTTGCAGTGCAATTTAGTGTTCCCACCTGGTGATAATACGTTCTTGTATATTGTTCAGTACCTGTGAGTTTTCTGAACCATAATTTCTTGTGAATTTTGACTCTGTGGTCTTTAAAGCAAGCATGACTACAATTGCCGTATTAATTAAAATTATGCTCTTTGAATACATAATTTGAAATGTATATTTTTTTTAAGAGGAAGACCTCCTGAAGCAATGTCATAGGAGACTGAATCCACAAAGAGCCACAGCAGCTGTAAAGATGGATGGGGTAATTTTGCTTTTTTATTTTGTAACCTTGCTCTGCAAACTGCTGATAACCCTTTTCTGCAGACCTTGGGAGAGGGAGTAAGTCTACTGTCAGGAAATGTTACATGAAGCTCTGCCAAGCAAGGAAAGCAATCCGTGCTTCCTGTAATCTCTACTGGTCTTTGCCTGTGTGATGTATTTTGCCCAGTGGAAAGCCTCCTGATACTGGTTGCTGTTGCAAATTACACCACTGACAACACAGAGACTATGATATGGTCTTGGAAAGTCAGAACTAGCTCTGGCAGATGGCACTAGTTTTCTTTACCTTCCACCTTGAGGACAGAGCGAACATAAACAGAAAAGTTTACTTTTGTTGTCACTGAAATTACATGTTTGTGCTGCTAGAATATTTTCCCGATTTTCTTTTCAAGTTGTTGGCTTTCAGATGTCTTCTGCTGCATGGGTGGGATCTATTTTTTTGTGTAGTATTTGAAATTATGATCCTTCTTTAAAGGGGATGATTTAGAAATAGTCATGTGAGACGAAACTCTCAAAACCTACTTTGATGGCAATTGTCCGATGACACTGAGTTTTGCATTCCCATTCCTGAATGCCACTAATGGGGTTCCGAGACTCTTGAACCTGGTCACTTATATTTTCCAAATCTGTAAGCTTGGCATTTTTGGATACCTGTCAGTCTGCTTAACTGGGTTGAAACTGGACGATTGATTGAAGAGTACGAGGTTTGGAAGACAGGCACAGACTGGTGCATAGATCATATTACCACATGAGCATTGCTTCCTCAGGAAGAATTAAGTCTGAAAATAACTCTCTTGAGGACAGAGTTATTTGCATAACTATGCAGATTACGTACCTCCATGATAATTTTAACACATTTGATAAGATATAAAAAAAAAATCCAGTGTTCTGTCCTGAGTTCACTAGAAGTGCAGCCAGTGGGGGAATTTCCTTTTAGAATGGGAGATTTCTAATGATGAGGGGGGTGACAATAAAACTGAAACTGGAACAAATCTTGGTGTTGGGGGGAAAAAAGGTAAATTTTTAGTAGGGCAAGGTCTGGGGAGTTTAATGTGGAAATAAGTTCACTTTTGTTGACAATACCACCAGACTGATACCAGATTTCCCCAAGCTGTCCTTTGATACTTGACTGTGACTACTTCAAGGGGTGGCAGAGGAGATGTCAGTATGTTTAGACCACTCCATATTTCACCACCCTGCAGAGGCTGACAGTCACAGTACCAAACATGGAGATAGATTCAGAAATATGTTACTGTTCTTGAACTTTGAAGTGCTACCAAAAATAACTTGCATCCACAAGAAGTCTGATGTCTTGCAACTGGCATTTGTGACTGACCCCTTTGGGAATATGGGCTAGCAGCCAAAACCAGATGCCTGGCACTGAATGGGAGCTTCTCCTAGTCATGCAAGTGGTAAATGCACATTTTTTTTCTAGAGGTTTCTTATCTTTAAATTTTATACATCTCTGTAATCTTTTCTGTTCTAAAAGATCATCAGGAAGGCCCATTAGCAAGGCCTGTGAGCAGTTTGCTGTAGAGATGGAAGATGAAAGAGAAAGTGGACTGTTAACATTAGAAAGCCTCATGGTTTTAGGCAAGGCAGGAAATCAGGTTTGGGCATAGTTTTGTGATGTGTGATCCCATTCCAAGGCTGAAATCAAACTAATTTATTTAAAGTCACATCCATATATAGTATGGATTTTATTTTAAAGTATACCTTTAAAGATGGCTGAGTGTAACAACGCATGTCACACGAGGTACTGAATAGGCTTTTATTGCTTTTTAGTGAGCATACAATCACACAGTAAATCACGGTATTAAAGTACTATATGCACATGTATGCACACTCTTGAGGATCAAATTGGTAGGTAGGAGGTAGTGCCCTTACATCTCTCTAAAGGGTGAACCTCTAAACCATTTTTGTAATAGCATTTTAACAATCCATTAAGAGCCTCCAATCTTCTTAGCAACAAAATCCATCACTTGCTCAGCATGTGTCCTTTGATGCAGCAGTCTTGCTTAAAATTGCTACTTATCCAATTATTTTATTTTCATTTGATTTCCAGCCAGCTTCAAAAAGTATAATGTCCACTTGCCAAGTAAATAGAAAATTCCATCTGTCCCTGTTTCCATTTGCCAGGTCTATGGTATTATCATCATATTCGGGCTTTTTCTTTTCCTGGTAATAGGAGTGTTTCAGTTTGCACTCAGGTTTAAATACAGATGTAAATTTGTGCATTTGCCAGTGTTACTCAGTGAAGTCTGTCATGGTGTCAGTGTTTATTTAGCCTACCCAGCTACCTAGCAGTTAGCAAGCAGAAAAGCTTTTCTTTTTAATGTTTCCAACAGTTGCTGGAGGAGCTGACTAACTCTTTACAAAGAACAGAGGGGCCATATTTCATTTTATATCTGATGCTCCCCAATCCAAACCATAACAACAAGACATGTCAGGTGTTGTTCCATGTATAGTTCTTGGTTCTGAGATGGAAATAAAGATGGACATAATGCATGCATCTGAGAATGTCCTCCTCCATGAAGAGGGAAAGAGTGAGCTCCCTTCCAGTGATATGGGGCTGGATGTGAGCAGTTATTAGTGATCCATGCATGTGCTTGTTGTTTCACAGACTACTGGAGGATGGTGTGGCTCAGATTAAATTTCTTTTCTTAACAGGTAAATCCTATGCTTATTGCAATGTTTAGACAAAACACTAGATAAATGATGGGGAGTACACATGGGATGGTGAGGTTTCAAAAGTAAGACTGTGGAGTCTTCCCAGTCTCATTAAATACTTGCCTGTGAAATTGGGGACATTTGTATGCATCTCTTTGCCATGTTCTAGTGCAGAAATACTGTTGAGATGTTGCCATGGTCCCCTGTCACCCCTCTTACTGGGTGACAGTTTGACTGTCTCTCCATCCCTTTTATGTGTCATGGCTAGGGGCTTGGGAGAAAGGCTGCTATGGCAAAGCCAAGAGGTATTTTTGCCAGCCTTCCATCATTTATTCACTGCTTTCCACCATCCCAGATATATGCCTTCACTGTGCCCCATGGAAATACTGTGGGATCTTGTCCCTTCTAGCCTGAGTCAGAAGGGTTATGTCTTGTGTCTCAGGTGGCCACTTACTAACAGGTGCTGCTAAGATGCAGGGAGCAACCCAGCTGGGGATAGTAAGTGCTGCAGGAGAGCACTGAGCAGTTAAAGAAAGTGAAGTGGTATGAATAGTTTTGTTAAAGAGAAGGTGGAGGTATTTGGCTTGGAACCCATTTTAGCTGAGAGCCAGAGCAATTCAGTAACAGCAAGGAAAAAGGGAAGGACAGGAGGACATGATTATGATAGATCTCAGTCTGAGACTATGGTAGGTCTTAGAGCCTGTTTATTTTCCTTAATTGACATCTTGTATAAGTGCCTTCAGATCTCCTTCCATGTGTTAAATTAAACATTACAAAATGACACAGCATGGTTTTCTCTTTCTTTCTTTTTCTTTTTTTTTTATTCCCCTCAATATTTTCTTATCAGTATGTTCATCCATAATATAATGTTTCTACCTGTCAGATTCTCATATTCAGCCTGGGATCTGGAAATGAAACTGAGTTGCCATAAATTTTTCTTAAAGTATCTATTATTGTCAGAAATAAAATTAGCTCCATGATATTTTGTACCTGAGTTGCAAATGATGCAGTACTCCAGATTTTATGGCTATTAAGCACCAGCATTGCCTGTATGCAGGTCTAGGAGCATTCAGTTATTTCAGGTATTATGTGTTTTTTCATATGTCTGAAATCAAAATACAGAAACGTTATTCTGTTCTTTATTCAAAATGATAAGTATTGCAGGGCTCTCTGTATGATCTGGAAGCAGACTATTCACTCAGCCAAACTGCATATCATCAGGGCTGTATAATATAAGCCAACACTTGAACCCTTGGGATTCATTGGGGTGATAAAAGTAAAAGCTGTCACTTAAATAATAGCTATTGCTTGAGGAAATACAGTGAAGGAGAAATATGAAGAGTGAAAATACAGCATTTTGGTCCACTAGAAGGCAAAAGATTAAAATCCAGGAGAAGATAAAATAATTGGAAAGGTATAAATTACGAATGAATATTTAGCGTGCTTCTGTGTGTTTTTATAGCTATATAGAGCTCCAAATGAGTCTTGGTTGGAAACTGGGCCTCAGCAACAGAAGGTAGGAGCTCTGTGTTTTATGAGGAGTTCTCTTTCCTTCCTTCCTAACAGAACATAAAAAACACAGACTTTCATCCTACTTAGTACCACACAAGTTGTAAACTGATGCAGTGGAAAGATGAATTAGGCTCCATGCCTTTATTTTTCATCTTTTTGTCAAAAGGTTTTCATGGTTGGTAACATGATCAAAAAGCAATAGGAATATTTCAGGAATCAGAGAAGGAAAGTGAATGAGTTTGAAAAATCATTTGACATCAGTTCTGAGTGGTTTATCTGTGTTCTTTGATTGACAAGCATCAGGCAAAAGCAGTAGGTCCACTGAAAGATGTGCTACCCTTTCTTGTTCTCTTTGGGCTTGGGGGTTTTTAGGTGTATTTTTAGGTGTAAAACTTAAAAACTTGAGTAAAATGAATAGGAAATGGGATAACTTAATTGGTTGTCTCTCATTTTGCTCTTAGATTAGCCCACCTCTGTTTTTATCCAGGTGTCACTCAAAAAATCTTAGCTCCATTGATATTTTTGAATAATTTTCCATATGTTTTTCTATAAAGTGCAAGATTTTTGGTTTTGATGTAGATCCAAGCTAGGTGGATGGTGAAGCAGAAGTAACTGCATAAGCAGAAGTGGTTTTAAAATTAATGAACACCTGAAGAGATGGAAGTGTCAAAGATAACCAACACTTTATGGGTGTGAATTCAGTTGGTGGGGAGGATGCTATGATAACCATTGGTGCTTAAGCCTTTGTGCTGTAGATGCAACCCTTATAAGGAGGGTTGGCTTTTGCTTTGCATGTTGTGAAGCCATCCCCTGCCTAAGCATTCAGATACCTTATTTGTGTAAGAGTGGTGTGTCATTCAGTGAAACATAACACAGCTCAGGCCACTGGAAATGGGGTTGGGAAAGAAGAGCCACTTGTGATGACATGCATTCCTGTTGCTAATGGAAAGGGAAATTACAAACTCCTGTGCTTCACTGTTCATTACTACCATCTGCTAACGGGCTGGCCATATATCTGTGTTTCTCTCTCTCTCATTGTCTCTTTAAAATTATATTGCTTTTATTCTTACATTCTTCATTTGGTTAGAATAAAACTACTCAGCAGTACATCAAACTGTTCCAGGTCTTGCACAGACCACTTTTATGGTGATGGGAAAAGAATACTGGTGTGCCATAGGATCATTTATTACTGTATGCTGTAAGCCACTCTAATCAGACACGCTATGGGTTTTTGTACTGTACATATTGCTGCAGGATGTGAAAAGCAAAGCTTCTATATACAGCCATGCAACGGTTCAGAATCCCAGAAATTAAAACGAGACAAACCCACTAAGCAATCATACCAAGTCACCACAAGCTTGACCATTTTGTTCCCTGGCATCTTGTTTCCCCATATTTCTGTAAGCTCATCCTGCATGTGTCCCATGATGGGCTTCTGCTGTTCTCTTTGGGAGGCAGCAACAGAGCCGTGTGGGTCTCACTGTTGAAGCACGTTGGATGATACCTTTTGAGAACTGTGCAAAATCTCTGTACCTACTGAGCTGCTTCTCTGCTCATTGCCAGCTGTGATTGCAGAACTTGCTGATCTACTGTACCAGAGGAGTCTCCTTGTTCAAGATATGCTAGGGAGGAATTGGCCCAAGATACGGATGTTTATACATTCAATGTGCTTTGTTTTAATGGTGATCTTCCAGTATACTGTAATCGGCACCTTTAAAATTTCCTCATACAGTTAAGTGTTCTGTTGCACTTGTCATCGTCAGTTAGAATCATAAGTTCATCCTTTCTATCAGTATGTGTAAAGAACAGAGAATTCTGAAGGACCCCTGCCAAAGTAAGTTTGTACAGGTGTAACTGTGTGGTTAAAACATGCACATGTTCTGCAGGTGCACATTTAGGACCAGGTATTAAAAAACTTTTTCTTATGTCAAAGGAGTGAGAACCAAGGGATAACAGTTGCCTTCTCTCTTCATACTCCTTTATTCTTTTGTGGAAGGAATTACCACTGAGTTGTAAATCAAGTGTTTTACCCTTCTGAGATTTTGGTGCAAGACAAGTGGTTTATAAGCAACCCAAGCTTCCGTGCCAGGAAATACTGCCATTGATGCTGTTCTCCACCAGTTTGTGGCTGTAGGATCGTCTCCCTGTTTATACCTTCTTGTTACAACTTCATTGCTTCTCTACAGTTCCTTTTCCTTGAATGTAGAAAGTTGAGGAAGGAGAAGGTCACCAAGACACAGTGAACTCCAAAATCAAATCAGCTCAACAAATTTTGACAGAAGTGTGTCTGAATTGTTCTTTAAAACCTTGCAGCCTGGGATGTTCAGTGGGTCTGTGATTCTAAGCCACACAGTCAGTGTGGTTATTGTGACTTTTATCCTCATTATGAGCCAATGGGTCATCTTTGTGCTACGAGTTTGCGACTATCTAGAAAGACATTCATATGGTGTACTTGGGGTATCAGAGATGCTGGTAGCCACACTTTACCAGGAGATTATTAGGTAATTCACACTCCACTAATATACTGCATTCCCTTTACTTGAATAAAACAAAGAAACAAATACCCCTTTAACTCATAGATCAGAAAAGAAAAATTAATGTGTCCTCATAGGAATTGTAACTGTGAGCTGCAATTTTTCAAATTGCACACACTGGTGGAAGTCAGCCTAAAATCACAAGAGCATTTGATCAGAAATATGCTAATTTATTCCCAGGTTCATACAGAGCCAGGAATTTTTTAAGCTACATCTTCATGAAGCATTTTGATTTCTGCAACAGTAAAGTGCTCTGGAAGTGGAAAGTGCTACTTCAATTCGGCAATTGAATATCCTTGATTCACTGCAAAGCAGAATAGCTCATGCAGCTTTCCTCACCTGTAGCAGATTCATCATCTTCATTCTAATGAGAGAAACCTCTGATGTATGGGAAGTGAAAAACTGGAAATTGATAATTTAGGGATTTCCTCTTTTGTGTGGCAAATTACAGAGCAAACTCATTGGCCTGATGTTAAACAAATGCTTCCTACCTAAAGAAATGCTCTTCAACTTGTGGGCATGAATTATCTGTAGTCCTGTGCATTATTTCAGTCCAACTGCTCATGGCACCAGAGATCCAAGTACAGTGACACTCATTTGCTCAGTCCATGTGCACTACCAGCACCAGGCTCTGAGGGGTAACCTTTTCCAAGGGACTTACCTTTTCCATATCATCTGCAACTACATGAATACTAATTTTATCATCAATACTTATTTTATCATCTCTCCTGGCTCTCAGAACTGTCATGAGGATTATATCTAAACATCTGTGTCTCATATAGCTACTCTAGTTTGCTGGACAAACTATCATTATTGAGCATTATGAAAGAGTCATGCTGAAAATAGCTGATGGTCTGAATTCAGTCCATTGAACACAGATGAATCAGTCACAGGACTTTATTTCACTGCATGTTTTCCTTCAAGAGTTTAGGATGCAGTTTCCAGCTGCAGCAGACAGTCTTGTGGATTTCAAATGCCATAGAAAGGTAAATATCCTCTCATTACTAGCTAAAAACTGTATTGATACTTATATTTCTTTCAAAGGCTGGTAAAGAGAAAGTAGTTCTAAAAGTGTGATAAGAATACTCGGGTTTCATTTTTACTTAAGTAAAAAGATGCTATTTATAACTATTAGCAATTTCTTAGTGCCATAAAAAAACAGAGGTTTTTAAATTAAATTAACCTTGTTCAAGTAGCCTTCCATAGCACACAGAATAAACCAATCTCTGCCACCTTCCCCAGATTTTCATTGTAAAACAGATTCTGATTTGTACATAGAAGTATTACATTATAAACTGCACACACTGTGCTGTCTGAAGTACAACAGCCTTGCAAAACTCATAGTATAAGCAGCATTCAAATTATCTTAAAGCATGGAGTGCTGAATGCCTCCAAGTCTTGCCTATAAAATGGCGTGGATTTCCCCTGCTCATCAGAGGACATCATTGGTACATTGTTTTTTTGAGAAAATTATCAGTGGGACTGTGATTCACCAGAGATGTCAGCATTTCTGTGGTGTCTTTTGGTGAACAGATAAAGAGTTCCAGAGCTGTCAGTCCATCTCCTGTCATTACTGATAAATATTTTTATTAACATGTGAAATTGGGCCGATATCTGTACTCTTCACCTTGACACCAAAGAGTACAATCCAGGCTGAGAAGGTGGGTATGGCATTGTGTCATATAGCAGTGATGAGTTAGACACTTAATTTGTGAGGTAGATCTCTTATTTTCCTCACACATTTTCTTTTAAATAAAAGATACATTTTCAGTTCCTGATTCCTAACAGGCTTACTTGCTCTGAGCAGGTTATAATTGGCCCCTACTATGGTTCTGGCTCTCAAAGGCCTTTCACCCATGTCTGGGTCTTTTATGGAGCCCTTCGTAAGCTTACTAAATTGTCTCATAGTAATATAGTTTGTGGAGGATGATGGCTTTATTTACTATGCAGCTACTGCTTTTGCAGCATATCTGCTGTATGAAGTATCATTTAGGCTTAACTTACTTTCACCTAAAAGTATGAGAGGCAGAACGATCCTGCAGGTACGGAGACACAGCAAGACCAAAAGGGGAAGAATACTTGTTCGGTAAAGATTTGCTGAGTTGAAATTAAAGGGAATTTAAAAAAGAAAATCACTTCTGGATATGGTCCTATTACAATGGGTGAAGTGTAAAGAGAGCTTAGGTTTTCCCAGACTTCAGTTAGGCAAAGTCTTACAATTTGCCAGTCATGATTAACTTCATATTTCCCATTTTCACAGACACTGAAGTGCACTGGTGGGAAGCATTTTGCCCATGTGCAAAGACTCCCCAAGGGAGTGCTGAGGCTTGGCTAAGTGCACAAATTGGCCTTTGGGGAAAGGCTCTTTCTGTTGTTCTATTCTGTTTAGTGTAGTTGTGCGAGAGGCCTGAGCAGTGTGAAAAACCATCTCATTGCTGTTTTTCAAGGATAAAGAGCCCTCTAAAACAGATGCTGACTTCCAGAATGGCATGGCACAATACCCATTCCCCAGAACACCTTCTGTTCCATGCCCTGGAAACACATTCCAGGTATTCCTCTTGCCTCCCTGTGTACCTAGAGCTAGTGAAATATTGGATATATTTAGGATTAATCTGATCATGGACAGTAAGTTGCCTAGTAGACCATGTTCCTCAGTTTAGCCAAATAATATACGGTCTTACCTGACCTCCTAGTCCCTTCTCTCTTCTGTGCCAAAGGATGCCACTCCCAATAAACCTGCCATGGTAAACTGTAATCTTGTTTTAAATTCTGAACTGCTTAATGAATTTTTTGGTCCCTGAGGGATGCCTCTTTGCTGCTATAAAATTGCTTCCTGAGGTGGAAATATTTTGGTTCTGCATAATTTCATTCTTCATAAATGCAGTTTCTCTGTGCAGTGGGTCACATAGATTAAGAAATGTTCTCAGCTGCAAACGTCACTCAAACCAGCCTTTTATGCTCTGCAGTTGCTGTAAGAGCTGTTACCAACCAGGCTTACCTGTGAGCATCCTAATGAAGGCAATGAAAACACTATGTGCGTCATGCAGCATAACATAGTGACAGAGGTAGTCATACCTGATCAATACGAGTGACAACTGCTTTTTTATTTATAAGAAGAATCTGGAAGAAAATAAATCTGTTCACAGTGTAGGCCATGATTTGGTTGCAGTCAATACGTGTGTGTTTATTTAGCTCAGGCATGCTGCTCTGCACAAGAGTGATTGTCTCATTAAGGAAAATGAGTCAGTGAGAATATTTTTTTGCTATTGATTTAAGTGGTATCACAGAGGGGTAGCTGATAGTAGTGAAATGAAAGGACTTCAGAGTATGAAAGCACAAAGGAGATGCAGGAACTAAAGAAATGGAAGTACTCTCAGTGATTATAGGTACAGGCCAATATTCTGTTTCTTTACTCTTACCTGTAACACTGATTCCTTCTGTGAGGATGGGTAAAGCACATAACTTCTCTGTGCTCCACTGCAACAGCAAAAGGCAGATGCTACAGTGTTACTAAGAGCTCTCTATGTGTAGCATCTGCCATGGTTGTGGCTGAAGTACCTGGCAAGCATTTAAAGGCAACTGATAATCATTATCTTCCTTTTTGTAAAGACCAAAAAAGTAGGAGTAGCACCTACCTATATTAGTGCTGCAACACTGCTACTGCCAGTCATAGTGGTACCTGCAGCTTCGCTCGCTTTTCTCTGCCTCCAGGGGAAAAAAAATTCCTTAAAGGGAGTATGTTTGTATGAATTTGTGTGTGTAACTGTCACTTCAGATACAGGTAATTAAAAAAAAAATATGTACATCTTGTTGTTATATTGCATTCTGTGAAAGAAAGTGTCTGGAAAGTGGTGCACACCAGTGTACAATGATACTGTATTATCAGGCTTAAATACTCTGTCTTGAATCACTCTCTTCAAGAGAGCTGGAAGAAAGTCTGTAGGAGCAGTCTCCTGTGGGAGTTTCATTTAGCCCACACATTTGAGGAGAGACAGGAAGCAAAAATCATTTGCTTTCCCAGTTCTCCATTGGCCTTGATCTCTTGTTGCTCCCTTTGCTGAGGGGTCTCCGGGCAACCTGCAAGCCGTTTAGAGGTTCATTTGCAATGAGCAGGCCAACTCCAGGCAGCATTTATAGCTTATCCCACACGCTGACCACTGTCCTTCCATCAGTGAAGGCTTCAGGTTCATGGAGGGACTTATGCAGAGTCTAGGAAAAAGGCACATTAACATCTGTAAAGGCAGGTGAGTCTTGTGCTAGCACTGTACCAAAAGGTAATGCCAGCACATGAGATTGCTCTTGTTGCTGAGTTCAACATGAGTGGAGAATTCTGTGAAAATCTGAGCAGTGTTACCTCACAATTTCTCAGGATAGATCCTGCTGTTGCAGAAAACATTTTGTTTCACTGTATTAAACTTTCTTGCATTTACATTTATTTTAAAACATTTGAAAATAGTTTATCTGTGTCTGAGGTTTTATTTTCAGGCAGTCCAAGCAGAAGTAAAAGAGCAAGCTAACCAAAGTGAAATAGAAGGTAAATAAATTTTCAAAAGCTTTTTCTGTCTTTTTTACTATCTCCTTTGAAAGGAGTTGACCTTATGACTTGTTGAAAATGGTGAAAATATTGGCAATCTGTATGAACGCTCAGCTTCCACAGCGCAGCAATGCTGTGGAAAAAGGTAAATGATGGGGCAGAACTGGATTTCTAGAAGAAGAAATCTTTGCTTCCCACACAGACCTTTTTTCTATTACTGTTCTGATGAGCTAGAGAAGGTGTTTACAAATAACTGCTCTAACAGCAGAACATAAACATGACAACCAATTTCAGAAAAGGAAATTAATAATTATTCTTCAGACTTTTCATCTTTTTTTAAATTAGAAAGTTGCGGGTCACACTGTAGTAATATGGGGATGTTGCTGATTTCTAAGTAGAACAGAAACAGGCAAAAGAAGGGAACATCAAAATCCTAACCACTTTTGGTAGGCAATTCTGCTGTAGTCAGGATTTCTGTTAGTTACATGTTTTGGTGAATTTAATTGTGTACTTAGGTAGAAAATATTAATATCTGTAAATTTACAGTCCTAATTCATTTTCAAAAATCAGGACGTGCTAAATCAAATAAGCTTAATGTCTTTGAGGTATGTATTTTTCCTTGGTAACTGTTTAGAGATAGGAAAAAGAAAAGGGTACTTGGCAGCTTAATTTAAAGTTCTAATCCCAATAGTTTACAATAAAATTCCAATTTAATAGTTCTAGCATCATGTCATACCTCTCTAGATAAGTTAAAGAAAACATGAAATTTATAGAGCACCGTGTAAATGGAAAGCAACTGTGACTCATTTGATTTTAACAGTACTCTGTAGGCCCTGGACTGATTACTTGGACATTTGCATGGGTTCAAAATGACAGGGCATGTACCTTGCTGGGTTTGAAAATGCTTTTTAGAGCAGGGAATTTTCATGAAGTTTTGTTAAATATTAATTTTCCATATGCGTGGTTGTCAGGTCGTGTCTTTAACACTTCAGGAAGCAGCAGATAGGACTTTATCAGGTCAAATACTTCCCTTGCTATAACCCAGAAACAAAATAATGAGGAGAGGTCTATTTTCCCCTCTGCATGACTCTTTGCCCACCCCTTCCCCCAAAGAAAAGGTTACTCAATAAACAAGAGCAACAGAGAGAGGATCTTCTGCCATCTTTCCACACACTGTACTCACACAAATGCACTTGCACAGAAGATAGAAGATTGTAGAAATATAAAATGAAAGCTATAGAACAGCTTTTATTAGAAAAGTATGAAGGTGAAGTATCTGGTATCTGGTATATGAAGTATCCAGGGTGCCTGGAAGATGGTGCCTAAGAAGTTATCTGGGTTTTTGAAGGATATAAGATACCGAAGCCACTCTGTTCCTTGTAAACAAATCCCATCCTGCTTCAGTGTTGGTTTTAGCCAAGACAATGATCTGTGCATAAAGCCAGTGTACAGCCCTGCTCAGGCAGAAGATAATGTGTAGCATATTCTGCTATATTGTCAGGAATACATGACTTGCTTTAAAGAGCATGGCCTGAGCTGTATGTGCAAGTTCTGGCACACAAAGGGACTGAAGGGATGTCAAACTGTAAAGGCTACAACTGGAAGTTGTAAATTCAGTATGGAGGAGAGGCTGGGCTGTCTGACTGCATCTGCAGTGTTCAAAAGATCTTTTGTCCTCTTCAAATACCAACAGTAGTCAGACAGTGAGGAACCCCCCAGTGACAGTTTAACCTCCTGCCTTAGTTCTTTTGTTTCAGGCTTAATGAAACATTTTTAATTAGTCACTAGCAAACAAAGAAACAGATACCAAGGTAAGGCTTACAGATATGCAAATCAGATTGCATGTAACCCTGATGGTAAGGAAACAATGATTAAGGTCTGCTATAAGAATGGTTTGGTTGCAGGGGGGCACAAGAAATTACAACCTTAAAGACAGTGCTCAGTGTCAAGTGTAATGGGCTTGGTGGCTGAGTTTTATTCCTTGTTCTCATGACATGAGAGAAGGAACAAGAGAAAGGCCCACACTGGAGGGGAAGTCTGACACCCAGCAATGCTCGGAGTCCCGTGTTAATGATACCTCTTAGATATGCATGAATAAAAATACCACTGTCATTTACTCCAGTTCACAGAAACCTTCTGTCGCTGTTTAAGCACGTAGCTCATAAATTCAGTGTGTGTACCCAGGAGCATGAAGCTGCTCCTGCAGTCAGAGCAGGAATTGCTGCAGCATCCATATGTGTATGGCTGCATAGGGACAGGGGTACTTCTGCATGTAGATAGAGGGCATGGAGGACAGAAACGGACCTAGCAGTGGTCTCAATCTCTTCAGGTGCCAGAGAGATTCATCACCTTCCCCAGGGAAACACAGCTTGTGTGAGGTCCCTCCCAGCTGGAGAGAGGCAGAGGATGAGGCCAGGTCTCCTGTGGAAGCTTTTAGCTCTGGACATGAAGGCTGATGGCTTTCATTGCAGCTTTTTGCGCAATTACAATTTGTCTAATAACTCTGTGTGTTATCTGCAACAGCAAATCTTTTCTGCTGCCATGTCTTTGCCATTTGCTAAATATAAATCTCCTTTTCTTTAAACAAAAGATTGGCCTCTCTAAGCTTAATACAATGATTTGTGTAATGTGTTTATTTAAATTCTTCCCATGCTTTACAAAGTTGCTGCTTTATCTTTACACTGTTGTTCAGGGTTTGTATTTTAGTATATTGAGTGAGAAACTGAATAAGAGGAAATTTTTCCTCTGGCTTGTTATTGCAAAGCTTTTTTGGAGGGCAGATGCCACATTTAAAGAACAAGGTTTAAAATATACAGTCTTGCTTAAATTGTGTTGTAAGGGTCAGCACAGAAAAATCTCATCTGAATTGTTATGCCTACATAATTACTGATTCTAGAGCTGTACAAAAGCAAAGGTCCTAAATAAGAAGTATGAATAGGAGCAAAATCTCTTGAACTTAATGTTTTGACAGTTCACGTAAGTAACGTGGCTTTGTTGGTCTCCTCACCTCCTCCAGGCAAAGCTCTGGGCTTTTGATTGATATCATAACTGCAACTGAAAAATAACCTTTAGAGAATAATATTTTAGTTATCAAGGTTGAATTATTGCTATAGGTAATAAGCGATACTTAAAAAAGCATATTCTGTGATTTGGATCACGTCCATGGGTATTTTGTAAGATAAATTTCCCTTTTTCCAGAAGTCTTCCGAACCCAGAAGCCACATCAGTCCACTAAATACGTGTAACACAAGAGAACCACAGCACTTCAGTGCATTATTTGCTGAGTGTTTCTTTGTGCATTTTTATTTTTGCTATATATTTTCCCCAGATTTGAAGCAGTAAGATTTGGGCACAGTAAGATGGGTTTTTTCTAAGCTGCCAGCCCTGGAAACTATTGGTAGGTTGCTATTGTCCAGAAGGTTTGCTTTTTTGCCAGAAAATGTTAATTAAATGTTAATTACTGTCTTAGGAGTGTACGATAGGTGTAGATAGGGTTTATTACTTTCAAGATGTCATGGAAGTGTTTATTTCTGTGGTAGGTGGACTGGAAGTGGGGAATGCAGGTGGGGAACAGCCCTGTGGCAGTAAGAGGCTTGGGCAGTGGAGGTTTTGGAAAAAACTCTATTCAGATGCCCTGATGTTGTCTATCAGCCCATAATGCTTTTGCTTACTTGTAGAGACTCTCAGTTACTGGAGAGGATACCCAGCCTGCTCAGGGAAATGAAGGGAAAGTGTGATGAGAGCAACGAATACTTCAAGCAAGAAATATTTGCAAAATGTGGTTTAATTTAAAGCTAAGACTAGTTTGCTGAAATCAAATTATGCCAGCTGCAGAGTGGTGGCATTCCTGTTGTGTAAAATGGTCCCTTTATAATAAACTGTAGAGCAAATTTGGCTGGGCTGAATCACTAGAGAGTGCTCACTCAGCGTGTTCATTTTGGAACTGAGATCTGACTGCATCTTTTCGTGGTGTCAGGCCTCAGCTTGGGAAAATCCATGTTACTGCAAGCCAGCTCCCGTACCTCTGGAGACATTTAAGTTGGCACACTTGAAATGGGCAGGACACTTTAACACAAGTTCCCTTTCTAAGTCTCTGCCCCACTAGAATGTGGCTATTGCCAGAGAAGCTCGTGGTCTGGGACTGCTGGAGGACACTGCAGCCCTGGGCTCTTCCTGGCTGCTCACAAATGCCTCAGGTGGCAAAACAGCCCTTTCCTGGAGTCTTCCAAACCTGGGAGCTACAGCTGATAACCAGCAATAACACTGGTAGTACAGGAATACAAAGGTGGCAGTGACTGTGTCAGGTTCATACTTTCTATGCTAGCTGGCTAATGCCTGATTCACGACTCCTACTCTATTTTTTACTGTCTAAGCAATAGCAATACGCCAGTGACATGGGAGGAAGCACATTACTTAAGAGTATTTCTCCTGCCTTCCCGTGAAAGATTGCTATAACAGAAATAAGAAGCTTGAAGTCCGGAGTTGCCAGACTGTGTTCAGCCGCTTGGCAGGTTCACAATGATTTTTCTGAGGGTAGTAGTGACTAAATATTTCAAAACCCAACCACTGCCCTTTATGTTGTTTCTTCTTGCTCAGAAGAGCCTTCTAAAATACAGAGTCCAAGAATTGCAGGGGTAGGCTGACAAGAAATAAAGCTCTTGTAGCAGGCAGTGCCACCTGCATACAATCTGCTCTAGTGATGAGTGCAGAGCATAACTGTGGTCCACATCCCCATGCCTGGGAGAGTGAGAGCAGGGGTGCTGAGACAGACTGGGACCATGTCATGGGTGGTTGGTGGTGTTTACGTTGGTGCTACCATGACACACTTCAACTATTCCCAGTATTTCTGCCTGTGCAATCAGGTTTTTATCTACATACATATACATGTAAATAGGAGGTTCCACGTTAACATCAGGAAGAACTTCTTTACTGTGAGAGTGACAGAGCACTGGAACAGGTTGCCCAGGGGGGTTGTGGAGTCTCCTATGTTGGAGATATTCAAGGCCCACCTGGACAAGTTCCTGTGTGATGTACTCTAGGTTACCCTGCTCTTGCAGGGGGCTGGACTAGATGATCTTTTGAGGTCCCTTCCAACCCTTGGGATTCTGTGATTCTGTGTACGAGCAGCCTTGGGGAGAAGGACGTGGGGATGCTGGTTGATCAGAAGGTCAACATAACCCATCAATGTGCTCTCGCAGCCCAGAAAGCCAACCATATGCTGGGCTGCGTCAGAAGAAGTTGGTTATTTGTAGAGTGAGCGTCTTTATCTAGTCTTGTGTTGCTTTGCATCAAACCCACAGAGCATCAGTGTGATCAGATGATGGCACTGAGAAAAAGCTGACATGACCAAGTCCATGGAAGACTGTTGCATTCAGAGTTGGAATTTACTGAATGCCAGGATTCAAAGAAAATGCAGGTGAGAGGAGACGGGATGCAGAGCAAAGCTGAGGAAAGTGCTGGGAGATGGATTCTGTTAGGACAACTTACTGAGTCTGATGGAATTCAGCACAAGAGGGCTACTAAGTTGTCCTCTAAAACTAACTTTATCTTGTGTTTGGAAAACACTAACTTATCAAATGGAAAGGAGCAACAAATAATTTGTATTTGTTTACTTATTCATTTGTTTGGTCATTTATTTATTTTAGTAGCTTCACACTGAAACAAATTTTTGCAATTTTGATGCAAAAATTAACTTGCCAGTTTCAAAGCATTGTTTGCATATGTTTGAAAGCAAAAAAGAGAAACATTTAACAGCCACAAACTTTCTGGTGTTTGAATTTAAGTGTGAATGTTTTCTTTCTTTCATTTTAAATCTGTGGAAATTGTGTTCAGAAATCAGAGGAAGTTTAAAATGTTTTAACCAATTATTTAGAATAGAATCATAGAAGAGTTAGGGTTGGAAAAGACCTTAAGATCATCTAGTTCCAACTCCCCTGCCATGGGAAGGGACACTTCACATTAAACCATTTCAACATGGCCTTGAACACCACCAGGGATAAATATTCACAGCCTCCTTGAGCAACCCATTCCAGTGCCTCACCACCCTCACAGTAAGGAATCTTCCATCTATCCAATCTAAGCTTCTCCTTTTTAAGTATTAACCTGTTACCCCTTGTCCTGTCACTACAGTCTCCAGTGAAGAGTCCCTCCCCAGCATCCTTATAGGCTCCCTTCAGATACTGGAAGGCTGCTATGAGGTCTCCATGCAGCCTTCTCCAGGCTGAACAGCCCCAGCTTTCTCAGCCTGTCTTCATATGGGAGGTGCTCCAGTCCCCTGATCATCCTCATGGCCCTTGTCTGGTCTTGCTCCAACAGTTCAATGTTCTTACGCTGAGGACACCAGAACTGTGCACAATACTCCAAATGAGGTCTCATGAGAGCAGAGCAGAGGGGCAGGATCTCCTCCTTCAACCTGCTGGTCATGGTCCTTTTGATGCAGTGCAGGATACAGTTGCCTTTCTGGGCTACAAGCGCACACTGATGGCTCAAATTAAGTTTCTCATTGACCAACATTATTTGATATGCATAATTGTATGAATTTGATACGTACCTTTCATTTTTTACTGCTTCAAGAGATTTTTAAACTATGTAGAATGACAATATTGTTTATTAATTCTAAAATATTATATCACAAAAATGATAGTATTAGTATCCAATAAGCTTTCTCATCTTCATTACTGCATCCTTTCAAAAATAATGCAAATTGTTTCAAGTAACTGGAAAGCATCGAAAGCTATCCAAGCATATCATGTTTACATGACAGTAGTTTTCCTCTCTTGTATGTATCTAGTTACGCTTCAGCTATTTTTGCTTTGAGGTTTCTTTGTCCCTTCAGGATTTTGCCTTAAGTGCCTTAGTGTTCATAGTTATGTTAAATGAGATATAAACAGAAATCTAATAGCTTACTTTTCCTGTGATGAAGTTCTTGCATTTGGTGAAGTAATGTGCTCTACCACCAAATGTGCTGAAATGCAATATTGTGTCAGAAGTTATAATAACATTTTAGCAACTGAGGGTGTATGAGACATTAAACTGTTGTGAAAGCAGTTATTCTTCTGTCAGACACCTGTTCTTGGTATCAAAACATTGAAATATTTCTAATGCTGAAAGTAAAAAATTGACTAATCCTTGTTCAGTGTTCATAGCAACTCACTTAGCTCTGTGTCACGGATTATAGGTATTAAGACGGCTTTTGTAGCTTGTCAGTCACTGGAGTAACTGAGAACTTTGTAAGGATTAGCACTATACCCAATCCCCAGTTGGAACCCGGAACTCTTATCAGAGCCTGCTTCGTACAGATATACAGTAACTGCCTCTGTTCTGTGTCAGGGAGGTAAATAGCTGTTCATCAAGAATTGGTGACATGATGATTTAGAATATTGTAGAGAAATAAACCGTCAAAATGGGTCCCTTCAGCACTGCAAGACAGGGTTATTACTATGTACCTCTGGGTTATTGAGTAGCTGAAATGAACATAGCAGGCACCTGATTTCGATAAGCAAATAAATAAAATCACAGTCAAGAAATAATTCAGGTTTAAACTTTAATTCTATAATTAGCAACTTCCTTTAATTATTCAGTTGAGGATTCACAAAACAGAAATCCAGATAATAAGCATGACAGAGGAAACTGAACATAAATTTCCTGCTTCCAAAAGGGAGAAGGCAGTGGGTCTTTCAGATGACTCCTATACTTTCTATGCTTTTATAAGGTATTTTCTGTACGTATCTTCCCAGCACTTAGTCAAACTTTAACTTGCTTTCAGCTTTTTATAGTGACCACATAAAAAATAATAATATAGTTTACATTCTTGGTATTTGTATGGTTTTCAAAGAAATATGTCTTTCCTTACCCTCTCACTTCCCATTTTTCTATTATCACAAGTGATTAATATTGTCCCATGGTTGCCTGACTGTCCTATATTACACTCATGTATGACACTGGAGTCAGTTAAACTGTCACTATTTTTTCATTGCTGTTAATTAAATTTATAGCATAACATTTAGCAGTTGTTTTTGCTGTTGTTTTCATTATTAATCTTGTTGATAAAAAGTTCCAGTGGTAACAATTTCCAGCTAGGTTTAAGCATCAGTAGAAGGAAGACATATTTACTTGAACACAAAAGTGTTTTACTACCAATTTAGAGGTTTTAGTGCTTGGGTGGTGTTTTGGGAGTTAATCATTGCACTCTGTTTATGACTTCAGTTTACATAGTCATTTTCATCACTTAAGGAAAGTAATCATGCCAGTTGCCTGAAAATGAATCTCTATTTTTGTCCACTTACAATACATTTATTTGTAGCTAGTAAGCAATTAAAAGGTTTTCAGGCAGATGCTTTAAAATGGAATAATGGCAAACTCTCTGCTTCTGCCTTCCTTGTAAAGCTTTCTTTAAAGAGGTGCACACTTTCATCCTTACAAAATGCATATATGTCTCTGGAGGTGCATGTGTATGCATGCATGTGTGTATGTGCTTGTTCATCACCTGTGCAAATTTGGGAAGTTCATAGTATGTTCCAGGGGATCCCCTGCACATACAACCAGTTCCTTCACATCCTTTTGCTGTCCCTATTCTTTCATAGCTTAGCCGAACTCCAATGTGTGCTCCAAACTTAAAAACGTATGAGGGAGCTCCATTCTTCTCTCTATTCTAGCAAGGCAATCACACAACTAGCAATATTATGTAAATGAATAAACATTGTACTGGATTGAAGATACCTTTTATTTTGCTCAGCAGCTTGTTTAGGAGGCAGGTTACCAGCATAGCTGATGAACTGGTGAATCCAGGTCACCTCCATGGTAGTTACTATTTATGTTATCTATTGTGTGCCAATAATAGCCAGTGGTTCAGCAGCCTTTTTAAGGCAAAGTATAATTTCCGAGAACAGTAGCACTCTTGAAAAATATTTTTACAACTACAATAGAGGTTGCACCCTTTGTGTGAGGAATCTATCGGCATCCACACAGTTGTCCTTATGAAGCCATTAAAAAAAAAACCCACCTTTCTGGGTACCTGGCCTGGCCTTAGCTTGGCTGCTTACCACTTTAGGACACCCTTTGGCTAGCATAGAGTGAGCATCCTCCTCCAATGATTAACCTTCCCCAGACTGGAAAGAAACATAACTGGCCAGACCATTATCATGGTCCTGAAGACACAAGTGACACCAGAGTAGTACAGGTTATTAATGTAGCAGTTCCCATTTGTCCTGGAAGGGTAATTAAATTTTGTAAACACAGCACTATTGGATGGAAAGTACACAGTGGATCCAAGTATTGTCTTCTTGTTGGGAAGATATGCGTTCAATAAAGTGCTGTGTGATGTTGAGGTTACCATGGGGGGTTTAATTCCTAGTTTAAATTTGAAACAAATTAGTAGTGGAGGAGTACATGCTTAGAATCATAGAATAGTTAGGGTTGGAAAGGACCTTAAGATCATCTAGTTCCAAGCCCCCTGCCATAGGCAGGGATGCCTCACACTAGACCATGTCACCCAAGGCTCGGTCCAACCTGGCCTTGAACACCATCAGGGATGTAGTATTTACCACTTCTTTTGGCAACCTGTTCCAGTGCCTCACCACCCTCACAGTACGTTGTAAGTCACGAAGTGTATTTACTTTTCTTAGGCATGCTCTGTGCACAGACTATTGTTCTGAGCTGCATTTATTGGGATGTCAGTGGTCTGGATGGATATACAGGTGAGAAAATTGCAGTTTTCTCAGTTTAAGAATTGACTTTCAGTCTCTGTATTTTGTAATCGTAGTTAGTATTTTGAAGCTGTAGGTTATTAAAGCTAGAAATAGTTTTAAGAAACAAAACGTGAGTTTTAACAAACAAAAGGTAAGTTTTAGCAAAGGCTGTCTGCAAGTAAGAACATGAGTAAAGACTGGAAAATAATCATGTTAGTGTAGCTTGAATTTAACATTCAGGAAAGTAACCTTCTGCATGAAAAGCTGTTGACTAGCCAGGAAATACATTTGCAAAGCTGCAAAATAGAGTCCCTTTAACTTGGCAATGTACAAGTGGTCCTATTGCATGTATGAACAGTACTATATGAAGCATAAAATAGATGTATTCTGTATTATGAATGCTATAATTTTTTTATTAATATAATAATCTTTTGAAATGAAATGTTGCTTATGACAAAGTGCAGGTCAAACTGTGGAAAGGAGATGAAAGAAGGAAAAAGTCTGGTAGAACTATGTTAATGTTAGTACAGCTGTCTTGCAATTCAGATAATAACACTGTTCTCAGTCTCTGAAATTGTGTGCTTTTGAGAGTAAGGCTGAACTATCCTTGTCCAGAAAGGCAGTAGTTGGAAGCTGGGGACTTAAGAAGTATGCACTGCATATGTCTTAGAGTTGTTTTGGGTTTTAAATCAAGAGATGTTGGGGGCTGGTGGGATAAGTACAACTGTATTTTTGTGGTAGTAAAACACTTTAGCTTTTTCTGTGTATGAATGCCACCACTGATTTCAATAGTTCTGAGTTAAAACTTTGTTATCATAGGAGTGACTCTTGGCTCCTTCGAGCCTGTGTTTTTTGCAGACAGCCTGTATTAGAACATCTCCTTGCAGCTTTATTTATAACAAAGTACAAGGGAGATAATTGAAATGCCTGACAAGCAAGAGAATGGGGACATACCTCATAGCTAAGGCTCGTTATAAGTGACACTGACTCTCTTTTTGGATCTAAATTATATACAGACCACATCAATCCACTTCTATCTAGCTATTACAATATCCTATTATAAATCACAGAAGTAGAGACCTGCTTTTGGTTTCATCCAATATGCTTTCAAATTAAGGCAGAACCTACTTTTTTTCCCCTCCCCAAACCTGCGTCGGTGCTTGACATAATGAATTATGGTGTTGCATTTCTAGTCTAAATATACAAGAGGGTTGTACTTTTCTTCCTCCATGTAAACACTGGTAGAATGAACTTCCCACTTTGTTTCTCATCCCTTTGAGTTCATCCTTTGTCCCCAGGCAAATCAGGGAGTTGTGCAAGTAACATCTGTGAAAAATTTGCTGGGTTTGCATCTATGTAAAAACCCTTCTTTTCTTCTCTTTCCCTTCTTTTTTTCTAGGACTGGGGGATGATAAAACCCATTTGCAGTTTTAGAAATCCAGCTGCATGCAATGAGGCCTTGGGAGTATTTTCACTAAATGATGTTCGTCCCCTGTTAAACTACCCCCACTGCTGACAATCAGTGTTGGCAGCAGATTATCTTCATGGAGGAAACAGGGCTGCAGGGAATTACAGGTTTTTGACAGATGACATGAGTCAAGCCAGCAAATACTTGTGCTCCTCATATAAAGTCTAAGCAAGCTGATGTTTCTGGTGTCCACATTTCAAGGAGGACAAGGTAGAGTTCAAGAACATATGGAGAAGGGCAGCTCAAATAGGGCAGCCATTTTATGAGAAGATGCTTAAGTAGTTAAAATTCCTCAGTTTTAAAAGAAGACTGAAGGAGGGTTGATCATGTTTTACAGAGTCATATGGGTGGTAGATAAAGTCAGTGTAGAGTTACTATTCGGATCTGCATTGATCTGTCTTGGTGGAGGGTTCCTCTGATTCTATGCACTATTTTTATGTGGCTCTGCTACCTTTATCACTCTGGATTATCTACTGAGTGCTTGGATACAGATGTGCTCTTGCTGAAAGAGGATATGAAACTTTGTTGTGGACAGTCCAACAGGAAAGAGATGGTGTGTGGCTGAGTGAATTTAACTTACAGAGAAGTCAATAGTGCTCTTCCACAAAGTATGATGTCACAGGAAAACAAGCAATTTTCAAGCTTCCTGAAGTCTTTCAACTGTGTTCACTTGTCCACAAAGTCCTCATTGTCCTTTGAAAATAAAATTCACAACCCTGGACTGTGCAGGAGTTTCTAAATCAGTTGACATTGTAATTGTCTTAGGGTAATCTGTTTTCACATGCAAATCCAGTTCAAGATGCTGAAAAAGCATTCATATAGGCTGCCAGAAAACTCATGGGAAACCCACTGTAGCTCTTCCAAAACACTTAAGCAGAAGAAATTATCAGGCAGTGGGGGAGAAACTCCTACTTATGATTTTTCTTGTGCCAGGAAAACCTCTATCAATGGCAACAACCCTCACCCCCAAACCAATATATACAGTGAAAAAACAGTACAAATGTGCTACCAAACAGCTATATATGTAAAATTTAAGATGGCAAAGTTGTGGATTGAATCCTTATGTGTGTTCCTTTCAGGTGTCATTACTGTGCCCACTGCAAACATTAGATAATGTGGTGTAATAGAAGACAGGCGTATTATGAATGAAATAGTGAAGTTGGAAAATATAAATTGTCTAGATTAGGCTGTATAAACACACTACTCAGTATATTTATCCTTTCAAAATTAATTTAAGAAATTCAATGTATGTAGACTGAAATGTCCATGTATCGGTTGTAGACCATGAGGCAGATAAGAATAGTGCGTCTTTCTAGGTTGCTCTAGCAGAATCAAGCATGTTGCAGCTTCAATGGATGGTGCTGCAGCTTAAAAGCAGGGAGCTCTCACCTCTGTGTTTGCATATGAGTAACTTTGCTTCTGCTGGGCAACACCCAGAGTGTGCAGCATTTGGGTTCCCTCTGCTGGTCCCGCATAAGGCCCTACCCTGCTATTTTGCAGGGGGGATGATATTATTCCTGAAAGACTGAATTAATTTCCATTGTGGTTACATTTTATGATCTTATGTAGTTACTGTATCAGTAAAGCATCCCTCTTTGAAGGGGCAGTAAATATATACAAAAGTCCCAAAATAACTGATTTAGAACTTCAGCAGGTGCTTTAAGTTAAATACACATTGAAATGCTCTATTTAGTAGAAGTGATGTAGGTACGTGCTTTCATGCTTTTCTGAATGGAAACCTTATGTCACTGGACAATTAAACATGTTGTACTCTCAAAACTTCACATACCATTACCTCAATTTTTGTCACCATTTGAAGCATCATTGTCTATACAGTGATTAAAATGGTACTCTAACATAATAATGAGGGCAGTAACAGTCTTTATTTTCTTTAGATTTTTTTGAATGCTTCACAAGTAAAATGCAAAAGTAGCGATGCAATGGCTCTAAATGACAATCAAAACTCTGAAGCTGTGGACTTGCTTTTGGCTTTCTTGCTAACAGCTGATGTAGCTGTGGGCAGGTGATTCGCCCTGGTGGGATTTCTTTTTTTCAGTTGTCAAAGTAGCTTTATGAACTTGTCTGAGTGCTGGAATTCATACCTTAATTATGAAGTGGCATGAAATTATTAGCTGTAATATTATTGCATTAAAAGGGCAGTTGGAGCAAGGATGCTAATTGCTCTGCCAAGCTCACACCTCTAAAGCTGATGTTTTGCAGTCAATGGAAAGGAATACTTAAAATATATGTGTTTATATATATATAATGTCTCTGAAGCCTGAGTACCAAATAAAATGTTTGGGAGCCAAAATTAGTGCACAGAAATAGATTTAAGAGAAGTATCTCTGCAGTCATTGTGCTTTTCTCTAGATATGTGCTATTGACCACTGTTGTGAACAGGAGTAGGTGGATTTGTGGTCTGACCCAGCACTGCTGGTTTTGTGCTCTTGCATTTTCTGTTGTAGTGTTTAAAAGGCAGGAGAAATCATTCCTGAGTCCCCCTACTTCATCTAAGACATGGGGGAATGCATACAGTGGATAGTGGAGCAATGGCATCCATCCACAAGGAAGGAGCCAAGACAGCAGCATGCAGTGCAGCACTGCAGGGCTTGCTACCTGTTCAGCCGGAAATAGTGTTGCAAGTTCCAGCTGACTTGGGATAAAGATCCCAGAAATCTCAGTGCAGGATAAGCCCAGTGTCCTGGGTTCAGCAGTAGCAGTCATTTTTTCTCCTCCTTCTTAGTAGGTGGTGCAACGCTGTGGTTTTGACTTTTGGCCTGGGAACAGTGCTGATAACACCAATGTTTTTAGTTACTGCTCAAATGGTTAGTCTGACCAAAGACTTTCTGAGCTCATGCTCTGCTGGGGAGGAGGAGAAGACGGGAGGAAGCAGAGACGAGACACCTAACCCAAATTAGCCAGAGCGGTATTCCATATCACAGCACATTGTGCCCAGGATATAACTGACAGTTAACTGGGAAGGGCTAGTGCATTGCTGGGTGGGGGCAAGGTATCGGTCAGTAGGTGGTGAGGTGTTGTATTCTCTTCCCTTGTTATTTCCTTTATCATTATTATTACTGGTATTAGCAGTAGTGGTTTGCATTATACCTTAGTTACTGGACTGCTCTTATCTCAACCTGTGGGAGTTACATTCTTTTGATTCTCCTCCCCATCCCTCTGGGAGCAGGGGGAAGAAAGGGTGGGGGGGGAGTAGACTGAGTGGCTGACTTGCTGACAGGGTTTAAACCACGACACCCAGGTATCCCTTTTTCCACCTGGTGCATATGCCCTGAGTTCTAGCTTACCTATGCTGATACAAGTTTGGCATAGTTTGGTGAAGTCAATAAAATACTAGTGATGTGGTATGAGTATGGTCAGAATCATTGCTACTATTTCAGTAGCTTTCTGAAATGTTATACCAGCTAAGTCTAATGAGAATGGTGCAGATAGTGTGGAGAGCTTATTCTGCTCCCAGACGTTTTGCTCCAGGGGAAAAAAAAACATTGATTCTAAGCGCAGTAATTTGGGTAGTAGTGGCATGTTGTTTTTCTTTTTCTAATTGTCCTGGGTTTAGCAGTAGGAGTAATTTTTTTCTCCTTCTTAGTAGCTGGTGCAGTGCTGTGGCTTTGACTTTTGGCCTGGGAACAGCGCTGATAACACCAATGATTTTAATTACTGCTCAAATGTTTACTCTGACCAAGGACTTTCTGAGTCTCATGCTCTGCCAGGGAGGAGGGGAAGCCGGGAGGAGGCAGAGACAGGACACCTGACACAAACTAGCCAGAGAGGTATTCCATACCACAGTGCGTCATTCTCGGAATGTAACTGGGAGTTACCGGGAAGGGCACTCACTGCTCGGTTGGGCTCAGTCGGCGGGTGGTATCGTATTCTCTTCCCTTGTTATCTCTCTTATCATTATTATTATTGGTGGCAGCAGTAGTGGTTTGTGCTATACAGTAGTTACTGGACTGTTCTTATCTCAACCCGTGGGAGTTACATTCTTTCAATTCTCCTCCCCATTCCTCTGGGAGCAGGGGGAGAGGGAAAAGGGGGGTGGTGAGCAAGCAAGACTGTGTGGCTGACTGGGTTTTAAACCACAGCACTAATATAGAAACTATGTTTGGAAAAGCTTTCAGTAGTTGTACAAGTTTTCCCTACAAAATTCAAACTGAAGAAAAGTCGTTGGAAAGTTTTCTCTGGAGGTGTTATGGGAAGATAAAGTTTTGATGAAAGAAACTTCACTCTGCTAAAAGGTGACAATAGTAAAAAGAATGACCTCATTTCACAAACTGCAGAAAAAAAGCCTTAAAATGCTAGCTGGCCCCATGAGAGATGATCTGGGAGCTTTGACAGATAAAGATGGAATTCTTAGAAGTGAACTCTCTCCAGAAAGTAAAAAAAAACCTCAGTGTTTCTCTCACAGGTTTCAGTATTGGTAGACTTTAGAACAATGTTCTCTGCTGTCTTGGATTCTGCTTAGCTGCCAGTTTTGCACTTTTTTCACCAAAAAAGTGTCTGAATTTAAATTGAGAAGCTTCCTATATAAACACAGAGGAAGGAACTCTGAACTTTAGCTTTGTGTACTATGAAATGTGCATTGGTTGCAACTGAAAAAAAAAAAACAAAACTAAACAAACCGCATTTTAGGCTATGTTTAGAAAAATGAGGACAGTAATGGAAGGGATTTGCACCACTCATTGCACTTGCCTCTTCCTGAATTTGGAAGGTCATAAGGAGTTTTACCTCAGTGTTTCAGATTAAAATCTGCTTTATGTGCGTTTTAAGAAGGTGGGGAAGAAAATCAATGTGTTGGAAAAAGCATATTCTCCTCCTCTTAGACAACAAATGCAGTAATAGTTTCTCTTGCAATATTTTCCATGGCTGTCTTCTGTTTCTGGCAGAAACCAGAAAATGGCGTATTTATTGTCTTTTGGATCATTTGAACATCTGAATATATGTGTTTTCAGCCATTCAACCAGAAATGGATAAAAAATAAAATGGACACATAAGTGTTTGGAACCAGATATGAACTTCAGATCAGCTTATGATAACATTCAAAGTTTTATTTTGAACAAGCCATGGCAGTGCTCAGAGTTGAGCCCTGGGAGTTTAAGCACGATTCCAGATTGTGTACCAAATGTAACTTTATACTTTCTTCTATTTCCTTCTGTGTTCATCTAATAGCAACCATTGCACAGAGTTCCAGTATCCACAAAGGTCCCATATACCTCTTGTTCTAGGGCAGTGGCTTTGAAGTGGCTGTGAATTGATTTTACATGTTTTTTCCATCCTCTTTGCAATTGCAATGTTACCCTGCCATTTATCATTCCCCATATGAGACCCTTTCAAAATTGGGTCCCAAATTGTCTGCAGTATATGTATTATCTACTCTCTCTATGTATCTAATTATCTACAGTATATATATTAATTCTATTGTATTACCTCCTTATACCTAGCACAGGAAATTTTCCCCAGTTTTGATCAGAATACAGGCAAAAGTCAGTTATTTCTGACAACTGTTTTCCCCAAATGATTTCCTCTCATTCAGTCGCTCAGATCAATGAGTGGAGAGTAGCTAGAAAACAGCAGAACCTTAGCATCCCACAATGAATTTCTAAGCTGATTTGACAAGTTTTTCCTGTTTGTTTTGGGAGTTCTTTGTTGTTTTTTTTTTTCCCCCTAGGAATTTCATCACTGGTCAGAAGTTCAATTTATCCAAACAAACCTCTTGGCAGTTTGTATGACATGGTGCTGCTAAACAGCCTGGAATAACTCTATCCAGTATGTGTTCATTACCATGTCTGGTTTTCTTTCTCCAAAACTGAAGGGATCTTGTCGCCAGTTAGCTGGCAATTTAGGCAATAACTGTGGATAGCTACACAGTATTGGCATTAAAGTCTTGCTCTTAGAGTTTTAGATTATTGTGTAAATGATGGAATATTCTCACTTTGGTTAATAAGACCTCCTTGCCATATGTGCAGTGATAATGCAGTAAAGAAAAAAAAGGTGTATTTTTCTGCCCCACTTTCATGTTATATGTTATTCATATTATGTTTGAGAGGTAAAGTAACTTCTCTGGGGGATGTTTTCCATATGGATTTTATTTGTTAACTGTTGTGGAAACCTGATAAATGTTCAGGCTCCTTGTACCTCTCTTACCTCCACAAAAATATTTGTCAAAACTAGATATCTAGTCACAGTTTGTGCATAGAGATATTATTGTGGGAGCAGTTCCCATACTTAATCAAGTTTGAATTTTTCTACAGCAAGCTTGTAACCATTCCTCTCTGGATCAGCTTGTTGAAGAACATTTTGCTGAGCACAGAGACTCTGCAAGCAGAATATTCACAATATTAAATAATAAACCAGTTATTTATTAGGCGATACACAAAGTAGATAGGTAGAAATTGGTAGCTATTAAGTGAAGTGGTCCTAGTAAAGTATCTGGTGAGCTGAGCAGTTGTCAGCAAGTGGGCACAGGATGGGCTCTGCAGTCCCCTGTAAGTGGCTGGATCTCTGGTGCTCACCTGTGGTCTTTCAACTTCCTGTTTTTCCTAAAGAGCTTGATATCTTCATCTCAGTGCTTCTCCTGAGCTCTTGTATGTTAAATGTTTCCATCTCTAAATCTTAGCTCTGCCTGCAGTTGCACCTCTTTTACCATGTTCTGTGGAGTTTCTTGCACCTTAGCAGTTCATCTCTATGTCTCTGGCTGACTTGTTGCAGAAGGCAGCAGATGTGTGGATGGTGAGGTTCATGGGCAGAAGATAACAAGGGCAATGGCCGCTCATATAGCTGCTTCCTGCCTCTGACACAAAGTTCCTGCGTGGTGGTGAGCATATTGCTTGAAACAAATAGTCATTACTTGTAGTCTCCTGTTTTTTTGGAATTTCTTAATTTCAGAGAGGCTGACTTTACAGCAGGACATGCTTACAAGACAAGGCACTTGGGCCTGTTGCAAAAAAAGGCATACATTAAAAACGAAATCTAGCCTAGCCACTTGGGGAGAGAATTATAACTGAAAGTTGGCCAATACTGCCTCAGTTCCAGAAAAACCTGCTTAAAAACTTTATTTCATACTTGCTTGTTTAGCAGAGAAGGATATTTTTTAGCTGTGCCATAGCTACTAGCAATCTTCTAATGTGAGGTGAAACAAAACTTGCATGTAAACAGTTTTAACCTACAGGCTGTGAATGAGCTCAGGTTAAATGTATGGTAAAAATAGAGAAGGCAGAGACTAGAATGTTTTTCTACTGATTTTTTGGTAATAATTAATAGAATTGCAGGCTTTTCCAACTATCTTTTTTTTTTTTGCTAAAAAAGAAGCAAGTAGAAGTAATAAAAAGATTCTAATAATTCTTTTGTGGAAATTGGTGTCCTACATATGATTTGTCATAATTTGTATGATTTGGCTGTATTTGTAACACCTATTTCTATTCCTGTTTTGGAGAAAAGTAAGAACAACTGTTCATAATATGCTGTGGGCAAGAAGTGCTTTCTTCATCCTGTAGGCAATCATGTTACGCCTTGAAGCATGAGATTTGATTAACCTGTCCGATTGTATAAGATTGCACAGCTGCAAATTTTATTGACTATTGTACTCACTTCCTGCAGTGCAGCTTGATATCGCGTGGTAGTGAGTTTGCCAAGTGCTGCGTCCTGGCATTTTGACACTGGAGAGATATGGCCCTGATGTTTTGACCATGCATAGCAGCTCTTGGGTCATCACAAAGGACAACACTATAGTACTTTATATAGACTATATGACAACCACTGCTCTCTCTGCACAAGCTACTGAGTGGAGATCACATCTGGTCTCTGCCCCTCCTTTGCTGACTACTGAAAGGTCTCTTCCCTTTCCCTATTCCCTCTCATTTCTTGTAGGGTTTATTTCCTCAAAAAGGAGAAGTAAGAAGGATCTCTGTTGCTCTCGTCTAAGGCGTTTCACGTGTAATGCCCAATTTTACCATGGAGTGCTCTTTCAATCAGTCCTTTTTGTGTAATGGTATATTATGTCTGACATTTAAACTGGATCACCTACCAAAAGCATAGGCTTCAAGAGAGCCTACTATGATTGCTCATCACTGTCACATAGAATTACTGCATTTCCAGATGTCATAACCTGCTATGTTGAATTCACGGGCTTCAAGAAACTGAATTATATTTTATATAATATTGTGTCCATTGCCCTACTTATATGTGAATAGAGTAAGATTGTGCTTGACCCGAAAAGGTTACAGCTTAATTCAAGAAGAAAAACAATGCATTTAACAGTAAACTAAGATAGGATGAGAGTAAGTAGTGTTGGAATAATGTAATAATTAGCTTAAAGGATTTTATCTCTTGACAATAAGTTTTGAAGATTCCTTTCTCTGAGCAGTCCCATTTCCTCATGTGAAAAAGGTAGAAGGGTATGATGAGCCTTTTTTACCACCTGTCGAGTGTGAGGAAATTAAGTTCAAACAATACTCCTTTTCAGGCTGAATAATCTGTGCTTTGTCAATCTGATGTTATAGAGTTAGTTGTACATCATAAAGCTGTGTCTGGATACAAGAGATCAACAAATGCTCAGTGAGCTACTCGCACTTGATTGTCCTAGAGTGGTGTTTATACCTCCCCAAGAATATCGCAAGCATGGCTGGAAGCCTTGTGTGTTACCTACAGAGTGAATGGATGGCTCTTGCTTCAGGGTTAACAGTTGTTAGTATTAACAAAGACCATGTCAGAATCAAACATTTATCTACCTATGAATGCTAGGTTTTTAGTTTTTCTTTTTTTTTTTTTCCCCACTGATCTTAATGGGACTATATTGTTGTAAACACTTATTAATTTTTTGATAGAAAATATTTTTCTATTTGCATTTGGAGTAAACAGAAGAGCTATTGCAAGACTGGCACAAGTTTGGTTGAGTTTTTTTGTGAGTTTTCATTTTTAATACTTGTTCTTTACTTGACAGTGCTTCATTACTTTGCATTCCCATCCTAAAAAAAGGTGTTAGTTACTGAATGGCAAAAAACAGTTGCATCTAAGCTTTGCTTTCTAGTGCCATACATGCTGTGGGGACTGTCATGGCTGATTTGTTCTCAACACTCCCTGCTAGCGTCTAGCCCTATTCCCTTCTCTCTGTCTCTCTCAAGTTAGCGAGCAGTAAGCTTTCTTAGTCTTATCCAGATCAGATTAACAAATATGGATGTGTACAAGGCTTTGCATTCTTCTATTTTGGGTGTCCTTATGTCAAAGTATACCTTAACCTGGTGTTGGGGTTGACAGACTTCTACCGATTGCTTGCTTATGCATTAAATGAGTCTGTACGGCATGAGATGTGTGATCCTGGCTGGACATGCTCACTCTGCATTCAAAGTTGGTGTCCGTTACCTGCACTGGACAGCATGGTCCCACCAACTTTGTGCCCCAGCTTTGGAAATCCTAAGGCTGGGTGAGATGACAGATTGTTTTATAAGTTCTAGTAGGTTCATATGATCAGGGAAATACTTTGAAGAAAGGCAGAGTAGATAACGTCTCTCCTACGTTGTTCTGCACAAGAAGAGAAGATCCACAAGCACACCTTCTGGGCAGTTTCCCTTTCCCTTCAAAATGTTTCTTCTGTACAGAGTGATGGGAAATAAATAATAGTGACTTATTTACTTGATTTTTATTTTTTTTATAATGTTTGGAGATGTCTTATCTGATACTATGAACAATCACTTACACCAGGATTATGCAGCAAGTTGTCAGCATTATTATCTATTTCAAATGTAGGTCTGAGTTGCAGAAAGGGAAAAATCCTGGGAAATCACAGGAAAACTCAAACCCCAAACATATATTATTTTGTGGAATCAGGCCATACCTGAAAGTCATTTAGCTGAAGTAATTTTATAGTGTAAGAGTTGTTTTAGTCTAACATGTGTTGCTAATTGCCATGTTGTAGATAGGCTTTCTTTCAATCTTAGTGTCAAGCTGTCACAGAAAGAGCAGCCAAATTAGGTTAGATTGACTGCTGGCCATGCTGTAATCACCACTGAGGTAAAGCTGGGTTGCAGTGCTGTGAGTAATGCTACAAATTGCTATAATGTCCAAGTTCTTTTCTAGGTATGCACAGCACTGCAAAATGCCAGCTAAAGCATTAGCTGGGTTTTTGTCACTAAGATCTAAATATTTATTCTGAGGTGAATTGTACTGGGAAGACACAGAATTTATGCTACCAAATGTGTATCTTCTTGAAATATGTCTAGCAGGCAAACACTGAGAGAAGAGTTAACAGATGCTATGGGTGTTGGAGAAGTGCATTTTTTGTGAAGTCCTTTTTTACTGTAATTACAGCCGGGAAGACAATCTCCAGCAAGGCATTAAATTAGGTCAACAGCTAAAAAGGCTTGGGAAGAGACATTGATGACAGCAAGTGGTATATATACAGGAAATAAATGGCAGTGTGCTGCTGGGTGTGACAGGCTTTTAAATGCTGTAAGGGTGCCATTAACATATAAGTAATAATACATTAGAGAAAATATGGTTATCATGAGATGATGAAAAATTCTCAGATGTTAAGGCATTAGGCTCAGCAGACTGCTTCTAATCCTATGGGACTGATTACTCCGTAGTAGCTGTATCCCCTGGAATCATCTTGTACAGTAGCTATTATAAAATATATTAGTTCTTATTATTTAAAGAAGCTACGTGGATGAGTGCTGTCATCATTAAAAGACTGCAGGTATAAGCTTTCCAGGCATTTGCTTGTCCTCCCATTGCCCCCTGCTAAGATCTTACAGAGCCAAGCTGACTCCTGGTCTATGGTTAAAAATTAAACAAAAATCCTGTGTTGGGTATTCACGTTCATGTGCAGGGCAGAGCAAAACTGTCATTTCAGATTCGTGGCACACATTAAGTGCAGGATTGGAGGAGTTGACAAGTTATCTATTTTAAAGGTGAGGAGGAGGCTCTTGCCTTAGGGTTACCCTTCGAAGAAAAGAAGATAAGATTTTGTCAGAGGCAGAAATCTGGAGAAGCCAAGGCAGAAGGGGTCTCAGATGATAAGTCACTGGGGCTGAACAGTGTTTGCCTGAGCAGCTTGATTCCTGATTGCAAAAATGAAGTACTTTACACTTACAGACCACTGACAGACTCCACAGTGACACATGGAACAAAGGAAGCCTCAGTAGCTTCATTAATGAGTTTGAGTGGTGGCTCAGTGTCTAGGCCCACATCACAGCTTCAGCACATACTGTACTCCATTTTGCAGTCTGGCCTCCCACCTCTGCTCCCTGGCTGCCTGCAGCCTCGCTGAAGCCATGGTGGTGGGCTCCCAGCACACCTGTTGGCTTCTTTTCCATTGCCACAGTGTGTCTTGCTCCCACTGTACCCTTTTCATTTGGTTACTTCCTGTAGGGCCTGGTCTTCTGTTTGTTGGTGGTGTCTGGGGTTCACTAATAAATGTAAATCTTAGTGATGGGTCAAAAAGGTGCTTTCAGCAGCCTTGGGTAATAATAGATCAAGGAAGAGAGTGCTGTGCAGAACAGCTTGGACTTCTGCTGCACCATTCACTGCACTTCCCTCCATGGTTTATTTTTTGTGTAGATACAACAAGTTAAAGGACCATAAAAAGTATTTTGTAGCACCTCTCTGCCTCTTGAGTATCTGAAACTGATGCACACTGCAGGTTTTGTAAACACTACATTCATCCTGAAATTCCTTGGAAAGGGGACAGTTGGTTACACTGAATTGGTCCAGTCACACTGATACTGTTCCACAAACAGTTGCATTTGAATACTTGATGGATGTTATTCATACAAATGTGACTAAGAGCTCTGAGTCAGTCACAGTGTAGGCAGCCTATATGCAAAGTTTCTTTCGCAGCTCTGCCAGTGCATAGCAATCCTGATTTTTAGCAATTTCTTGTGTTGTTTCAGTCTTGGACCTCCTCCCCACCATGGTCATCACAAAGCACATAAACAGATGCATATAGGTACACAGCTCTGACAGTGTGCCCCCTTTCTTATGCCATTTTTTTATTCCAGCCCAGGCTTCCAAACTGATCTGCCAACCTAACTCAGATCTGATCTGCAGCACAGCTTATTGCTGGTCATAAGTCACTCCACTGACATCCAGGTCTACAGTACTGGTACAGAGGACACAACAGATAAGCATGAAGAGGAAAAGGGGGTATAACCTGGTCTTATTAGCCGAAATAAGCTGGAAAGTACACACATCCTTAAAGTTGTTACAGAATTTTAATCAGGCATGACAGGGCACTGTACTAGTGAAGAGGTGTCCAGGAAAAATGCAGTGTGGAAATTTATGCCTATAATAAAATGAAGCAACATGACATTCCTTGAATTGTGCATTCGTGTGTTTGTTATTTATTATTGGTGACTGTAGCACTGAAAATGGAGAAGGGTAATATGTTGACCATTTGCAGGGAAAATAATGCCAAGGAAGAAGGTGCTGTTGAAAAGTCGAGACTAAATTTGGTGTGATTTTTGCCTTGTGTTCTGAAATTGAGAAATCCCATGTATGTAATCATGGTTCAGTTGCTGTAATTGTAGGTCAAGAGAAATGGTAGACTCAGCTTTCACCTGCCAGTGAAGGCATGGATTGGCTTTAGGCTTTCCAAGCCTCACTGAGAAACACTGGGTGAACTTGCAGCTTTGATTTTTCATTGGTTTGCTCTGAATATGACCAGGAGTAACAAATCCAACAAATATGCTTTCTTAGGTCACTGCTGCCACAGGAGGGGAGAGCTTTTGTCAATACTTTAAAGGAAATGTGTATTGTACATAAAAGGTACTTTTAAACTCTACAGTTTTACATTAAGCTTTATGTAGTTTAAATGCATTCTATTCTCAGATTTACCAGAGTTCTACAGTAGTCTTTCCTGTTTTGTTGTACATTTATATAGTTTGAGGCCTCATTTAAAATAAGTACACAATTTTCAGATACTGCTTTGAATGAGAAAACACCTGTTATCTAGGTGTTGAATAAAACAAGAGTGTTCAGGGTAATATAATGCATATGCACATTCTATGATTCTATAATTATTTCCTTTGCTCTCACTGTTGTAAATGAGTACTTAAAGTAAAAAAATAAAATACCTGTTTAGAGTGGGAAGAAGCTGACAGTTATGGAATAGTGGCGGTGAAAATAAAACCAAGAGGGAACTATAGTGTAACAAAAACAAAATACAGAACCTTTTTCATCATCTGGGCTGCCAGGGAAGTGATGTGACCAACATTGCAGTCTTGCTGTAATCTGTTAATAAGTCACTTCTTACATTGGCAAAGACTCTTGCAAATTTGCTAGACTTTTGCCAAAGGTGGTACATACAACACCCACAAAACACACAGCTAAAGAAAACAAGCAAATCTTCTGAAATGGAGTCTCTAAGTGAAACACTTCAGTTGTTTGCTAGTGCAGGCTTTTTTGATGAACTGGACAGATTATCTCTCAGGGACACGTGCTCAAAACAAAATTGCTTAAGTTGAGCAACTCAGAAGAAGTTCAGGTGGCTGAAGGCATGTATTTTTCCAATCACTGTGTAGAAGGAATATACCATATATAAGACAAGAAGATCCTAGATATGTGCCATGATTTGGGCTTTTTGTGAGCGTGCTTTCAGCTGGTGGGCTCTCTCCTGAGGGAGAGGACAGGTGAAGGGTCGCATACTACGGACACACTTGTTCTGCTTTGATCTACCCAGCCTTCTGAGGCTTTCAAGTTGTTAAATTTGGGATACTTGCCACTTGGGAGCCAAAGTTAACTGACTACCATGATGCATTGCTTAAAGGCTGATGTTTCCAGTCACCTGCACAGCAAGATATGTATAACAGCCATACCTGTTACAGTGTGATTGCCAGTGATCAACAGCTTGAAAAGAGGAGAGCTGAGGGTTTAGCTGATAAACTGGTGTTCTCCTCAGAAGTACTTACCAGTGCATTGCTGGAGGTCAGATCTAGAGGAGGAACGGGAGATAAATAAACAAAAATGACTGCAGGTCTCCAGTGCAGGCTATGACAAAGTGAGAGTGCAGGGGATGAGTTTGAGGGGAACCTTGCTATGGTGGCTTCAAAATATTATTACTCTGGGTGCTACCCCTTGTACAAGAGAGACTGGAAGGAGTTTGTGGTCTCTAGCCTTAGCTGCACTCCTTCACAGCCCAGCATAACACCATAAAACTATTTTGAAATGGTGTTGGCCATCAGTGTGAACTGCAGTGTAAGAGTGTAAGTATGGATTTGCTTCTGCAGACTTTGCTGGGGGGGAATTTGCACACACAGCTGGGGGCACTAATATCCTAAGCTGCTGCAATGGTTCATTCAGCAAGTGCGAGCTGAAGTGACCTGTGTGTACAGCAGGCACTCTGTATAATCCTCCTGTGAACTTGCAATCCCTGAAGCATGGTCGTGTGCTGATTGGCATTTCTGAAGGGAGTTATAACTGCTAGAAACTATGAGCATGATTTCAAGACATATGTGAAAGTAACTGTGGTAGCAACCCCACAGTGTTTGTGAATGTTCTTCTCTGCTCAGGGAAGATCAGGAGCTTGGAAATACCAAGCTAATGCTCAGTCAGGTGTAATGGAGACAAGGCAGGGGAACGCAACAGTTTTCCCTTTGAATCTTGGTGTTATGCTTGAGGTAATCTGCCTCTTTCAGCTGGGACAGTTCTTGCATGAGTAATGCTATTTCTTCATTTCGTGGAAGAACTTGTCAAAGGAGCTTTGGAGAGGGGAGAGCTATGCAGAGGGCTTGGCCATGCACCCTGCAGGCAGCTGCTGCAGTGGTAGTATCAGCCATTGGTGACCTCCCGATTTCCTCACTGTTCGTTTCCAGAGTGCTCTTGTGAAAGCATGTGCAGCTGCACTACATGACCTCCCAGGTAACAGCACGTGAAGATGTTCCATTTTCATTAGCTAAGATAGTTGCTATTAATTAAGCAATATAAAAAGCCTCCAAGTTAGGTGCGAATTGAATTTTCCTTTTAAGGATTCTCGTGAAGGTGTGCTTATAATTAAAGATATTTCGCTTGGCTAGGTAAGAGCCATTTTACTTGCTGTGTCTGTGCAGGAAGCTGCATCTGTTTCCAAAAACTGTTGCACATGCACAGGTGAATCTGACTTAATTTGCCCACATTAACCCATGCAGCAGGTTTGAACAGGGCTGAGGATGCAGCACAGCCTGTCCCTGGGTCCCCAGCTTGCCTGCTCCAGCTTTTATTTATCCAAGTGATGCTTGGGCATTCGATTTTAAATGTGTTAGGAAGCACCTTCTAAAATCAAAGAGAAGATGAACAAGCAATTCTCTTCATCTCCAGTTGCTGTCTATGACTTGGAGAAAACAGCAGGTTAGATTTCCTAGCCTGTGCCTGAGTCAGGGGGGCTCTGTCATCTTGGGGTTCACTTTCCCATAACTCCTCACCCAGCTGTGCAGGTCACTGACTATTTCTCCCAAAATAGTTTTGCACTCATTTCTCATTCAGTTAATTAGAGCAAAAACCCAAGGTTCATGTCAACTGCAATTAAAAATGTCCCTGGACTATGTTTGGACTCCCACTTCTGACAATAATAGCAGTTGCTTTTGCATTTGTAGGTTGCTTATGCCTTAGTGATATTCCCAATTCATAAATGTGATTCAGTGCAATATAAGCAGCAGATTTTGTATGAAACAGCATCCTGTAACTTGTGTAGTCGCAAGTTATTTTAAAAATTGTGCAGAGAGAGAAAGCTAAAATGACAGAACATTGATTTTCCTAAATTTCTGTTTAGAAAGAGAAAAACATTCAAGTTGCATGTCTTTACAGTTCCTTGAAGCCCTTATTGAGAAAAAGACTTGTAGAAGAGCTGCTACTGATTGAAGAGACCAGATTGTGACCTGACCCTGTGCAATAAAACTGAGCATAAGACTGATCCCTCAACAGCATGCTTTAAGAGACAGCATCTCAAGTCCAGATGCTGCTTAGGCAACCCTGTTTGCCCTGCTCTGAAGGACAACACATGCCATGGGAGAGGGCTGGTGGAGGAGCTGTGGCTTTATCCCCACTCGACCTCAACCAGTGGGGCTGGTTGGATGAATAAACTGTAGGAAAGGGAGGGATTTCTCATTTTGCTCTCTGCAGGAGGAAATTCTGATAAAGAACAGCAGATAAAGCAGCTACAAGGATGGGTATACAGGTACTAGAGCCTAAGTGCAAACTCTTAACACTGGCCCAGCATTACCACTTAGGGAGCACACTGCTCAAGTGTCTTATTGGGACTTAAAAGGAGGGGAGAGAAGGATATTTTCTGCTGCTTTAGTTTTCAGTTCCTAGGGGAACAAAACAAAGGACTCCTTCAGAAAAGATAGGATTCTCTTGTGCCTTTTTTTATGTTTCCGCCTAGGACAGAGTTATACAGCAATGAACAGATATATATAGAATGTTCGTGCAAACATCACTTGTTTGTTTTGAGCTCAGCAAGAGTTGCCTTTAGCATCATACAGATGAAGCAAATGCACTAGGTTACACATAGCAATTTTAAATAAATGCAATGCCATTGAAATGGTTTTAAATAACACAAGAGATCTGGAGAAAGCTGTAGTAAAAGCCAAAAGCAATTCAGAGTAATACTACTTATGGATAATTCTTTTCTGTATTTCCATGCACAGAGCATATACTAATAGTTTTTGGCTCAAAGACTTTTCATCAACAAAAATGTAGCTATTGGCAGTGGCAGCCAGTCTAGTTCAGTGGTTTTACATACAAGTATCTCTTCCTCCTTATTGTCACAGATCCTCTAAACTGTTGTGTTCAGTTGGGTAGTACTCAACATACTCTAAATATCTACTTATTATTTTGTCAGTATGTTATCAGTCTATTGATATCAATATATAAATATATTGTTAGTTTGTATCTATCAATATATTGTATATATTGAGATATATATATTGATCAATATATTGTACATATTGATACAAAGCTGACCTGCAGTTTGCTTTATATGTAAGATCAACATGTGCAGGATCAGAGCGGAAGAATGAGCAAGCTATGCCCACAGCTCCAGTGGCATGCACTTTAATAGACATGCTCATAAACAAACTTTAATAAAATGATCTAGGAAATTAATCAGAAAATTATTTGCAGCTGTGAATAAAAATTATACATAAATTTTGAGACTTCATCATTGAGAGTTTTTTTTTAAATAATAAAGGAATAATTTTTAACATATTTTATGGTATTTTGTTTAGAAAAACTTCATGGCCAGATTCCTACTGAAACTCCCATCTACATGAAAAATCACAAAGAATTAGAAAAAGAGCTACTGAAAGATACTGTGTAAGTGAGGAGTTTAAAACCAGGGAGGAGCCCTGGCTTTACTGAAGTTACCTGGAGATGTCAAAAATTTTGTGTCACTTGTTTTTAAATCTGCAAAGATGAAATGATGGTGTGGAAAGAGGCAGGGAGGGGGGTACACCTGTATCAATGCTATGTAAATGGGTATCTTAGGTGCTCAGCAATAAAGATGCAGAAAAGTGGGAAGTAACCTTTCCTGAAGCCCAGGAAACTGATGGTGAGCAGCTGTGTGTACTGAAATGAGAGGATCCAAATTATTCTTTTAGTACATCTGGAAGCAAAAGCAAAATGCTTGTGGCCAATCACTTGCTGCTATCAACAGGGCAGTAGGAAGGTAAGAAATCTAGACAGGATAAGAAACAGCAAATACCAGGAAAATTAGCATTGACACACCTAAGGATGGATGAAACTTCAGAGGCTGACAGCACTGTGATTGTGTGCTACAAAACTTTGCACTTAGGTATGTTAAAGAGTTCTAGTTCTTATTTCCAGGAAGATGAAAAATGCCATTGCTGATCCCATGGAGAAGGAGGCATCAGGATGCAGGATAGCAAAAATGACCAGACAAATGATACGTAGAAGCTGGTGGTAAATCCTCTGTCTGAATAATGACTATGAGCAACAGAGAATAGAGACGTATGGATTATTTGGTTTTGGAAAGCTTTTGCAGTGTTAGGTGCCTGATTTGCAGATCTATTAGTAGCCTGTATATTAGGAGCTGAACAGTGATAACACTGTTGAATTCATACCTCCCTGCATATGAACTTGAGTCCTGAATGTGAAAAAGGAAGAACTGGTGTTGAATTTCTGGTAGAGACTGTCCTATCTCTCTGCAAGCATGTTGGGTTGCTCAGGTCCGGCATGCAGTTTAGAGTAAACCCCTTCCAGCTGCTCATCTGGAAGACACTGGTAGATCAAGGATGGCCATATGCACAGAAATGCCTTGAATACGCTCAGGAATTCCAGCTTTGCTATGCAGTGTGCAGTTCCCTTTTCCTTCCCTCTGGCTGTTCAGACATATATTATTGATGGCTTTCCACCATCCTCTCTCACCCTGCTCCTGCAGAGCTCTTGTGTACTGCTGAGCCAAAGCAGGTGCAGAGACCAGCGTGGAGCCTGAGGGGCTGATCTCCAGGCTGTCAGGTCTTGTTTCTTTTCATGCATACTTCCTAGCAGTAATACAGACCACACTGGTACAGAAATTGAAGAGGACTTGCAGAGAGTCTTTCTTTTTTTCATTATCCAGTTATTCAATCATTACTAATTTTCTTTTTAATATCTTATTGGTTGGCTGAGTAATGCAAGCTGTATCTTACTGAGCTGATGGTGAGTATAAGAGAATTCTGCTACCACCCCACCACCCTGTTTAAGTAACAGATTAATGCAGTCTGATGTTTCCTGCCTTTGTGCTTTCAGACAAATGGCATTGTAAGGTATGTTACACAGGGTTAACTGTCTAATTCCTGTTGATTTTTCACCAGGGTTGTTTTGTTGCAGTTTCCTTGGTGAAGATGTTAGCATTAAGTACCAAATTCTGCTCACTCACTTTTGACTTACATTGAAATAATTAGGGAAGAATCTGTTGGTAGTACTTATTTCAGAGGTTTCTTAAGTTCCTCATTTAGTCACATTCATACAGGGAATAAAATGTCACTTTTAAAGGAATGCCCTGTACCAAAAATTGTAAGGAAACATAGTACAAGTTCACTGTATACCCTTTGCATTTAATTGTGTTTGTGGAAGTGTGAATAGAAAAAGTATTCAAAGGTGGTGGAGTCTCAAAACAAATTTCAGCTCACTCCCACTCATTCATATTTGAAGTCTGATGTTTTTCTGTGTACACATGTGCACATGCATCCATTTCATTAGCCAAGGATTTTCACAGAGGTGAGAATGATGTGCATGTGTTTTTAGAGAAATGTTTTACTCAAGCAAGTATTCTTAGCTTTATGCAAGCTGCAGTATTCATGCATTAATAGAAGGTTCCACATTTAGTCTTTCTATGTCTTACAGAAAAAATGGTGACATGTTGGAGAAAAAAAGAAATTCTTCTAGGTTGTAGAAAGCAAATGGTGGAAGAGTTGCTGGATTGCCCTGAATAATTGCTGGAGTTTACTGCAAAGCTACCTAAAAAATATGACTAAAATTTTAGGTTCAGGAGCTGGTCACAATGAAAAGTGTTCACAAAAGTTAGGCTTTACCTTAAATATTTTTATCTGCTCTCTGCTAACAGACTAAAAGCCAAAGCCCCTTGTAAGTCTATTATTAAGATATTTTAAAAGCTAACATCTAATTACAGTGCTCGATTAATGTGAGAGACAAACACTAAGTTTTTGATTGGCCATCTCTGTCAATCTTCTGCTAATAGGCAGGGAGAAATAGTATGGTAGGCTCCCAAAACCTGTATAAGCAGTCAGTTCATGTGGCAACACAGAGCTCAGAGCCCAACCATTTTATAGTCTCAGCTGCTCAGTTTCAGACACAGGTAACCCAAGACTCTTCTTTTGCCTTGTAATTGATGGTCAAGTGCCTGCACCTTTTGGTTTTATGTACCATTTACTGTCATAGGTCCATCTTCATCTTGAGTGTTAGCAATCCAGGAGGAAGCAGTCATCTGCTGCAGCACTGGTTTGAGCTACTGCATTTGGTGTTCAGTCTGAAAGGGTTTATGGTTACTATACTCTTCTTCCCTGGGAAAGGTTTAAAATCAAAGGTTGTTGAGCTGCTTGGCTGGTTCTGATGTGCAGAAAGATTAAGACAGCAGAGCTTAAATGTGGCATATTTTCAGTGCATATAGTGCTTATCCCTTCAGAGCTGCATGTGCTGAAGTCCTCGGACAACATACACAAATGAGGGAGGGAGGGAGGTAGTTGGGGTTCAGGGACAGGAACTGGCAGCTGGATGGAGCAAGCCGGGGTGGAGAAATGGCACAAGAGTGTCCCTAAAGGGAAAATATTCTGGAATAAGTTTTTTGGGTTGGTTTGTTGTTTTGATTTTATTTTAGAGTAGAACTGATGGGTAAACATATGAGAACGCTCTAAGGAAATTTCTTTTTCTACAAGTTTTGTTTTTACCAGCAAGCATTCTGCTTTTGTTTCTAGCCATTTATAGACAGATCTATAGCTATATTACTACAGAAAGGCCACTGAAAGATGAGTTGCTGAGAAGTGTGTTAGGTATTTTTTTAGTTCTGTTTTGGAGATACTGATGTTGCTTTGCAGTCAGAGAGAGAAGAAGCTTGGGAAAAAAATTTCTTAAGAAAAGAAAGTTATGGAATAGGGAGATTTTGAATCTGCCTCTGTAGTGAGTATTTCAATAATTCAGTGACTTCAGTAATGACCTTAGCTGGCGAGAAGATGATTTTATAGCAAAGTGAAAACCCCTTATAATATTTTGTTAATAATTTACCATTAAGCACTAGTGTTGAACTTGAGCACTAATATAAGATTTAGCAGAATGGAAGTACAGGTCAGGTCTGCTAATAATGTAACTCCTATCTAAAAGTCAAAGTCATATTTCTGAGTGTTGTGTGTTTATAAAAAGTTAAAACAGAAAAAAAAATTAAAACATTGTAAAATGGTGATCCCATTGTGAACCCCATAAAATGTATTTTCCATTTGTATTTGGAGCTGTTTTCTGTTTTGGAATGAGGAAGGTAAATGATTTTAAAATGGTCTGTGATTTATATTATGATATATGTGATGAAAAATCATGCTGTTTGTGGGCTGCTTGATATGCTACTCTTTCAGTACATGAGATAGATGTGACCTATGACCAGGCACTTGATCTGTCTCTCAGATGACATTTGACAGTTAAAAATATCCACCCATACAAGACAGTTGTGTATTTAACAATTCCATCTTTCAGCATCAAGCAGTAAAGAAAAATGCAGTGGAAAAGACATTCTGGCTAACCATTCTTGTAGACTTACACAACTGAGACGTATGGTCAAGTAGTGTTCTACAAGCAAAAATATATGGGTGCAGAAACCATTGCTTTGAAAGTAAGGCAGAGTGGAATTCAAGACCATATTGTACAACAGGTTGTTTATTGTGTAATAAGATTTAATGTTTATGGTGGCGTTACCTGTGCAAGATGTTCTCCTTCCGTACCATGAAAACATCACTGATTGAACACGAAATCCATGAGAAAGAGTTGCCTGTGTCATGCAAAATGATTATCTGCTGTTTATCTTTTGGAGTTAATATTTCCTGCATTTAAAAGTAGAATAAACAAAAACCCCACACCAACAAAACAAACAAACCCCCATCTCTGTATTGATACAGATATCACATGACAATGATGCTTTTATCTAATGCTCTGGAAGTAGGGTGCCTGCTCATTTGATATGCTCACCTGATGAAATAGCCATCAAGCTGCAGCCACAGGATGCAGTGTCTGCTCCTTTTATTCTGTTCTGTCCTTTCCCAGTGAATAAAAGAGCAAGTTGGTATTACAGGGCCAGAGACAGGCTTTTGTGCTGTCTGCTGGCAGGAGAGGCAGGTGAGACCATCCTTGGTTTTTGATGGCTAGCTGTACTGTGAGTAGTGTCTTCAGTTGTCCCTTACACAGGCCCCTGTAGAGAAGGTAGCAATAAGCTACCAAAAGTAAATACCTTTCTTTGTAGTAGTTCTACATTTCATTCTACTGGTAACTCTTCCCTGCCATCCCCTAGGAATTAAGAAAAATACTGGTTATGTGTCAAGAGGCTGAGATTTGAAAACAAAGCAGACATGGCATCATTTTTATTAACTGGTACAAGTTTACTGCAAGTGATATGTTCCTTGATTCATTACTAGCAGAAGGAGGAAAACTTTGTTGGGGGGAAGAAGAATTTGACACTTCTTTTTATGTGAACAAGGAAAAATCACTATTTTTCCAACGTGTTGTTACAAATTGTTTTGTTTAAGTATTCCTTTTAGTAACAACATTATCAATTTACTACCAAAGGACAGAGTTAGCAGTAGAACCACTGAATAAAACACAAATTGGTGTTGAAGCAAACAACTGCTTCCATGGTGAAGACTGTAATTGTGATGCAGAAGAACTTATACCTACTGTTTGATTTGTAAAATTTACTTTACCAAAGGGAAAGCACCAGTCAGTCCTAGAATAATAACTGGTAGTTACGATGCATGAAAATATTAATGAATCCAGTAATTATCAAGTTATGAGAACCATATATTCATTTTTTAAATTCACTATTTAATTCATAGCAGAATATCAGATTTGGTTTGATTTACTTCTCAGCTTCATTTAAAATTTTCTCTAATACATTCCATTTTACTGCTGATCACTGATACATGAGAAAGTGAAGCAGAGCACTGGAAAAATGTTTTTTCAATGATTGCTAAATGCACAGACCTTATCACCAAAAAAATGGCATCTGTATGTTGCAGAGTGTTTAGGTCTGCTGGATAGACAGGCCAGCCACACCTGTCACTGCCTTTTGTCCAGAACTCTTTCCCAGTGCTAATACAGAAAGTCTTACAGTGCTAAACACTTCAGTTTTGTCTCTTTGCAGACTAAACCAACCTTCAGTTTCCAGTGTTGGTGATCTTGTGCATTTTTGTGGTTATAAAATTGTAATTTTTTAATATATGGTATTAAAAAGCAATATGGAAAAAAGACATAGTTTGAAGAGGTGTGTATATATATATATATATATATAAAGAATCCAAATTTCCATTCTTTCACTTGCCAGCAAACAAATCTCCAAGTATTTTGCTTTCCTCTATTCTGAAATTCAAATGAAAATCACATTTCCTTTTGCAGTGGTGCCTTTAAATTCTGGGTGGAAAACTTAGGGATTTTTCCATGTCTTTGCTTCTGCATTTTTTAAAGTATTTTTTTTTAATTTTTATGTGTTTAAAAAATAAAAAAAATATTGCAAGGTGACATTATGACATGGAGAGGGAGAGAAACAAAATACAACCTTTTCATGGTGATCAATAGGGTTTCCTCTGTTTCCTCTCTTTCCAGTAACTTATAAACTGCTCTGCTTTGCATTAACTTCACAGTATTAGGAGGGTGAGGGTGGATGTATCTAATCTTTATTGTGGTATGGCACTTTTCAGTGCAAAGAGTTAAATGGTGCATGAAATGACCTGTCACACTGTATTATGCACCACAGAATTATATGCACAGCGAACTGCTTAAAAAAGGCAAAAATTCACAGTTCTTGAAGGTCCACCTCTATGTTGTTTTGCAGAGAAACATTTGTTGTGTGTGTACACACATTTCTGCATAATTTATTTTAGCTAAGGCGCAGGAGCCCATCAACTACTAAAATAGAAGGGTGCTGGAGAGTTTCTCTCATCCATTCATTGGGGAAGATAACAGTGGAGATTTGGTTCATGTGATACAGCTTTCTGTCAGGAACAGCAAAACCAAACTTTTTGCATCTCTTACTGGAAATAACTTACGAACTATTTTCTGATTGTCTCTGAGAGCCTTCATTACTGTGGGAGAAGTTAGGCACGTGTTTATGAAGCATTGCAAAATGAATAGGAAATTATGGTGCTCTGCATTTATTACTAAATCATAATATTCTCAAGTTTGCACTATGTAGTTTCATCCAATTTTGCCTGCAGTTGGTAGTCCTTTGTTGAAGCTCAGACTGAAACAAGAAGTCTACACTGTAAAAGTCTTGTCTTAAGATTCGTGTGTCCTCCTTTTCACTGCAAATCCCTTCTGCATTTTCACAAGGGTATGGACACAAATCTCCCCTCAAGCACTTGCGCCTAAATTCAAGTGCAAATTTAGGCTAATTTTAAATGGAAAATAGTTACTTTAAATGGGAGTTACTTTTCCTGTTTTCTTCTTCTTTATGCAGAACATGGTCAGAAATGCAGCAGATACCCCCAGTGACCCACCGAAGTCTGGATTTTTTCTGTCTGGAAGTGCCTTATATTTGATACTCCAGATGAAAGTGAACTTCCTCTGGAAGTACTGTGTTTATCAAACTACAGTTCAGCATCACAGGGGAGAGTGAGGTGCTGCTTTCTCACACCAGGTCATGCAAAGACCACCACAAGCTAAGATTCTTGATTACTTCATGCAGTCTGGTGTAATACTAAAACTCTTATTTGTTACTTCTAATCAGGCTTCAAAAGCTGACCTATCATCATGGAGGATTTGAGGAAACTGGAAACCCAGCCCAGAGTTGTATGACTTAAGATCTGTGGAGCTTTGTCAGTTGTTCTAGCACAAAAGCAGGTCACAGCATAATTGTCTTGCATTAGAAAGATTAGTTGACTAGAATTCAAAGCGAAATTGGGAGTGTGGGAGCTAACCCCCAAAAGGCACTAGCCAAATCAAAGCTGCTGAGCTAAACTCTTACTTTTGGCACCTGCCAGTTCAAGCAGTTTGTGTAATGTTATTTCAAATGGCAGCTGGGTCACAGCTTTGCTCCTGGGCATTCCTGAGGCTGGATTCACCCTGGTACCCTGACTGTGGTGGGAGCAGCAAGGTGTCCCAAAGTGCATGCCCACATGGGAACAGGCATAGAAAGGAGCTCTGGCACATCACATATAGTTTATTCCTTTTGCAGTGGTCGCTGGGCAGGCTGCAGTAGGCATGTCTGCTCCACTCCTCAATCATCACTGTATGAGCAGTCTGGAGACCTTTGGAGTTTTACATTCAGTGCAGTGATGCAACAGAAAAGAAAATCTCTGCTGTTTCCATGGCAACTTGTGCGTCGGGCCCTGGCTGGAGCAAGGCAGCAGGATGCTGCCAGTCCCACAGCCAGTGACTTCAGTAAAAGCTTGTCAAAAGAAAGCACACGCTCTCATGCTTCTCCCAAGCCTCTCTTGGTTATTCACATAAGGGACTGTAATGAATACATTACATAAGTGCAGCACTAGATTTCCTATTATAATTTCATGTTTCAACCCATGATGCTTCTTTGTTTTGATTCAGCCTTCTAAGTGCAATACTAATTGCAAAGCACTTCAGGATTATCCATTCAAATCTTGATGAGGATGGCATGGTCATAAGGAGCTAGTACTAAGTGACTGGTGACCTGTATGAAATGGTCTGAGAGGCACAGTGCTGTCACTAGCAGACAGATGCCAACAGCCCAGATGCTGTCAGCACCAGTGACTTCCTCAGCAGCCCTGTTTAGGGGAGAGGGACAGAATTTCTTCCTTTCTTCACCCCCAAAGTGGTTCTTCCAATTCAGATTGCACAATGAGAAACTGTTTATAGATTATTCCACCCTAGATTTCCTGGCTGAATCAATCTGTGTGCTGATTTGCATCTGTGTTTGCCTACTTCATAAATTGCACAAACCCCACCTCTATTCAGTACACGTTGTATATCGGTAACGACATAACTTCTTACACCAAAATACGCCTTGAATCACACCTCAATGGTGATTCTATGGGCATTTGGTTTCAATTGAACCGCTTTATTTGAAATTCACATCATCTTCCCTGGATATACTTTCCTACAGTTGTAGCTTAATACTTCTGCTACAGAGCAAAGTAAACATTTGGTCTAATTTGCAGCTAACCTAAGAAGAATTCTAATTAGAGCAGTCGTGCTCTAAGTGGTACAAGATCTCTGAAACTGATTACATGCTTATATGTGACATCTTTACCATAACTATAGAAAGCACAAGCAAAAAAATGCATTCCTCTGCTCACAAGAAACCTCTGTGAGGCTGTAAAATGCAGCAGAGTTCCAACCATTTGCTACTTCAATTACAGTTGCACAATCAGTAAATAAGAGTTCACTTTTAGTATCTTACACAGCTTTATAACATGCCCAAATAGCTTCCTCTTAAGCAATTATAGCTTACGTAGATTTTGAGCTCTCTGGGAGTTGTCTGTCAAAATGTTTTTAATGAAAATTTGAGTTTTCATAACATTGACGCACTGATGTCTTTTACTTCTGACTGTTGACATTGACAGGCTAAAAAGCTTGATTTTTGGGAAGCGAGAAAATTGCATTAGTTGAGCTTATTTGGAGAATCTCTGTTTGCTGAATTAATTTGCTAAGCTTTGTTTTTCTGCTGAATATTAAACCCTATTTTCCAACTGTGCATATACTGCCTGAGGGGAATAACTCCCACTCTCTTTTTCCATGACTACGTTTTCTTATAACACAGCCCAGGCCTGAGTGAGGGGGGCTGTGCAGAGCTGATACCGTAGGCTGTGCTAGGGGAAGCATAGTCTGGTCAAAAAGCTGCTGCCTTGTACTCCCCATACTCTGGTGTTGCACCTCAGCAGCTGAATGAGAAGTGTCACAGCTTTTTCCTAAGCATTGTTTTGCTTAATTCAGTTGATGTGGTGAAACCTGTCTTTCCAAGTGATGACTTGCTGAGTAGCTAGAGCTTCACAAAGTATCTAGATTAGCAGCAGTATGCAATTGTGAGTGCCTTGGTAGTTGTGCTTTCACTCCTACCCTCTTATTCACAACAGAGATATAAAAATATCTCTAAAGCATGTTACCAGTTTCAAGGTGACATTATTAGCTCTGTTTTACCCTCCCACTAAACATCTGAAGAACATAATTGTTGTTTTCTCTCTCCCCTGAAACAAACTTAAGCATGAGGGAGCTGTGTGGTATACTCTGCCTTTATCTGCAATAAGCTCTGAAGTTTAAAGCAACACAGATAAAAGCTCCATTGGGAAGAGGACAAGTTCCATTGGTGTCCCTGCCCTCATCTGTTGTTGGGAGTTACTCATGTGGGAAGCAGCCAAATGGCCCCGCCAGCTGATGCATCAGTGCTTTGCCGTGATTTTTGTTGCTGCTGTTGGGACTGTGAAAGGTTGTCAAAGACAGGGAGCGTATCTTCCACAGTTGTGTAACATCCACTGTCCAAGGTACTCCAAGTCCCTCTCTGACACCTTTAAATTAAGTTTCACTGCCTCTGTGTGATTTGGTATTATCTCCATTATAGAAGAGGGGAGACTTGGACAGAGACAGATGAAGCTGTTTGCTGAAGGTCACACAGCAATTCTCTGGTGGTGCTGCTCCACTGCTCTCCAGCACTGCTTCAGAAGCAAGGTTGTTCTTTCTCCCTCGAGGGTGCTGAAGGGAGGTATATTAGCCCTTTTTTTTCCCCAGCCTTCTCTTTCTGCACTTATCAGAGTGAAATTTTCTGGTCTAGTGAAGAGAATTGGCTTCAGACATTTTGTGGAATTAACCTTCCTTGTCTGTGTGTCCGTGGGGCTGTGTGGCGAAAGTCGGCACGTAGAGCCACAGACATGCTGGTAGCATCAGAGAGCTTTGCCAGGGGTGCTTATGGGACTCGCAGGGAATAGCAAGGTGAGGAATGGCCTGGTTTAGCCTTGTATTTCAGTCAAGTATAAGATAAAATTTATATATAATTTTTGTCCTCATGCTAGCTGAAAACAGACTGATCCTTTCCTCCGTGTACCATCCAGCTCCACCTATGTTCATGAGTGCTCTCATCTGGGGTGAAGAAGATGCTTGGCATCACACAGAGCTGTTTATACAACCTTGTATGTGTAACGCTGGCACTGATGAGTGATGTTCAGAGACTCTCCAGCCACAGGTTAGCTGCTCACAGGAATGCCCAAGTGTAGGGTACCTGCTACAAATAATCAGGCAGGAACCTGGTGTATACTTGATGCCTTCACCTTCTACAGACCAGTAAAAATAATGATAATGGAAAAGAAAGTCTAATGAATACCAGCATCCCATACATGTGTTAAATCCCCAACACATTTTGTGTAACAGAGTATGTTGGTAAACTCTCATAAATTACCTGCTGTAGGGTTCTTTCTCCTCTGATAACATAGCCCTGAAGCCAAAAGCCCTTTACCCCACTTTCAATGTACTGAAAAGTGAAATAAAATCATCCTGGACAAATGTAGGGAGTAGAGCTGTCAGCAACTAGTCAGGAGAAAAGGCAGATCTAGTTTGTTAGGCATACGTTACACTGTGTAGCTAACAGTGACAGCAGATACATAAATTGCTTTGGCTTTCTCAGGCACATATTGACCCAGAATCTACAGAGAGGGAAGAGTAACAGTTCCCCTCACTGATGCAAAAGAAGACCAGATTGAAATAGCAGTGACTGCCATAAAAAAAAACCCCAACATTTTGTGTTCTTACTATGACTCCTGTTGGGCAGAAGTTAGTTCATCAAAGCTTGCTTATTTGGGAGTGAGAAAATATGAGGAATGCTTAGTTTTATTAGTTCCTGACTCCTAGCCTGATGAAATGAACTACCCAAGGACTCTTATTCCCTGCCTGCTAGATAGGGAAACCTAAAAGATATTTAATCAAATATGCAGAAAGTGAAGGGTGAATCATTTGCAGTGAAGTGTCTAACTCTTTAAAGTTAAGATGAAAAGCTTTGATGAAAGTGACCTTTGTACACTGTGTTCCCTCTTTACTTTTCTCAGCACTTGAAGCTCTAATAATCACTTTTTTCAGCTTTGTCACTATATTACTTATGTCATGAAACATTTCCATACCTAGCCAGAAATTTGGGTGGTAATATCTGCAAACATTGAGTGGAAGCAGAGCACAAAGGCTGGTAGAAAGGGTCAGATCTTCTCTTTTTAGTGGACTGATTGGCAAATAACCTTGCATACGGTTCAGGTAAAGAGGAAGATGTGGTATTAATTTTCATAGTGTTTGGGTTGGAGAAAAAGTAGAATTATTCTTATCACAAGTTAACTGTAGGTACTGAGCTCTCATGTAATTTATTGAATATCTCAGGATATTTTCATCTTTGTGACTTCATTCCTACTGAGAATTTGTTCAGGACATGTGTTAACTTAAAAATAACATGTAAACAAGGTGCGAACAGATCAGTTAAGTGATAGCCTGAGGTTAAAAACACAGTGATCAAATTCAGTGTCTGAAGTTGGCAGAGAGATTGCCTTACCACTCTGGGAAGGCTTGAAATTAAACTTGTTTTGAAATGTAGGTGTTAAGTTTGTGGAAAAACTCACTTGCACATCTCTAAACAAAGCTGACTTTCCAGATTTGAAGAGAGCTCATTAAGCTCTCAGCCTGCCTTTACAAGAGGGGCTGTGCTCGTACCACACAATCTTTCTTGCTGAGGTTGTGTTTTGTAGGATATGAGGAAAAAATCTTCATCTAAAATCAGAGCTGTACTCCCTGTCTGGCTGCCATTGGCCTCTGCTCCCTATCACTAGCAGTGGGCAGGGCTGTACTGTCAACTGCACAAGCTAACAGAGCCAACAGTTCTGCGTTTATTTTTGTTGGGCTTTTGAGACCTTACTAACTTGAAGGAAGTTTTTGGAGATACCAGCTTTCTTACGTTCAGCTGTGCTTATGTTCAGCTATTTGCTCTCCCTGGCTTTGCCTGCAAGCAAATGCAGGGGGAGTAGCCTCAAAAGGAGCAAAGATCCCTTCCCAGTTTAGAGTAAATGGAAGGAAGATTAAGCTCCTTCCCCCAGTAATCAGATCATCTGATTGCTATGGCTTTTGAAGATGATGGTATGTTTTTCTGTATCTGATGGATTATGTGTGTGCATGTGAAGTAAATGTTAACTTCATTGTGAAAATGTAACTAGATTTTCTCTATGATAGTTTTACCTTTGGTTGTTTACTTTGATGACCACAGATCATACATCCAAGCCTACAGCATGAGGCAGTGGCAATCATTCTGAAGTTGTCTTATACTCTTCTCAAGCCATAGGCTGTTGGTAACTGTTTGTGACCCTTTGGAAAGTGGAAGGTCTCCAAAGGTCACAGCAGCAAGGATTCAAATGACTGTGGGATAAGAGGGGGGAAGAGTACTGGATGGGAGCTCCTTAGGCTGGTTGCTAAGAGTATAACCCAATCCACATGTGGACCAAACAACAACTTTCTGTCACCCCAAGCAGCAAAAAAAAGCACAAGTGCAATTGGATTGTCAGTTTCCAACTGACATTTTCCAAGCTTGTCTATGTTGTCTTGTGGTTTCTGGTCTCAGGGTTTAAATGTAGGAGGCAACAGCTGTGTCTCTAGGTCTGTGTGTGTGCAGTAGCACACATGGTATATTTAAGCCCATCTTACCAGCAGGGCTCCAAAGCACTCATAGTATATAAGTATTGCAGTCACCATTTTGCATAAAACACTAAGTCTTCCTTCCTTTTGACAGATTGAAGACATCATTACGAGGATGCAGGATGACAAAACAGGTGGAGTTCCCATCCGCACTGTCAAGAGCTTTCTGTCCAAAATCCCCAGCGTTGTCACCGGTAAGGACCCTGGGTAGCAGCAAAGAGAGCTCAAGCTGGTACTTGCTGCCTCTAAGCAAAATACTAAAGCCACAAAAACAAAAAAAAGAATGTAAGGAAAAAAATGCCCCTCTCTGCTTATTTTCCTGCTTGTCACTGTTACATGGTTCAGTGTTGAACCAAGATTTCTTAATTCTGTTTAAACAAGCAAGCATTTATATTTTAGGGGTGCGTTATTGAAAAATGTTACATTGCTTTTGTGGCTATCACAGTATCACCAGTCAGAGGAATTCACTGTTATGGGGATAGGACAATATCAGAGAAGAGAAAGAAAGAATATCATACCCAGGTATTCTTACTGGACTTCAAGTACAGGTAGAGGAATTTTATGCAGGCATGCTGCTTTATTAAAGCCGTATGTACAAAAGTGCAGATGGTGCAGAAACTGTGAGTCAGAGTATAAAACTGTTTCAACACGTGTTTCCAGGCAGAGTATCATCCAGTGCAATAAAGAACTCTGCCACTGATAAATGAGGAGTTTATTTGGAGTGATGTAAATTGCTTGGAGGATTTGTACTTTGGTTTCTGGCACCTGTTTTCACTAATTTAATACTAGTATTCACTACAGTAGCACAAAACTACTGGTTTCCCTCTCTTTACCAGTAGGCTGTTGTCCAGTATGAGATACTTTGTGGCTTATAATTTATCATGATGTGTATCTCTGTAAATATGACTTTTTTTTGTCCTCGGAGTCTCTTTCCAAATCAGGCAAGATCCACACATTGAGCCTGGTTTGGGAAGTTTCCCCTCCTATTTCTCTGTGACTGTGACTGTGGCAGTAAAATTCAGATAATCACTAAAAATGCAGAAGTTGTGTTGCTGCACATATATAGCACATCAGTAACAGAGAAGACTGACAGTTCAAAGTTCTTGCTCTTGGGGTCTTTATACTGTTGTAAAATAATTGAGCAATATCTGTTGTCAATGGGAATTCTGGCAGTGCAGCTGGTATCAAGCAGTAGAACATATCTGAGCTGATGCACTTCAAAAATACCTTTACAGTGAAAATGGTTGTATTAGGCAGAGTTTGAGTGAATCAGGAGTGTGGATTGGTATCCTTGCATCAGAAAAAATGTCCTACAAGAAGGGAATACAAATCTACAGAATTCTTGAGGATAGGCAGGGAATATGGAAATTCAAATGAAGTTTCTACTTAACTGAGGTTTAGGATAGTTAATCCCATTTTATTGAGCAACAGGCTCTTCTGTCTAAAACTGATGTGACTGGTGACTAAGTGTACGTGGCAGTTGCAGGATTAGGATTTTACAGTGTAAAAGAAACATGAATCTAGACTGAGGTGTGAAAATTGTGTTATTAAATTGTTACGAAATTATGGCTGGATCAGGCATGAACTAACTGTTCTTGAAGGTTCCTGGGGAAAATAACCACTTATCTGATTTTATAACTCATTCTATAAGCTCAAGTCTGTAATACACAGGCTGAATGTTTTAAGATTAACTCATCTAAATCAGGTTTCTGATATTCCTGTTAATATTCATAGCGTTTCTTAAGCAGTTGATCTAGTCATCAAGTCACCACCCATTACTCAAAAGAAAAAGGAAACAGGTGACTTCACAGCATCTTTAAACAGATTATACTTATCCTTCAGTACCATTCTGGTTGACAGCTCCCTGGTGTGATGGAAACTGCCCCCTTGCACTCTGTTCTTCTGGAACAATAGCTGCTGTTGCAACATCTTTAAATGGCTGGTTTATACAGCACAGGGAACAGTAAAAAGATGAAGATAAAATAAGAACAAAGCCTCCCTTCAAATCTCACAGGAAATTCTCAGATTTGGAAGGGAACAAGCTTCGTATCATTCCCTTCAGGTGATTTGAAGGCAGCTCCCTTGTGATACACAAGGCGGCAAATAAAGCCTCTGAGTTTGAGAAGTATGGGGAAATAATGACTCAGCTGAGAGCCCAGAGTTTTTTTCGTTTTCTCATTTCTCATTTCTCCTTTCAGATGCATAGATTTGCCTATTTGTATACCAAAACCAAAAGAAATTTATATATTTCAGTACTTGTGATAAATGTATAAACAGCTGGAGCACTTGAAGAGGCAGAAGCACCTATGTTTAGGCAGAAGCTGAGGACACTGGGTTTGTTCAGTATGGAGGAGGGAAAGCTGAAAGGAATGAAAGGGTATGGAGAAAGCACAGTCAAAGCCTTTCTCGGGAGTGCATGGTGGAAGCATGAAAGACAATGTACACATGCTGCAGGAAAAGAAATCCCGACTAGTCTAGGAAGAAAATTGTTTATAGTCAGAGCAGCTGAGCATGGGCCTGGTGGCCTGCAGAGGCTATGGAACCAGCATATGGAGCTGTTCAGAAAGCCCTGAAAGCAGCTGAACTGAGCAATCTGACCTCACTGCGCAGTTAACCTTGTTTTGGATGGAGGTTAGACTAGATGACCTCTAGAGAATCCTTCCAACTTGAATTATTCTTAGGATCATTGTATATTCAATTTTAGTGCTCATCTAATTTCACTCAGTATCATGAACACAAGAGAAGAGATTGTATTTTTCAGAAACTTTGGATGCCCTCTTGCAAAGAGACTGATTTCTAGACTCTGGCATTTTCAGACAGTTTTCTACCTGAAAAATGGAACAGCAACACTGAAATGTGATTTACTTGGCAGGCTCACAGTGACTGTGATTAACAGGGGTTCATTTTTGCTTGACACTTCTATTGTAATTGCTTCTCACACTGGAGAAATATAAGACCTTAAGAAAAAGAAACATTACAGCAGCACCTTGGTGCTCTAAACAAGCAGCTCTGTTTATAGTACAGCAATGTGGGTGTTTGATTTAAAGTTTGAATACCAGGGAAAGAACCACTCATCTGATTTGCTTTCATCTCTCCTGATGCCTAAGGTGTGAATGAGGCATTGAGTAACACAAGGAAAGGAGCCTCCAGGATTTATCATTAATGGTCCTCTCCTGACAAGAGGAATCTGTGAAAAAGATGAAAAAACCTTTTTGAATGTATGCTAAGTCCATGTGGGGATGCTGTGCCAAAGGCATATTTTAATCTTCATTACAAGTAGATTTGTGTATCCTCTTACCTGGTTTTGGCTCAAAGTCAGTCAGTCAAAGGAGGACACAGCTCCCTATTATCTTCTTGGTTAAGTCCCCAGTTTTATGAACAAGCCACATAGAATAAAAGTAAGATGAAACCAGCCTGCATAACATCTGTGTGCTTGTATCTGACATTTTCCAATGGTAAGTTTAGAGTATGGAATGAAAAACTGACTGAGGGCAGGTATTGAGTAGTGTTGTGATCTATGTCCAGATTAGACTGTCAGCCACTGCATATGGTGGCAGTTGCTGCAGTAAATGAAGTTGCACTTCTAGTGAGAAAACAATTTCCTCAGTAATTATATTGTTCCTGCAATTTTCTATTTTTCCCAGTCATCAGTCTGTTTAAGAACATCTCATTGCACTAACAAGCAACATAACTGGCTTTCTAATAATCTCTTTGATTTCCATACAATTGCAACTTAAAATTAACTTCTTGTTTGGTTGGAGGACCAAATATGTATTCTTTCTGCTCCCACTGATTCAGACTTGATCCTATGCAACATTGCCAAAACAAGTCAGCAAGAAGTCAGCGCTGCAACAGCTGAGCTTTCCGGTGCAGAAAGCCTCCTTTATGCTTCCCAGTCTGCCCCCAAACTCATTCCAAGTTTATCCTTGTACTCTGTTGAGTTGATACCCCTCTTTCCAGCAGTAGTCCCCTAGCTGGGATCTCAGTCATGCCCTTAACACTTACTCCAGGACTCCCTTGTCTTCTTGCTCACCTCCTCAAGCAGAAAAGCCTCCTTTATGCTTCCCAGTCTGCCCCCAAACTCATTCCAAGTTTATCCTTGTACTCTGTTGAGTTGATACCCCTCTTTCCAGCAGTAGTCCCCTAGCTGGGATCTTAGTCATGCCCTTAACACTTACTCCAGGACTCCCTTGTCTTCTTGCTCACCTCCTCAAGCTGCCTGTGTGGCTGTGCTGGATAGATGAGTGATGTCCCTACTGTACTGCCTTGCTTCAAGTGCTGCCATGCAAGCTTTGTACACACAGTCCTGCCAATGCGTTTCACTCCTGACCTGCATGTCTGTCTTATTTAAGTCCTGGACCACTCTGAGCCAAAAGTACCAGTATTACTGAAATATGCCAGATGGCCTGTTGTTGCTTGAAGCTCATGATCTAAACCAAGTTTAAACTGCCATGTGTCTCTGTCTGAAGAAGCCAGCATGTGTCTTGGCAAGGGCCTATGGCATTGTCCCAGAACACATCAGAATGTCACTCAAAGATGCTGGAGTTTGAAAATCCCATAGAATTGGGAAAGGGAGACTTCATTACTGATAGTGTTCCCTGGCAGCGTAGTTCAGGACAAAATTTCTGCTAAAGAACTTCATGCAACCATTGCAAAATGAGCTCCTGTGGTGCTACTCTGAGGGTATTTATTGCCTTTTCCCTTCAGAGCAGCTCAAGCACATCTCATCTAGACACGGCAGCCAGAAGCATGAGAGAGAAGAGTTCCTTGCATCCAGGGTATGAAAGGTCCCTGTTCAGAGGAACTGTCTGAAGAAAGAGGTCATGATATGGGGAGCAGGACCAGCACTGGCAATGCTGGCAAGAGCCAGCACCTGTCATCTAGCAGGGCCTGGAGAGCAAGCTGTGAGGCTGAGCGCTTGGCCACAATGTTCGCTTTTATTAATGCTTTTGCAGTGGTAGAACTTGCCTTGCTGCCTTACAGGAACTACTTTTGTTGTGTCCAAGAAACTCCATAGGCTGGCTGCAAATGGATTTGGGCTCCTCTGGGCCATCTGTCCAGCTGCTTACATCTCCTGACTGTAGCATTTTAACCAGAGGAATGTGCCTGATACAGATTTCCCTCAATATTTAGGTAGTTTCATTCTCAGTTTAAACCACTCATACCTGGATCTGGGACAGCACCAGTCTCTGAACCTGAACAGATAAGACTTTTGTCAAAAATGGTGTCTGGGTCTGAACTTCTAGGCCAGGTCTATCTATCTTCTTTTATTTGTTGTGTCATGCCTCTGCAGTTTTGTTTTGAAATGTGGTACTGAGTCTGCTTCAGACAAAGTTACTAGAGGTAGATAGTCTCAGAACTAAACCAAGGGCAATTTTTTGCTAAACATGAATGAGCCTATGTAGTTAAAACAAGCAAAACAAGGAGGAGGGACACCAAACAAACCAAACAAAAAAGAAACAGCAAACAAAAAACCCACACAAAAACTTCAGCAAAACTTGAATCAATATCCTGACTAATTTGGGGTATTTGCTGATTTGTAAATGATAGAAAGAACATGTTTATGGGTTAAAATTGGCATATATGTATGTCTATAATGTTGCATGGTTTTGCAAATTTATGTACAGCAGATGCTACACAGTAAATTCTGCACTTGTGCAGTTGCGTGGTGGAACCTGGCTTGCAAACACTGGTCAAGCATGAAATCCACTTATTTCTCATAAGAAAATGAATTGCTCTGAGCAAATTCCATTGAAACTAATTCAAGTCAAGACTGGGCTTCTTCATCGCAACTTCTATTTCCTTCTTTTACTCATCTCTTCTTAAAATTGCACCCAGTGGAAATGTAATCCAACCATCCCTCCTTCAGAAGGCTGATATACCTTTTAAGCTAGTATTTCAAAGCTGCTGTGAATGACATAGCATTAGATATGTCAGCTCTCACACAAGTAATGCATCCCTTGCAATTCTTTTTTTTCCTGTAGATTTCTCTTAAACTCTCTATTCTTGTGCCAAAAGCCAAATTAACCCAGTTAAGAAGCCAAAGAGTTATGCTGTCTACATCCACAGCTCCCTCCTCCTTCCCTTTTTTTTTCTTTAACTGCATTCAGCTTCCTACCTTTCAAAGGATGAGAGGGATGGAGAAGAGAAAGACAAAAGTTAGCTGCCTGAAGTGTAGCAATTCTTTGCCTGTTGTTAAGATGCAAGTTACGACTTTGTGGAGCAAAAGTTGAAAGGATTTGATTTTTTCAGAAGACAAGGGAGATAGCTGATTAATTGACTAGGATCTAGTTGTCAAATAAATTATGAGGAAGTAACCAAAATTTGTATTTTAGAGTGTCTATTCAATATACCTCTGCATCTGCATGTGTGTACACTTAAAGACACGTAAAGAACATACAGTTTTTCTTAAGGATAAGCCTGAGAGCGGTAGGAATGCTGGAACTAAATAAGGACAGGCTTCTGCATTTGGAAGTGCTATGCAGAATGAGTGCTGCTAGTGTTTGTGCGTCACTGCCCTCTGCTGCAATCAAGCTACAGTTCAGTCTGTGCAGCTTTTCATCACAAGCTGTGCTAGGTTTGTACTGTGTGTTCCAACTCCAGTGGTTTGTGTGGGGCATTTTGTGTACAGCTCTTTATATAGTAGTGGTCCTCCCTACCTGTGTGGCATGAACCTATCCCAGTTATTTGGATATGTGTGATTTAACAGCTACTCTGAGCTTTGAGAAGAAAGGTGGGTTTCATAGCTGGTTGTTGATGCCACTTCTCTGTGTCTCCTTCCTAATTCTCCATTCTCTTTGGGGCTACTCATCTCTGCGTAAGTGTGCTTATACATCACATGAAAGCTTGTACATCCTTTAAACATGTGTGCACACATTATGTAATAAATCCTAAATGTTTAAATGAAATGAGGTATCACTTAGAGTTAGCAAAACTAGATGGTTTTTGTAACCATGTACTTTCATATGACGGCATTTAAAGTAGTCATTCCTGCAGTGGAAAAGCACATCACAGCAGTGGATGCATTAAAATTTGGCTTAGGCCACTGTAGAACACTTATGAAGCACCTTCTGAAGCCTTAGCATTCAGTCAGTAAAATAACCTCTGAAGTGCTGTCTAAAAGCCCTGAATATTATGAGGAATTTAATTTTCTTACATTAGAATTGCAGAGGTCCTTCCTGGTCCTGCTTGTTCTTGCTGGATTTGAGTCTCTGCATCTGTCAATTGAAGCTGTGATAAATCAGGAGCTTAAATATTCATGCTATGTGGGTATTCCTGTGAGCAATAAAAATACAATGAAAAATAACCAAAATCACCAAAGATAAGTGATGTTGTCAAAAGGGAAAGTAAAACCAAGAAGACCTTCCAGCCGCCTAGGCAGAAGTTAGAACAACACAAAATTATGATTTCTCTTATTGGAGAATCTGAGCATGAAAATTACTGGCCTGGAAGGCACTAAGTGAAAGCTATGAGCCTGGAACAAAGCAGGTCTATTAAAACTGTTGGGTTTGGTTTTGTTTTGTTCTTCCCAAGAATTGCTTGCAGGCCTTTCCAATATTCCAGTTGAGACTAAAAGCTGGAATAGAGACAGATTTGATGATAAATTACCTGCTGAACTCCAGTATTTAGATGAATTAGTAATTCAGCCACAATAACTAAAAAATTTTACATATTAAGAACATTCTTGATGCTGACTGCAGTTTTATTCTGAAACAGAGCATTTAGCTGAATGAATATTGTGGCTAATGAATAAAGCATTAAAAAGAAAAGTCAACAGTATTTCAATGCCTGTAGAAATTCGTAGGAATGAATGATTAATGCTTTTCTGCATTCATCTTGCTATCTTCAAAAGCGCAGCAGTATTACAGAAGTTTGTTTCCAGATCTGAATGGCACAGCAAAAGAGCAGAGACTAATTATAAGTACTGTGTGGCTTTCATTTTTGGATGTGAGTGTTGAGCAGACTGCACTTGAGCTGCAATACTTCTCTTGTCTTCACTTCATAGCAACCTGTGAGTTGTATGGTGAAGGATCTACCAACACAGTTTTGGCTTTTTCACACCTCTTGCTTTGTTTCTTCCCTGCCTCCAACATTGATGTGGGCTTCCAAGCCTCAGATACACCATGTAGCAGCTTTCCTCCCACTGCGCCCAAAAAGCCATGTAGCCACCAAGATGTATGTGGAGATCTGACTCTTTAGACAAACAATTTTTATCTTGAGGTACTGCAAAAGCAGTGATAAGTAAGTGCCCAATGTTAACCAATATCAATGTGAAAGAGCAAATCCTTGAATCTGTTGCTTTAATTTCATGCCATTCCAGCCAATAGAAAAATAAACCCCTCTTCCTATTTGGTGAATACATCTGCCTCATTATTCCATGTATATATTCTGTTCATTCTTATCGATTGTTCTTTGGCTTTTTAATGAAAGTAATTTTAAGGGTGGTATTTACTGAGTAGATTCTTACTTGCATTTTAATTAAAGGGCCTATATTGCAAAACACAAGTTTGTTTAATTTCCTGTGCTGTTCTAATGAAATGCACAAGTTAACTCTAGTAATTGTAAATACACATTCATGAACTAGTAACTGTAAATCCTGTAAATCCAGTCTCATTGTTGTGGTTTAAGTCCAGCTGGCAACCCAGAACCATGCAGCCGCTCGCTCACTCAACCCCACCTCCTCCCCATGCTCCCGGAGGGATGGGGAGGAGAATTGAAAGAATGTAACTCCCACGGGTTGAGATAAGAGCAGTCCAGTAACTAAGGTACAACACAAATCACTGCTGCTACCACCAATAATAATAATTATAAGGGAAATAACAAGGGAAGAGAATACAACCACTCACCGCCCACCAACCGATACCCAGCCCAATTCGAGCAGTGTTCTAGCCCTTCTGGGTAACTTCCCCCAGTTTATATTCTGGTCATGACGTGCTGTGGTATGGAATACCTCTTTGGCTAGCCTGGGTCAGGTGTCCTGTCTCTACTTCCTCCTGGCTTCCCCTCCTCCCTGGCAGAGCATGAGACTCCGAGTGTCCTTGGTCAGAGTAAACATTCCTGAGCAACAACTAAAAACATTGGAGTTATCAGCACTGTTCCCAGGCTGAAAGTCAAAACCACAGCACTGCACCAGCTACTAAGAAAGAGTAAAAATGACTGCTATTGTTGAACCCAGGACATTCATGAATTATTTTCTAGTCTTTTACACATATATTAGGTTTGATAGGTAAATGATTCTTCCATGTATGATATATCTCAGTTACAACATTGAAGTAACCCTTAATGTAACTGTTGGGGGTGGGGTGAAGAAGAAAGAGTTGGTTTTGGTTTTTTACTTTAAATAGTAGTAAGAATTACATTGTGCACCAGCTGATCTTTACAGAAATAAATAGCACACCAGTCAAATCACTGGTGCTCAAAGCTGCACTGGGGACAGTTAGACTGAATCTCCAGAAGAAACTGGAGCTGAGGGAGGCTGGAACAGTGCTGGAGCAAACTATTACTTGGTTTGCATGGATACACTGAATGGTTGATGAATAACTTGGTTTATTCTGTCTGCTCCAGTAGAAACACTCAGTTCTTTGGTCTGTTAAGTATTTGTACTATGTAGCACCTGAGAGCGCCATACATTTGGCTTTAGAACGTTCTGTCAGAAATGGCAAACAGGAAAATGAAAACGCTTCCAGGCTCTCCAGGCATATCCTTTATTACAAATAATGCACGTTCATGTGTTTTCTTTAACTTTTTTTTTTTCCTGTGTGGAGAAATCTCTCAAAATCACATGCTGGTTTCCCATGGATTTGTTTTGAGTATGGTGCAAATCGATGAGCTTGGATATTTTTGATTTGATGTATGATTCACTACCACATGCAGGGAAGAAAATTATATTTTGGTCCTGCCAAGAAATAAAACTAAGCAATTAGATCTTCATTCAGTTAACTCCCATTTGATGGTTGCATGCTTTGCAAGAGTCTCAGCATCCCCCTGAATTACACCGTCACTTGCAGAATAAGAATTTTCTCCATGCAGACATCACAGTATGGCCAGGACTGCAGATTACATTCTACCTAGAAATGAATAATAAAACGTGCACGAAGCTTTGAGAAGTTGGTTAATGTAACATGCTAATTATACTAGCAAGAAAAAAACCAAAACAAACAACAAAGCATGGATTGATAAGAAAGGTAATGCATGTGTGTAGGGTTTATATCCAGTTATTGCAGGGGTGAAGGGGAGGGAGGCTTTGTTGTATTGCATAGAAAATCTTACTCTGTTGGGTTTGTACCTATTTTTATTGTAGATAGGATTGCATCTTCTCCCTTACCTCTTGTTTTTTTTTTTTATGGAAACTTGATTGCTTGCCTATTGGTGCCAGAAACATTGTCAGATTCACCTGAGTGAATAATTTTTGATGTCTGTTTCTTGTTTGATATTCTTACCTTTGCCCTAAGTATTCAGTATCTTTATTCCTATTTCTTGAACAAAACCCACACTTTTTTGCAAATTAGATATTTGCTATATTTCCAGAATTATTTTGTTAAATGCTGTCTATGTTTTTTCTTCTACCACAGGCACATTGATAGGTGAGCTTTCTAAGGGAACAGTAGTAGCGACAGAAAAGAAATAAAGGTTACTGTATTCTGATAAAATTTCAATCACAAGGCTATTCAAGACTGTTGTTACTGAAAGTAATGAGTTGGACACCTGACCCAGGCTAGCCAAAGAGGTATTCCATACCACATTTATTTCTTTTGTCAAGTAGAAAAAGCAATCAGAAGACTGAATCTTTTAAAACTTGATTTATAGTTTTGCATTGTAGCATCTTTTATTTATCATTTACGTCATTGATACTTGGATATTGCATTATGTTTGTTTGGTTGGTTTGTTTTATGTAGGAAGAGCTTATTTTATTGCTCCAAAGAGTGCTGGGTCCTCCACACAGTGGCTTGCTTTCTTGGAGAGCTAGAAGAGGCACATTTGCCTTGAAGCTGAAAATACACAGCTTGAAACTGTATTAAGAAACAAACAAAAGAAAAACAAACACACTAAACCCACCACTCATAAAATGAGCTTGTCAGTGTGCCACCTTTTACTGATTTAAGAAACTTGCATGCCATAACTTTGGTGTGTCTGGGCACTATGTTGTGCTCAGAGGAGGCTTAGACAGCCAGTTGTGTGCCCAGCAATAAATAACAAGGTGGAAAGGCTCACAAGTCTTGTGTGTCCTCAAACTGTTGTAAGCACAACACACGCTCTCTTGAGGAGAGGACTGATTGTGGATGGGGAGAGGAGGGATAGAGGCTTCTGCCTGTTGCACTGACCTGTGCAGCACTAGGTTGTGGTGGTCCTTTGGTTAGGTCTGCTTACATACTTGCTTCCCTGCCTCAAATCCTGTTTGCAACTCTATATCTTATAGGCAAGTATCCAATTTTAAAAGTGCCTCACATAAAAAAAAAATCTGCTGTAACCTTTAAAGAAGTTGCTGTCACTTATAAAGTAGTAATATGCCCAAAAGTTGTTCCTTGTTTCTGGTCTGACTTCATCCAGATCACCTGCTAGTATTGAACCTAGCATTATGTTTCAAGTGAAGGTATCTGTTTTCCCCAAAACAATATTAAGCCACTGCAGTGAAATAGCAACTTCACTTTCTGTTTGTGAACTTTTAGTAAATTGTGTCTCTGAAAGTGTGTCTGACTACAGAGCGCTTCTCCCAGGCCTTTAATTTCTCTTTCACGTTTTCCTTGGACTCTTTCTGAAGTTTTTAACAACCTGTTGGAACAGTGAGCACCAGAACCATTAACTGCTGTGCTACTGCCAAGTGTAGGGGGTAGTGTAACCTCCCCGATCCTGCTCCACAGCTATCTTCCCCCTCAGACGTGGAGCACTCCACTGACCAGTCATGGTACTAATTTGCCTACTGGGTGCAAGTTCCCAGCAGGAAGATGCCTATCAAGGAAGGGTCTGGTAAGTGCTGTATCTTTGTTCTTATTCATGCTATATATAAGCAAACTAATGAGTTTCCATGTTTTATGTATTATGCTAGCATATCTCAGCACCATCTCTGTCAATGACTTCCAGTTTGTATGTTCTCTGTTCAGCTTTTTGCTTCTGTTGTCAGCAAGGGTCCTTGAGCATCAAGGTAAAAAGCATGCCTAGTCTACAAACGTTATTTTGTGTCTTGGCTACAATAAGAAAGCACACTGGTACATTACACTCTTTCTTTGGAGACTGTTCTTCCCCATTAACTTGTACGGGTTGTCCTGTGGGGACTGTCTCACTCATTCAGATAACTGAAGATCTCTGTGGGTTCCCCTTATTTTTGTACAAGACAGCTGAGCAGACATCCATGAGTGTATTCCTCTTCTGTATTTGGATACTTTTATTTAAAACCACAAAGGAACAATTTCTCTGCCCTGGTGGAGAACAGCATGAGGAAAAAAAATACAGCTAGAGCTTTTTTTCTTGCAGAGTGCTGTATTTTAAGAAAATTTTGACTAAGCATAGTTAGCTTTCACAGAGACATTCTTAATTAATGTGTTGTTACCTGATATTGTTAATCCTTTTGGTGGCCTGGAACTTGGCTGCAGATGCTTGCTCTATATGTGAACATAAACAAATTCAAGTGTTTAGGTTTTGCAGATTCCTCCATGTTCCACAGTTTTCTTTCCTTAAGTGCTTTCTGGGAATTCAGGAGCCCATTAGGCTGAGGCGTTCGAGGCAGAAGGGTTATCATAGTCAGCATCACAGAGGGCAAGCATTCTCTTTTCAGCTCCTCAGTCCTTATGACTGGTTGCTGGCTCAAAGCCAGTTGGCTGGAAATGGACACAGAGCCTTGAACTCCTACCTCTCTATGCTGGGGGAAGCTCTCTGGCATCCTTGACACCCCCTTGAAGCTCACAGGTGAGTCTCTTTGCCTTATTTTCTGTAATGCTGCTCTCTCTGGCAGCTTTCCTGGCAAATTTGTCAGGATTGTGACATTAAAGCTGGGGAAGAGTGAGGATATCAGAACAGTATCTAATGCAATCAGAGCGATAAACTGCCTCTTGCAGCCTCTCCAGTGTATTCAGTCAGCCTGTTTCTTGAGGCCTGTGGAAGTCAGATTGGAGCACAACTTCTAATTAGGTATCTGGGTCATGTTTGACACACTCTTCGTTTCAGCATTGACGTTTCTGTGCTCCTACTTAGCTCTAAATTTGCCAGCTGTTTTCCTTAAATAATTCCACCTTCCATTAAAGGATTGTGCATCTGACGTAATTACACCCACAGTAGCGTGAGGGCAGCCATAGAGACATGGAGGTAGAAACAGCTTGGAGTTTTCCACCAGTCTTGGCATTCTTCAATTGAATCATGTAAAATTTGGGTTTCTATCTCTGCTGTGACAAACTTCTTTAGCTCTGGTGAGCTCTCATTCATACATCTAGATTCTGTCAGTTTAGGCACAGCTCTGGAAGGAGCTGTCCTCTGTGCCACTGAGTCCTCTGGTCCTTGTCTGTCAACTATTTAATCTAGAAATGTCAACACTAAATTCCATTTCATTGCCTATCTTCAGCAATTAAAGGATTTGTTACTAGTTTGGATAGATTCAGGGATAGGTTGCAGGAATTTTCTTCGAAACGGTCTCAGGCCACAGAGCATTTTCTGAAACAGAGACATTACGTGAGATAAAACAGTACCAATGCTAGAGAAGCAGATTGAGAGCACTGCAAAATCACTCTGGTGGCTGGCGTGCAGACTATGAGACTAAGAAAAAGCCCTCTTTACATATGCGATTTCAGGATGGAGGTTTCTCAATCTGTGACTGCTGTTGTTAAAGTGGGTTTGCTCTATTAGGGCCCATGCTGTCAAAAGAAAAGGTCTTGACATCTGATTTTGTCACGCCCCACTCATCTTTCCTGGGATTCCTGGGCTAGTCTGTTCATGGAAAAGGGGTTGTCTGTGTTAGAGACAGTTTGTTAGAGACTTGTGTCTGTGTACTGCAGTAGGTGCCTTACTAGCACATTTAAAAAAATAATTCATTTTTAAAATGAAGAAATCCTGCTGCTCCTCCTTCTAGATCACCCTTCAGTCCCAGTCTGCTCTTTTTGCATTGTGTGTGGTATGTCCCCCAGTCAGCAGGTTCTGTGCAGCCTCATCTACTGTGGTCTGCTTAAAGCCCACAATCATTTCATTCTGCACATGATACTATTAACCCCCACCACCTACTCGTGTCATTTTCTTCCAGATTCACGCTTTCTTCTCTGCCATCTCTTGTGCTTGGAGAAGCCCCTCGCAACCTGCATAAAAGCAGGTACACTGATGATAATCAAAGGGGTGCTTTCAGAAAGCCTCTGTGTGTGTTTTGAGTGCCTTTCATTTCCAGGAATGAAAACCTGGAATTAACCACCTTAACTCACTAGTGAAGCAGTTAAGTCAGACACAAGAAGCTGAGCACCTTGCCTGTAGTTTTGTATGGGCTTTCTGTCTCTTACAGTGCTAAACAGTGCAGCTTGACAGCAACCTCTGAGGTTTTATTATATCCATTCATGAATTAGTGAAGACAAAAGTGTGACTTGCCCGGCATTAGACACAAAGGCTGTAGTGAAAGGTGTAGTGAAGGAGACCTAGGTACAAGTCTGTCCCTTTTCTTGTTATGGCTGTGAGAAGGATGGAGACATGGCAAGCAGGGTCCTAAGCAGATTAAAAATCCCCATGTCTCAGGCTTTAGAGAAGATGTGCTCTTATGTGTAGCATGACAGTGCATAGGAAGGGGAGCTTGAGGGTATATAAGGAAGGCTGTAAAGCCATTGCATCTTGATTATTATGGTCACCTGCAATGACATGTTTTCACTTCAGGCTACCTCTAGGTAATGGAGATCATACATACGGACCTGGAGGTTTGCCCTGTAAAACAGTAGGGGTGTCCTTTGCAGGTGGTAATGAGAGAGATGGATTAATATGCTGCCCCAGTGCGACATAAAACTGACAGCAGGTTTGTGTCATGTCTGCATGGGTCTGTTGAGCCACCTTGCTGGCTTTGCTAAATTAAAGGAAGGTAGCATCTGCTCTTCAGCTGTGTCACTTGGCAGTGCCTGATCAGCCCGACTGAGACTCTAAGTCTGTTTCTGCCTCTGCTAAAGGAGGGAGTTACAAAGTTCATCCTGTCTTGTCCCATTGCATAGCAAGCTTTATTGCATTGGGATTTTGTCTGGGGTTGACATCCTTTATAATCAAAAGATGTAACAAATCTATCTAGGGGCAATTCTCAAAGCATAAATGGTTATTTATTAGGCTGCCATGGCCCAGTGCTAATTCAAGAGAAATGTCCATGGCTATGTATTCAGGGAGATGAAGGGATGCAATTTATAGAGAAGAAGAAGAGCAGCAGGCAAGGAGGTGCATTGTTTTGCTCTCAGAATTACTACTTTACCATACCAAATTACAAACACCATACTAATACCCAACAATTTAGTTTCATAAAAGGGAGCATTCTAAATCAGCATAATCATATTATTACTCTAAACTAGGTTTAAGACAAAAATGTGCATTTAATAACCAGATGATAAATTGAAGATATCTTAATGGAAAAAAAAAAAATCTAGGTGAATCTAAGCCAACTGGGGACCTGCTTATCTCTGTTCCTGATAGCTGCTGATTATCCTTCCTGAAAAAAAGGATAAAAGCCCTATTTGTTGTTGCTATTGATCAACTTTTCTTATGTTATTTTAAATACTAAGAATGCAATTAAGCACCATTGACAGTATGGCTGTTTTCATTGGCATGTGCTTTGGCAGGGATGTTGTAGCTTTGTATGGAGCTCTTGGTCTCCTCAGGATGGAATTTATTAATGATCAAACTGGTCTATATTTATAGGTAGTTATATTCTTCCCTAATACTAGAACTTAGCCCAACCTTGCCCAACTCTTGCCCAGCCAAGTACAGCTTGGTGTGGTGACAGGTCAAACCATTCATGGTGCTAGATAGGCAGCTCTGGTGCTATGGAGTTGCTAGACAGGATTACACCAAAAGACTGCAGGCAGCTAACTTCCTGACCCCACTCTGTGAGCCTCAGAAGTGTAAGAGTTGGAAGAATAATTAGCAGGTAGAAGTGCCCATGACCTCCCATGACCCACATCCCTGTGCTGCCTCTGATGACAGTCCAACAGTGTAGGCACTATTTCTCCCACAGACAGCAATTTGGGTGATCTAGAACCTCCTGTGCAAGGGAGTTCCCCAGGGTGGGAACCTTACTTAAACCGCTCATGAGTGCCATGTGGCCCAAAAGGCATAAGCTGGCCATGTCTGCAAGTAGTGTTTCAGATGGGCATTACCAGCAGCTGTCTTGTTCCTGAGCACCTGCAAACACTTGAGAACTTTCATTGTTGCCATGGGTAAGCTTGCTGTAGGCTTTTCTGCTTTGCTGTCACTGCTTTGCTTCCTGGACTTGATTGCATATCCTGAATCAGTCAGTTTTCTGCAAACTTACATCTGAAATCATCGTGGAATAAGCACATCCTTGCTATTCTGTGTTTACATTTCAAGTGATGGGAAAATCTGTTCTCCTTTGGTTTCTCTGTCTAGATTGGGGGGCAGAGTTCTGTCTTTCATGGGCTGAAGTGAGAGCAGAATAATTTTGCCATGTTAAAATCAGTATATTGTACTGATTTTTTGTACAATGTTGAAATTTTGTGCCTTTTTTTTCTTTTTGGTCTGTTGATGGTTACTCATGAGATACACAGTTACTAGGGAGAGGCCACAAATTTGTTGGCCTTTCTTGTATTTTTCTGGAGGCTTCTGTGATGTCCATTTTGACTGAGGTATCATAGCAGGTTGACCCAGGTTGGAGGTGAGATACCCACCAAAGCTGCTCTATCACTCCCACTCCTCAGCTGGACAGGAGAGAAGATGTGCAACAAAAGGCTCGTGGGTCAAGATAAGGACAGGGAGATTGCTTGCCTAGTAGCATCACAGGTGAAATACTCTGGACTTGGGGCAATTAGTTTAATTTATTACTAATCAAATCAGAGAAGGATAATGAGACAGTACCAAGCAAATACTGAGTACTATCCTGTAATGATAAAGTTACTTTATTGGGATCTTGATTTCAAATTTGCGTGGCCTTGTAGACTGATGATATTTGTGCAAGACAGTCTGTGAGTAAGCTGTCGAAAGGATGTAAATATTGCCCTTTCAGTTTGTTCTCTCGGGTCAGAAACAATATTCTGAGCTACCTGCCTTAGGACCTATTGTGGTTTGTTCTGGGCATAATGCTAGCAAGATTTGCAAAGCACTGGCAGGTTTCAGACTGTGAAAATAAAACCAAAAATGAGCATTTACAGAGGAAAGACTCTGCACAGGAGGGTAATACTGAGGAACTCCATTGGCAGGAATTAGTACTCATGGTGTCCAACACACTATGTGTACATGTGTTCATCACACCATGAAGTTGTATGATGGTTTATGTTTTCAATTTATTGTAATTTATTTTTGCATACCTACCATTGCTTTCATCATCTATGTTCTTCATCCTTGTGACTGTTTTTAACAAGCCTATACTCTTGCTCCTTATATGTTTTCTTCATGCACTTCTACTCTCTTTCTGTTGTAACTGCAGGGGTGGAACAACCTGAGCAGATGGAGGAGAAAGTGCAAATCTGTGGATCTGTACTTGCCTTTGTACATGCAGGATAAACTAAAGCTAATCAGTGTGAAAAGGCTGAGAAGTTTATTTCAGAATGAATCACTAAGTTGGACAGAATCTACTGAGCTGTGAGATACCATGTTTGTAAATATTGACCAACCAAGCTTCTGACTGGCTTCAGTAGAATTGTGACAGTGGCATTAGCAGTGAAGTTGATATAAAACCCACAGCGAGGGACGAGGAGGCACAGCCAGCACTGGTGGGGTGGTGTGATTGCAATTGGCTGAAGAAAATTTGCAGGTTTTGACCAAGGAATATGAAGTATTGCCACAGGGTTATTCTACACATCACCAGGGGAAGGAGGAGGAAAGACAGAATAGAAGAAGTTGGCTTTCCTACAATATTTTATCTCAGAAAATATTTTTTCTCAAAATTTCTTTCAGGATTGCTTGAGTGTGTGCTGATCCATGGCTTGCAATTTAACTCTTTAAGGAAAAACACAGAAAAATTGCAGTTGTTGGCACTTTCCTTGGTAATGCCAAGTGGCCAAGAGGAGGTATGCTCCCAGTCTCTGTGAGGTTGCTACAGGGAGTTTTGGCGTAGGGGTAGTCTGGCAGAATTTTTGCAGGTTTCCTCCCTGTGCTTTGCTTTTAGCTGGAGCCATAGGTATTGTCTCTCTCTTACCCTTTTTGTCAGTAAATATTGATAATAAAGTGTGCAGCTGATGGGGCTAAGTAAGGGAAGAACGGTCAATGCTAGCTGACTTTTAAAAATAGCATGTGAGCCTTTATAATTTCTAAATTATACTTAATTTTGTGGTTGAGATATCTAGCCTGGGAGTCCTGAGAGGTGATGAGGTTGGAACTAGATGATCTTAAGGTCCTTTCCAACTCTACCTGTTCTATGATTCTATGATCACAGAAGATAGTTCTTTTCCAGTTCTTTTCCAGTACCACTCTTGGTCTGGGACTTGGTAATCGTATGTTTTGCTGGAAAACACAAGGCCACTTGGCATGCCTTTCCTATGTCAGAGTTGATTTACTTTGTGATTCATTTATTTTTATATGACCTTTGGAAAAGTATTTTGTATTGAGATCTGTGTAATATTTATAACTGTGATACCTGTAGTCAGTATAATTATATTTAGCATGTATGATGATTAACTCAGTGATACTGAGTTTCCTTGCTTTTGTACAGTGGGATTTCTGGTCCCACACCTTCCAAACTTCACTTGCATGCTTGTTCTTGCAGTAGGGACCACACAATGAGCAATCCGGCAAATTACTCTCTAACCTGTGCTCCTGAGGAAGGAGTGCATTTCTGAGATCCATAGAAAAGATTCCCTTCATTTCCCCAGTGATATACATTTATATCAGAAGTGAATATGTTTATAAAAGGCAAGGTCTATATCACAGTGAACAGCTTTTGGCATTCCCACTTGGTCTCACAAGAACTTCCATGTATGCCTGACTTCATTCTGGGAGAGGGCTTGTAAGCTTGTTGCACTGGGACAGATGCTGCTGGGCAGCTCTCCTGGGTTGGCAGTGGAGTGACCGGAGCTCCATACCCACCCTGTTACCATCTCTCATTTCATAGAATCAACTGCATTAGAATCATAGACTCAACTAGTTCTCGGGCATTACTGGTGCGAGATGCTGATGACTCACTAAGGGAGAAAAGCTGTATCACACATCTGAGTGTTCCTCATGAGCGTGTGGTCCTGAGATGAGAGTGAGAAATAAACATAAAATAAATAAGGCCTTTCCTTCCTCTGCCTTTCCAAGCCTGTTTTCAGATACAACCTGGTAGTGTGACCTGTTGTATTTTACTGTGATACTGCAATTCTGCATGTTGAAGTATTCTGGAAGTGTTGAAAGCCAGGTTGGATGGGGCTTTGAGCAACCTGGTCTAGTGGAAGGTGCCCCTGCCCATGGCAGGGGGTTGGAACTGGATGATCTTTAAGGGCTCTTCCAACCCAGATAACTCCCATGATTTCCTGGGACCTTTTCATCCCACATCTTATATACACTGTGAGTAACTTCAGCTGAGATGGTGTCCCCCTCTCTGCTGTGTTTCTCCCGGGGCCGGGGGAGGACGGTGCCTGGTCGTTTCCCCCAGAAGCACCTTAATTAGTGGCACCTTAAGATCACTTCGGGCTCTGTCGGATTCCACAGCGGCCTTGCCTCCCCCTTGCACCGCCCGGTAAGCTGCCGTCCAGCGGGTTTGGGGTCAGGCCCGCTGGCTGTTCCCGCAGGAGGGCTGTTGGCCGTGGCTGCCGACCCCGCGATGCTGCCGCCCATTCTCGTCCCCGTTCCCATTCGCTTTCCAGTCCGGGCGCAACGCAGTGAACGAGCCGCCGCGCGCTGCCTCCCATTCCATGGGCAACACCTCCACCTCCTGGCCGCGCTGGATCGTGCCTGCCCGAGCCCTACCGCCACCAGGTATGTCCCAGGGACTGTGGAGGGCCTTGTTCAGCTCTCCAGAGGCTGTCGGGACTGATGCTCAGCCTCCCTGATGCTACCCAGAGGCCTGGGCAAGGGGGCGGGGAAATGGGATAAGGTGAAACGAGGAAAGGAGCAACATGCGTTTCAATGAGAATGTGATCTGAAGGTATTTTAAGAATGTTTGTAATCCCGGGAAGATTTGTTTTCATTGTAAAAAGTGCTATTTAGCTATGAAATCCCTGTGGTCTGGTCCCTGTCCTGTGGCCAGTGTATTGTATAAAGTTGGTTTCTGAAGTAGGTATTCTGGCATCTGCCACACCAGAGTCTGCTTTCCATCACTGCTCGTTGAAATGAAACTGTTGCTCTGATAGCCCTATCAGCCATTTTATTCCTGATGACATTCAGAGGCAGGACTGACTGGGTTTGCCCAGCGCCTACTGGTGGGTCCCTGAGGATGTTACAGTGGAAATGTGAAACACTTGTTACTGGAAAGCAAAAACAAAAGTCTTGTGAGCACAAGTGAAAAGCATTTGTCTTTTTTTTAATTACTATTATTTTAATATTTATAGGAATATTTTTAAGAAAGTATTTACATAGTTGTAGTTTCTTCAGTCACTTGTGAAACTCTGCTTTCTGAAGATATTTTAAGAATCCTCTCCCTAAATTTCTAGTGAATTAAAGTAGTTCTGAGACCTTACTGAATGCAGTGATGCTGGCTTGAAAAAGAGCTTTGCTTTACATTGAGATGATTTTGAGTTTTATCTATGTGGAAACTAAAAGCACCAGAATGTGCATCGCTGCGTTATAAGGCTGTTTTGTATAAAACTGCCGAGGCAAACTGTACCTGCTGAGAAACACTGTGAGCTCTGAGGCCTTTCCTCTGCAACAGAGCTGATTTCAGCGTGCACAGAGGAGCTGATGTGCTTGGCAGTGTGTTTCTAGAGCAGTACCAGACTCGGTTTTGTCAAGAATCAGTGGCGATAGCTGACAACGTGCCCTCACCCTCTTGAGGTTTCCAGAAATAAGTGAGTGGAGCTGCTGGGCCTCAGCCCCAGGCACTACTGGATGGGAATTAGAAAGCAGCAGCACTGTCTGGTTTGTCCCACTGCAGTCGGGTGTTGCACCACGGAGTCCCTGAAGTGAGAGCTACTTTGAACAAGGCTGATCCTCCCTGCCTGATGAAGGGCTTTATGAAGCAGGTCCAAAGAAGGGCCTAGAGCACAAGTGTGATGAGGAATGGCTGAGAGAACTGGGGCTGTTTAGTCTGGAGAAGGCTCAGGGGGGATCTTACTGCTGTCTACAAATACCTGAAAGGAGGCTGGAGCCAGGATGTGGCTGCTCTCCTCTCCCAGGTAATAAGTGATAGAACAAGAAGCAATGGCCTAGGTTTAGGCTGGATATTAGGAAAAATTTCTTCATGTGACCAGGTAGCTGCCCAGAGCAGTGGTAGTATCACTGCCCCTGAGAGCGTTCAAAAGCCATGCAGATGAGGCCCTCAATGAAATGGTTTAATGGTGGACTTGGCAGTCTTGGGGTCATGGCTGGACTTGACGATCTTAAAGGTATCTTTTAACCTAATTGTTTCTGTGGTTCTATGATTCTATTCTATGAAGGCTGTGCTTTGTGATCCTGCTTGGGTAACAACCAGCTATGCAGCAGTGTCTGCTCTGAGCCTGTCCCATGTTCAAAGCCTGTTGCTATCTGAAATCATGACTGCTTCAGAACAGCTCAACAGCTTTTCCAAGTCCAAACCCATACTTACATTAAAAGGAGCCAAATAAAATGTTGGTCTTCAATTGTTGGAAAGAATAAAAAAAAGGAAGGAAAATAATTTACTAGATTCCTTCTCTCATAGCATGGAAACAAGAATGACTTAAGAAATTCATAAGCAGATATTTTGCAGTTGTAAGCTACACTGTTTTGACAGTAAATTCAATTACTTAAACTGAATGATACTTGTTTAGTGCATCTTTTAGCTTTTCAAAATGCTTCTTACTTTCAGAGGTTATTTGGCAAAATAAACTTGAAGGATTTACAGACAGGAAATGCAATTTTATAATACAGGTATTTAGGAGAAGCTGATTGTTGTTTTTTCTGCTTCTGTTATGTGCAGTCCTGTGAAATCAATTGAATGCAAGAAAGAACAAATAATTTGCCTATTTTGAACTTGCTACGTAATTATGAATACTAACAGATTTATGCCTGTTGGTCATTTCAGTGTTACCATTAAACCATTGTGCACATTTAAAATTCCCACTGATCTATATCTCTGCCCAAATTTGAAATGCAGGAATGAGGTGTTGCCAACAAAATCAGTTGCTCCTTGCCAGTTTAAGCACTTTTAACACATGGTTTGGGAAGCCCTGTTTAAAATACAGTCTCTGGTGTTAGTGCCAATACTGTCTCTTTGTTTAGCATGACAGAAAGTAAATAATCGGCAATTGCTTTATATGATCTTAATTCATCTGGCATTACCCTCGACTAAAAGAACTTGCATATGCAATCTTGCCAGAGAATTGCTCCTGATTCCTGCACCAGTACAGGGCTCCAGTGCACCCTGCATTATACACTATTGAAAGTCCTGACAGGAAAAGGGAGGGGGGAAGCTATGCAATGCCTATTATTTAATTTTAAGCACAATAAAATCTTGGATGGAAAATACCTACAGATGTCAGGTTATTTAATTTTCCACGTGGTGTGACTGTCATAAAAATGAACAGTGCATGTGGTACTCAACCTTTCCTGAATAGTAAGAGGGAAAAGAGTAACAGCATGTCAGGATGAAGCTGATCTCTTAGAGAATTTGATTATGCTAATTATCTTTATCTATAATAAAGAACACAGGCAATAATGCCACAGCTTACATGTGTTTGATTCTGTGAAAGAGAGATCTGCTGTGGCCAGAGTTCTTTAGAAGGTTTAAAAATTGAGTGCTGCTGCAAACAAAATTACTGTGGAAATTCATAGGAGCTGGCTGTAGGTGAGGACTAGAAGGTCAGATCTCCTAGTAAGTAAGCCTTGTGCCAAAATCATTAAAATGCTGCAGCTTTCAGAGCACTTTACTGTCTTACACCAGTTAGTAACATTTACACCTTGCAGGGAAACTGTTATGACACTGGTGAGGGCAAGGAGGACCTTGGCATGACAGCCTTTGAAAGCCACTCTGTGAATGAGGATTCAGTGTGAAGTGACCCAATAATCACATGCTGAAATACACCAGTTCCCTTCTATGTTTTATTGATCTTCCTCTTTCCTGGAGAAGAACATTTGCTATTAAAAATACCAAAATATGATTGAGATGTCAGAAGGGTTGACTTTGATTTAAACCCTGTGCACATGAATTGTGTGGCAGTACAAATGTTTCAACACTAACAGGATCTGATGTGTGAATCTTAAAAAGCCCAGTTTCCAGCAGTGCTTGGAGTTGTTTCCCTCGCTGTTGAGTTGCCAAATCATTTTGACAGTGTGAGGAACGGCATCTAAACACTACTATGTGTCAGAGAACCAAACTGCTAAGCTGCACGAGCAACTTCAGTAGTCTGAATAACACAAAGGCAGAGCAGCCTGAAAAGCAACTGTAAATTTATGATCAATGGTAGGTGTAAAGGTACATCTTGAGACACCCACAGTTCTTAGTGATTTGTAAAAGGAGGTAATTTCTGATGCTACAAGGAAATGCTTGTAGCTCTTTCTTGTAGCAGTTACTACTGCTGCTGGGAGGCTAGGCCTACAAGGTACAACTTTCCTCATTTTGTGTACCTTTAGAATGGCTCTCAAGGCAACGTGCTCATCTTCTGTGCCTGTTACGAGCGGAGCAGGTACAGGTTTTGATGATGCAAAGGATGGAATTGTTGATTTGTTTTATTTTGGAATTTCCTCCCATAGCTGTAGTAACAGCCATTTGTTCAGAGTTGCATATGAGGACAGAGCAACGTCTGGGCATAGGTCACACAATGTCTTTAATTTAGAGCAGGCCAAGTTCTAGCCAAGCAAAGCAGCAGCGGGGCAATTACACTGGGTTTATGGCATATTCTAAGTTCTGGAGAATGTTTGTGTGTGTGTACTTGGGTCTATCAGCATGCTTATTGATGCCAGGCCTGTCTGTAGATCGCACTGATAGCAGCTCAGTTTTTCCAAAGCAGGTGAGGAGCATTTAGCACAATTAAGTCAGTGTGGTTTCTCCTGTGCTAAGGTTACTCAGTAACGTGCTGAGCATTGGTGCGAGGGCAGGGCTGACATGACACAGCTCTTTCAAAGAGTACAAGTCTGGGGCTGGTGTAGCACCAAACACTTTATATCAGTGCAGGTCAACTGGAAAAAGACCTTTTGCTGGTGTAACTTTTTTTTCCAGTTGAGGACCTGGTTTAAGCTGTCCTGGCAGACCTCTTTCATTGGGATTAGCTGTGCATCCATTAAGCTGTTTGCTAACTCAGCCTTACTAATACCTCTGTAGAGTAATCATTTTAAATCCAGGGCTCTTAGCTAGTGACATCCTTCTGCTCCTTGGAGCTGAATGCCTGTTTTTAACTGGTGTTGATGGGATGGTATTACAAGTCAGAAGCCTGTCTTTGGATCTTTCTTCTGCTACTTGCTTTCACACCTTGTAAAGTTACCTGAGATATTTTTGGATGATCAGCATTGTAACAAAAACAGTCTGGCCATGATATTTTATGATCTAATTTATCTTTTCCTGGGTAAATTAGCCCACACATTGCTCTGCACTGTCATGTCTAATAATTTATTGATTCTTGCCTGGTAAAAATCTCCCTCTATGAGTCTGCATCATAGAGGGTATGTGCACTGTGGTAGTCTGGCCAATATGATGAGAAGGCAGAAGTCCCTCCAAAAGGCAGTTCAGAAGAAAGAGCTACTAACAGGGTACACAGGGAATTTGGATTTTGCAAACCCAAATCTCCATCTTTCATCTTTTATATCCATCTATATTTAAAATGTAGGCAGGAGTGATTTTTTTTGTGTGTGTGTTGCATATATATATTGGGGAGAAAGATCAAATTTATACTGCGGTGCTGATGGTTAAATTGTGAATTTGCAGCCCATTACTTTGTAAGCTATTTCAAAGTGCATTAACACTCAGTTGCTAGACATTCCTGTTCAATTCCTTGTGAGAGCACACAATTCCTTGTGAGGTCTCACTCCCTGCTGCTCATCTTCCTACTCCATCACGACTATAGAAGCCTGTGGCATTTTCTCTCTCCTGGGAATGTTATCTTCTGTCACTCTCCCCGCACCACAAGTGTCTGTCAACACCTTGCAGTGCAGACATGAGTCTGGGTCATGACTCCCTTTTGTGAAGGAATTTATTAATAGACTTGCTGTTAATTTTGCTTTAGGGCCCTAGAGTCAGGGGCTAGAATGTGCATGAGTCAAACATCAGCATTATTATTTTTAATTGGCTTTTGATAAATATGATTCTTATATGATTTTTTTACACAGATATGGATATCTATGCAGTGGAGGTACAGAGTGCTTCCTAAGTAACAAGCAACACACAAAACCAAATTATTAGTACTTATATGGGAATCATCTGAGAAATGCCATCATTTTGTATAAATGGGCAAGCATACTGGACAGCTTTCTATAGATAACACTTAGTAAAAGAGACAGAGGAGGGATGGAGAAATGGCTGGAATATCCTATCAGCCCAAACACTGAGACAAATAACACTCTTGTCAGGAAAAGGCAAACTATCAGAGATTGTGAACCCGTTAAATTTACAAATATCCTGTCCTTATCATTGTTTTATCATCCTGCAATGTCCACACACAGCTTAGCTCCATGTGCTGTTTTCCAGCTTCCCATCAAGTATCATTCTAACTTCACACAAAGTATTATATTTTCAATTTTTTTATTACAAGAAAAAAAATTGTAAATTCAAACACTCAAAAGTTACAGTGAACAAAAAGACCCTTTAGAAACTTTGGCTGCTTTGATCAAAAAGGGGTAACACTCCTGCTGCTAATGATTGTTAATAATTCAAAAACAAGATTTAAAGTGAATATAACTTAAAGGAAAATTGCTAGAAGCTCTAAGCTGTTGTGGCTTTGATGATGCTCCTTAAGCTGTTGTAGCTTTGATGATGCTCCTTGCTGACACTGAGTGGTGCAATTACCACATGCTGATGGAGGAGAGCTGCAATTACCACATTTTCTGAGTCAACTGCTGAGATATTTTTTAGATGGCATTGGTATTTATTTATGTGCTTTTTGTAGGCAGATTCGATAAGGTGCTTCCCCAATATTTGTAACAGATACCAGGGGGACACCAACTTCATTCTTTCTTTCTCTTTTTTATTTTTTTCCCTCTACCATAAAAATTGGCATGGTGCATTAAATCCTTCCTGCAAGCAGGAGTCTGTACTTCCAACCTAGCTGAAATCACTGTGGGAGTCAGTGGGAGACTGTAAGAGAAATTGTAGCAGGAAGTGCTGGAGGCCATGAAAAATTTTGTTATGAAATCTTTTTGCCCATTATTGTGGGTGTTGTTCATTTGTTTGTTTTTGCAAACCCACTGGTAAAAGTGCAAATAATTAACTTTTTTGTCCCAGATTTACCAAGCATTCAATGATGCTTAGGTGGGGCCAAAACACATTATTTCCATTTAATATGTTGTTGCTGTGATTGGCAGAGTAAAAAGCAGCTTGAGTGGCTGCTCATACACCTGTGCATATATTCTTATGTTATTTTGACTGCTTGTGATAAATATTTTTTTTTCTCTCAGTCTTGCTTTTCTGATAGAAATATTTAAAGACTGGCCTGAGTTCAGGAGCAAATTGTTTGGAAAATTTGGTGCTAAAATTGGTTCATTTCTTTTTGAGACTGAAGTGACAGGAAGGAGAACACATTTTCACCCTTGCATGAAAAGACTCTGGACCTTGAGTTTAGAAGTGACTGATGAGAGAAGCTAGAGCGTGTCATGGAGTGTGTAGGTAAGGTCTAGGGAAGAGCTGAACATTTCACATTTTCATTACTTTTGTAAAATAATAATAATGAAAAAAGATTTCATGCAAAAATATAGTATTTTTAAGCATTAAAATATGTTTAGATAATATAACACACTAACTCTGGAAAGAGTCAGGAAATAACAAAGCAATCTTATGTCTCTTCCATTAGATATGTATTTATGACATTCTTTTATAACATGATCAGATGGTGGTTTTTAAGTGTTCTTGAAGACATCACTTTCTTCAGTGTTAGTATTTGTCAGTGCAGTGTGAGGCTGTGAAGTCTGAGGTCCAAAGCTGCTGGTTGGCACCCAATGATCAGGGCTCAACTCAGCAACTCCCATGAGAAAGGACAGATTTTACTACTTGGTCATTGTCATAGTGGGCATCATGAGATAAGGGCAACAGTAGATGAGAAACCCGAGACGTCCCATGTCCTGTGTACGAAGTTCCCGACGTCAGTACTTGCCAGCTCAGGATGCTCAGCCAAAAATGCAGTTGTCTTACCAGGCCTAAAAATAAATGCAAAAATTCATATTCACTGAAGTTTCAGAAGCACTCTTGTACTTTTTATTTGCATTCATATATGTGTGTGTATATGAACATGTATGTGCCTTGTCAGGGACATGCCCAGTCCATTGGATGACTAGCAGACCCCAGTGGTTCTGGCTCCTTTGCCCAGAACAGTGGCATATTCTCCACTCCAGATAGCTGATCTCTAGAAATTGCTGTTCTGTCTGCCTTTGCCATTTCACACAACCTGTGGAAGATGGGTGAATCTAGTTATAGATGGCCCTTTATTTTCCAAGTAATTCCTGGATTTTCTGGAAGAGGTAGAACAACATGAGTTGATTAGAAAAGGTATCAACCACTGGGATGATGACTCACCTCATTAACTGTATCTTGCCAATGTCCACACACCCTGTGAACTCTTTTTTTAATTCACCTTTTCATGGCTGGCCATTCATTTGTCATGGTGACAGGCTGTGGCTGTCTGAGAACACTAGCTACTATTATGGGATCACTGAGGCCGAACAGAAAATGGAGAAAATAGAAAGAGGTGTAAAACTGCTAGCCTGTCTCTAAACTGGCTAGCTGTATAAATGATCATTGTGAATCTCTTTGCACATAGAAATACAGCTATTCTGTTGGTATTAAGCAACTTGATCTATTTCAGCTTCAAAGAAGAACCTAGAGAAAAAAGATGGGTTTTGTTATAGGTGAGGACGAAATAGATGTTCACAGAGTACCCTTGAACTGATCATGCTGACTCAGAGGAAATGTAGATGTTCAGAGAGGAGCATTAAGGAAATGGCAGCTATTCTTCTACCTGGATCCAGCAACACTTCCTGTTACTAAAACAAGTCCAACTATTTGTTCTCAGAAGGTCTCAAATGCCCTGTTAATGTTTAGTGGAAACATGTCAGAGTCAAAGGTTTCCCTTGGGTGTCATCTGAAAGAGCTTGTGAAGTGTGGATGCTGAAAATCAGCCAGAAAAGATCTTTCAGGGAACATGAGTTATGTGAGGAGCATCTGTCAGGCTTCACCTACAGGAGAGGTACAGATGAAGTTTTCTGGAAAACTGGATAAAGGAATCTGTGTCTTGGTCTGACAGAAGAATCCGGTAAAGGATTCACTCAAGTCTTCACTGTGTCTTACAAGGATAAACCTGAATTTTCTCATTTGAGGAAAGACATAAGTAGTATTTCTAGGTGGGCAAAAGTAGGTTGCAGTGATAGAAGCAGCTGAAAACAGAGGCAAAACCAATGTGTGAGGGTAACCCTAAAACTGGTGGTTTTATGGGCGATGTCAGTAAAGAGATTTCATTATGATTGAATATTAATTAGTGACATGGCTACTGAGGATGACAGTAATTAACAGAGGAAGGAAAGACTTGTCATTGTCCTGAGGCTGAGTAATCAGTCTTGGCAGGTGATAAATAATGGTTCAGCAAACTCAGCAGAAAAATAATCTGCCTCAGGACAACTGGAGAACAACTATAACATCTTCCAGGCTCTTGGCAACATTCAGAAATGATTTCATGGTTTTAACAGACAAATTAAAATCCCTGATCTCAAGTGCTGCTTATATTCCAGAGTGACTGATCACACGAGTTCTGTTTGAGATGGTGTTTACAATTTACTTGCACTCTTTGAAGCCTCTCTTTTTAAACCTTAGCAATAGGGGCAAGAAAACTGGGGAACCACATTTCAACATTACATGATTTTTTCATTGTAGTTTGATGAAAACTTAATAGATTCCTCAAAAGAGGCCTAGAGCTGGGGACATGATTGTTGAATGTTAAAATGGGATGGGACTTAATCCTGCATTAAGTATTCTTGTATATCTGGAAAGGGATCATGCAGAATGCACTACACCTCCTCGGAGCAAAGCAGTGCACTTCTCTAGATGATTTTAAGATATCAGATGTCATGTCACTTGGCAATAAGATGCCTAAGAGATCATAGAACAGTACAGGTTGGAAAGGAACTTAAGATTGTCTACTTCCAACCTCCCTGCCATGGGCAGGGGTGCCTCACTCTAGACGATGTCACACAAGGCTCTGTCCAGCCTGTCCTTTAACACTGTCAGGGGTGGAGCATTTACTAAGTTCTTTGGGCAGCCTTTTCCAAAGGCTGTATTTTACCCTCATAGTAAAGAACTTCCGTACATCTAACCTGAACTTCCCCTGTTTAAGTTTTAACACATTATCCCTTGTCCTATCACTACAGTCCCTAATGAAGAGTCCTTCTCCAGCATCCTTGTAGGCTCCCTTCAGATACTGGAAGGCTGCTATGAGGTCTCCACGCAGCCTTCTCTTCTCCAGGCTGAACAGACCCAACTTTCTCAGCCTGTCTTCATATGGGAGGTGCTCCAGTTCCCTGATCATCCTCGTGGCCCTCCTCTGGACTTGTTCTAACAGTACCATGTCCTTTTTATGTTGAGGACACCAGAACTGCACACAATACTCCAAGTGAGGTCTCACGAGAGCAGAGTAGAGGGGCAGGATCACCTCCTTCGACCTGCTGGTTACGCTCTTTTTGATGCAGCCCAGCTCATGTTCATTTTCTCATCAACCAACACCCCCAAAGTACTTCTTCACAGGGCTGCTCTAAATCATTTCTCTGCCCAGCCTGTAGGTGTGCCTGGGATTGCTCTGACCCAGATGTGGGACCTTGCACTTGGCTTGGCTGAACTTCATAAGGTTGGTATCAGCCCACCTCACAAGCGTGTCAAGGTCTCTATTGATGGCATTCCTTCCCTCCAGCTTATCAACCAAACCACACAGCTCGGTGTCATTGGCAAACTTGCTGAGGGTGCACTCAATCCCACTGTCAATGTCACCAACAAAGATGTTGAACAAGACCGGTCCCAACACCGATCCCTGAGGTACACCACTTGTTACTGGTCTCCACCTGGACATTGAGCCATTGACCACAACTCCGCATGTGGCCATCCGGCCAGTTCTTTATTCATCAAGTGGTCCACCTATCAAATTGATGTCTCTCCAATTTAGAGACAAGAATGTTGTGTGGGACAGTGTTGAATACTTTGCACAAGTCCAGGTAGATGACATCAGCTGCTCTACCCCCGTCCATAGTTCCATAGCCCCCGTCCATAGTTCCATAGCCCCATCATAGAAGGCCACCAAATTGGTCATGCAGGATTTCCCCCAGTGAAGCCATGCTGGCTGTCACCAAGCACCTTGTTGTTTTTCATGTGCCTTAGCATGCCTTCCAAGAGAACTTGCTCCAAGATTTTGCCAGGCACAGAGGTGAGACTGACTGCTCTGTAATTCCCTGGGTCATCCATTTTCCTCTTCTTGGAAATGGGGGTTATATTTCCCTTTTTCCAGTCATCAGGAACATCAGCTGACTATCAGTTTTTCAAATATGATGGCCAGTGGCTTAGCAACTTTATTTGCCAGCTCCTTCAGGACCCGCAAATGGATTTCATCAGGTCCCATGAACTTGTGCACATTCAGGTTCTTAAGATGATTGAGATTATTGCAAGCCTGTGATCTGTGACCGAAGTCAGAAGAAAAAGTAAACTTGTAATTTGGAGGATGAACAGAAAACCCAGTAAAGATTCTGGTTTAGCTTGAACCGTTTTGTGAGGTTTGGTTTTGTTTCCAGCAATATAGAAGTACTTAGTTCTATCTTTGGGATATTTTTGTTTAGTGAAAAGGAAAATGAAGTATTTATGTTATAATATCGAATATTTTATAAATAAAGATGTCAAACAACAGTTACTGGCTCTGAACATCTTCCCCATATGTTTTTTGTTTAACCCTGCTTACTAGATGTGTTCTCACGTAACAGGTAGTTTCTGAAAGTTTGAGGTATCTTTTTCTGAATAAATTTACTGTTCACAAAAAAGACTTATGTGATTTAGGATGCACCTGGTAGCTGGTTTCAGGTGAGACAGGAAAGTGCTGGAACTGTTGCCAGAGGCATTGGTTAGATGTTCTGCAAGGTACTGCCTGCAGTTCTGGTCATCCCAGTGCAAAGAAATGGAACTTAAATTTGAAAAGTTGCCAAATGGCCAAGTACAGGGAGAGGCCACCATAAGAGGACATTAAAACTTTGGTTGGTTTAGTGAAATGCAGGTAGGGAGGCAATGTGTCAGCCTTCTGTAGAAACACACAGGAGAAGCTATCAAGGAAGAAGAATAATTGTTTCCCTTAAATGGTAATTCAAGGATGATATCAAAGGCATATAAATTGTGTATTAATAAACATACACTGGAAGTTACAAGAAGATTTCCATCTGTTAAAAAAAAAAAAGAAAAAGGTTTTGGAATAACTGTCTAAATTGGACTGTGGCAACTTGAATTGCTCCTAGGTGGATTTGGAGAATGACCATAAAGCTAAAAATACAAGCTTGTGAGATTGGCTCTTCAGTGTCTGGTTCATTGATTCCTTCAAGGCAGATTGATGAAGACTTGCATGGCATGCTGTAGTGTGAGGTGTCCCTGCTCATGGCAGGGGGCTTGGAACTAGATGATCTTAAGGTCCTTTCCAACCCTAACTATTCTATGATTGAGACAATGACCAGCTGTTGCCTTTCAGTCACATCTGTCTGCTCAGTATTTAAGTCAAAGCAGATGCTTCCCTGATTTTCAGAAGCTCTGCTGATTACCTGCAGGCAACAAGTTAGTTCTTTCACTTGCCTTGGGTGGGGGATGAAAGAGGCCAGGTCCATATTTCCACTTGCTGCTGAAGCCTGACTGAAGAGGATTTACCAGTGATTCTTGTGGAGGTGGATGTCAGCTTGCATTGCCAGGGGGAGCAGAAGCTGCTGTCCACTTCTGTGTGGAGTAGTACACACATTTCTACTGGGAATTTCACCTCTATGAGAGAGTCAGTCAGACCTGCAGATACTGCAGGAACCTGTAACACTAGCAGTGCTGTTATCTCTCTCTGTGGCACATTATAATTGTGATTCCTGGCTTTTGCAGTATTTCAGGTTTTCTGAGGGTGTGGGGATGCTATGGGTCTGTGTAAAGTAAAATGTCCTTCAGACTTTTCTGGAACAGGCATCATGTGAGTAATGCCGTTTCTTGAAGGACCCATCAAGTCTGAGCCCAGAAGTGCTCTATGCAAATAAGATCCTCTGGGGTTTGTTCAGTAAGCCCAAACCATATGGTTGATTGGTTCCTTTTTGTATGCTATCTTCAAGTGATGTATCACAAATCATAGCAGTTAGTATTATCAGGGCTATTAACCTACTGTATGTGAATGCTAATGTTTCCCAACAAATTGACTGTATGCTGAGAAGGCATTGGTGTCATGCATGCAGCCAGACATGGCATTGTTAGGTTGTACTGCACACTGCCGTAACTTGGCATGGATTTGCCAAATTAACTTCAAGTGCCTTTGCTGATTGCCTTTGACTTTGGACAGGTCAAGTTAGCTGACTTGTACACACATTTATGTTTCATTTTAAGCTCAACTTTCTGAGTATGGGGTTTAACTAAATTTTGCTGTCCTGTCATGTTGTATTTTGTTAATAAAAGGCTTTAACTTTTATTGAAGAGTGACAAGTTTTCCACTTCTATGGTTTCCATGCAAGCAATAGAGAGGTTGTATACATGCGGAGGTTCAAATCTAGAGATCTTCATGCTGCTTATGAGTTAGCAACAACCTTTGTACTACTTGATGGACCCTAAAGACCTAATAAACTACCTGATGGGCTTTAGAGGCTTACTTTTCTGCTCCTGGCCACCATCCGGCTAATGTGATCACTGGCAGGTGATCACTCAGCAGTGGCTTCGTTACAGGCAACCTGAATGCATGTCTTCAATACAAGTGAGGCTTTCCTTTCTTTTTTGACTGATAACTCACTTTGGTACTTTTATATTATTGCCTCTCACATGACAGCTGCAAGGGCCCAGTAAATGCTCCTTTGCCTCCTTGCTAGCTAGTGTTTGCGTAAATGCACCTCCCTGTGTGCTGAGGTGAGAGAAAGCAACTGTGAGAGAACAAGTTAAATGGAACCAGTAGGGTAATGTCTGACTTCAAGTATACCAGGTCTGGTATCACACTACTTAGGACTTAGTGCCTGTCAGTAACTGTATAATTACAGTGTGACACAAGAACGAAAAACATTCTGAAACCTCAGTGGAGATGAATTTTAATCTACTTTCCTTTTTATATCAGTTTTACTCATCTATCTCAATGTTATTCCTCTCTTGGGGTCTTCAACCCTGTGGTCTCAGGGCTTAATGCTTTCTTCACTATTTTTTTTCAGGTGCTGATATTGTGCAGTGGCTTATGAAGAACCTCAGCATTGAGGATCCAGGTAAGGTGACCAAAGCTGGGGAGGAACAGATACTCCATCTGTTTTGTGTGTGCCATTAGACAGTAGATGTTATTTTGCTGCGGTCTAAACTACCAGTAGATCAAGGTTGATTTAAGAATTGAGGTGAAGGAGGAGTGAAAGAGATAAAAATTAACATGTGAACTCTCATGTCTTACATAGCAACACACCAAAACCACCTTGTATGAGTCTTAGCCTGTTGTGAAATTATTGCTACCTAAGAAAGACTGATTGCTTTCAAAGCTGTTCTCAGTCTTAGAAAAGAAATTGGTGGATGTGTGTATTTAAGCAGGCAAATGAGGTGGCAGGTTTTCATCATGTGGAGAAAGGTAACTGTGACTGACAGGACATACTGGCCAAGGATGACACAGATACCATCATAGAATCAGGTAATGCCTGCTAATTTATCACAGCAGATAGATAAATGGATAATCAGCCGCAAACAATGATCAGGGCTTGGGGACAGTCCAAATAGCTCACTCTTCAGAGAAACAAAAATCATTTTGGCACACATAACAGCTGCTGGGAAAAGAGGAAGAAAAGGTCTGCAGGCCCAGAAGTTTCTTTTTCTTTTCACCTTCCAGTTTGTTTACTGCTGCCTACTGTCACCATGTAAAAGCAGAGATAGAGGCAGTGCTGTCTCACCCAAGGCATCCGTATACACACATCCCTTCTCATGAGTCATCAAGTCCCAGACCTGAGTTTCAGGTGCAGACAATAGCTGCTTTATCTGCCTGGGGGTACATGAGCAGCTGATGTGTATTTTGCAACTCTGAGAAAGTTGATGCAGCTTTTGAGAGCTGACTTTGGTTGAAAATCTGTGCAGATGTGCCTCTGTGCTGGTGAGGGTTGCCCTGGCAGTGCTAGGATATATACTCCCTTTTGCCTCTGCACATTTCCTGTAATGAATGGCAATGCTACACTCTCAGGACTTGTCTTTACGAATAAACATGCTGCTAATGACCTGGTGTTGCAGCTGTTTGCTGGATTTGGTAAAGGCAAGTGGGGTCCATGTCTTCCTGTCAGCTGTCACCTGCGGTGGATAACGGGCTTTGAATTGAACTTCAGACTAGAGCTGATTTACATTTTGTAAACACAAAACTAGCAAGTTAAACATTTGAACAGCATTTCATCAGTATTGCAAGGCTAATTCCTGCTGCTTCTGCTTTGCATAGTTTGGTTGGAAGGTGTAAAGATGTGGTGTGGATACAGAGAGGCATGTGTGCATCAGGTCTTTGCACAAGTCATCACCAGAGCCGCTGCTGAAAGCAGAGGAGTGTGCAGTGCATGTCTTCCTGAAACGTCCCTGTTTTGCTCTTTCACAGGGGAAGCAATACACTTGGGAAGTCTTATTGCTGCACAGGGTTATGTCTTTCCAATCTCAGACCATGTTCTTACCCTGAAAGATGATGGGACGTTCTACCGTTTTCAGGTTGGTGATCTCTCTGTTTCCTTTGTGGCCCCTTCTACTCTCCCTGTAATAATAGGGCTGAAATCACCTGCTCTTTATCCCTAAGCAGCCATTAGGTCTCTGAAGCCAGGGATTGAGGGTATCTTGTTAGAGAACTTAAGAAGTGATAAAGCCCCTTCAAAATGATCTGCTTTAAAATTCCAAATTACTGCTTTTCTGACCCACAGTTTTTACATAAATGAACAGATATCCTGTGATTGTTTTTGATACATCAAGGCTGTTGTGCTCAGATTTGGGTTAAACCAGAAGGAAAATGCCTTTCAGATTCTAACCTTGACAAGAATTGAGTAGCCACCATCCTGTGCAAAATGGCCGAGGGCAAGCTGGAGTTGGGCACTCAAGCTCTGACACAGCAGAATTCAAATTTTTGTCCTGTCCTGGTTACAGCTTGCTATGGGAGAGGGCAAGCTTCAGGCTTTGGCTCTTTTGCAAAGGATGTGTAACCTTGGCAGTCACCTAAGCTGGAACATTTCTATCCCTCAGTGTCCTTGTGCCTCCAGATGTGTTAAATTTTTAAAGCCTCCTACCTTGGAGTTCCGTGCCCTGTCCAAAATCTGTTGCTATCAACTTCTGAGATAACTGAGTGTTTGTGCTGCAACAGCTTTTGAACAGATTTTGTAACTTTAAATGAAGCAGTAAGTTCAAACCTGGAGTCTTGCTGCCTAATCCTGCTGGCTGAATTTGTGTTGTTCTGCTACATGATCCCAGCCAGCTCCCTTATCTTTCCTATGACCTCTCTTCTGTTCACCCTCCTGTTCCTCCCTCACTTTTTTTTTCCTCTTTTTTTAGTTTTTATTTGAAAAGCCTGTTCTTGCACCTGATGTTGCTGCTGCTCATACTCACTGTCCTACTGTTAATGTGATATTGTGTTATCATATAAGACCAATGGTACAGTGAACAAAGCAGCCCAGGAGATCACAGAACTCCTCTTATCTCACCCCACCTTCTGGTTTCCTGGCCTCATTCAAACTAAGATTTTTCATTACAATTCCCTTGCTTTTCTGAAAGTCCTGCTCCCCTGTCATGTAAGACTTGACAGAAGCAAGGGTAATACTGATTGCCCTTTCAGTTGTATTTTTCTCTGTTTGAAGAATGACACTGTAAGTTGTTGTCCTGTGCATCTCTCAGTACCCAGATTTCAATATAATTTACTTTCCCTTATTTTAAGCCTGTGTAAACCACATCACCAAGTTGTGTTTATTGCTTATTGACTTTTGTTTCCCTTATTTTTTCCTACAACTTTTGCTTATTCTTTGCCTGTTGTCATTTCCTGCAACAGTTCTCCTCAGCCATTTTCTGGAAAAATAACCTGATAGAAACATCCTTCTTTTCCATTACTCTCTCTTTGCCACTTTCTACCTGAACTTCAGTCCCTCCTTTAACAGTAGCTCATAACCTCATGAAGTTCATAAGTTGTAAATTAGAAAGGAATGTTGAACACAGATCGTCTGATCCCTCAGTTTTCTTGCTGTATCTTTGTACAAGGAATAATCTGTGTGTAATGTCCTATGCCTGTTTGTGGCATTACATCAGTAATGCAAAACAGTGTTCTGTAATTTGGACAAGGACATTATTTTTCATTCATGTTAAAACTGAAATACAGCTACAGGTAGTAATATCTTGTAATTAATTGTAGCAACTGCAATATGGAGGCTTGGATAAAAACCCAAACCAGTAAGTTTAGCAGGACTTCTCTTTTCAGAATGAACAGTTTTGACTTCTGGCATCTATTGTATTTAAAAACTAATTTTTTTGTTAGGCTGCCAGCCATACTTCATATGCTTGTATTAAGCATTTCTATTTACCTGCAATGAGGAATGCTAAAGGTGGTATCATCCTGGAAATGCAACCTCACTTTTGCTGAGATCTGTAGCAGTGTTCCTTTGAGGGCAGAGACTGGGCCATAGACATTGTGATTCTTCTTTCTGCACCTGTATGATTCTTCTCTATGTACTTGTAATGTTTTTCTGCATCTGAACTGTTTTTCATCTCGTTCATTACAAAAATTCATATGTTCTTTCTTAGGCACCATATTTTTGGCCTTCAAACTGCTGGGAACCTGAAAACACAGATTATGGTGAGAGTAGAATTATTTCATTGTAGAAAGTTAGTATGGAAAGCTTGTGATGGAAAAAATTGTCCTTAATTACTGTTGGCCATCTAAACCCTTCATCAGCAGAGTTACTTGTCAGATTGCAGCATCAGAGGCAGATAGTGTCCATCCCAAATACGTGAAGTCCTAAGGTGTCTCAAGCCCATGGAACTGTAGCTGATGAGTCCAATGGGGCCAAGGTTTTACCTACCATTACCTTCATTCATCCATAGCTCTGTTCATTTTGGCAGAATTTTATGGCAAGTAGAATACTGTTCCTTGGGAATCTTAAATAATCCCAATATTGCTTTTGTGGGAGAACATACTCGGATCTGTAGCTGAATCTAATATATTGATCAATAAAAAGTTACCTCATCTGGGTACTCATCTGGCTGATCAATAAACCAGTATAATAACTGATGGTAACTCATAGTTAAAGTTCTCTGATATATGACTCCAGACTTATTTTTCCCAGAGCTGGTAAAAAAGAGAAGATTGAACATGGTTTATGAGCTAATAAACTGCAACATGATGTGTTAAACATGTGAGTGCCTACAGACAGTTATAATACATAAAGAAAATATGTCAGTGTTGTTATCTTCAGCTGTCTGCATGCAATATTGCTGTCTCTTCCAGAACTGCCCTTCTTTCACAGTTAAATGATGAAATCCATTGTTGCATCCCAGTGTGTCGTTGGGAGAGGAAGTGAATCCATATGTGTGCTCCTAAAAGAGGAGCTCCTGGAAGTCGTTCTTTTGAAGTATCTCGTAATCTAAGATCAGTTTAGAACTCCTCCCTGAATAATCAGATTATTTTCTTTCCTGAGCAATAATCATTATGGATTCTGGGAATCATCTGCTGGAGTGGAGAAGTATCCTGCAATGGTATCTGTCATGTAATAGTTCATTTGCAGTCCCTCATCTGCAGGAAAGCTAGCACAAAGGCTTATGTGTTTATCCCAGGGAGGGGAACTGCTTAGGAGAAAACATGATGCTGTTCATTATATGCAAAATAATTTCCAGATTTTACAGACACCATATATAACTGTCTGAACTGTGCCAAATATCCATCTGTAAACATCAGAATAACAATCTGAAGAGGGAAGTTCTGGGTTTCATTTTTTCTACAGTATCTGTAAGTAACTGGTTTTGCAGTCAGAGATTATTGTGCTGCAAGGGCATTGAGTGGACCTGTGCACCTTAAAATAAAGTCTTGTGTGAGCTGGACAAACTGCAGCTGCATTAGCCCTGAGCCCTGCAGTGACAGATTTTCATCTGTCCCAGAAATCTCTAACATATGCTTATAATCAATCTTTGCATATCAGAGGTCTGTACAGATGGAGTCTTCCCAGGAATTAATCCCAAACTAGCAGTAGACCCAAATAAAACTAAAATCCCAGCAGCACTTCATACTCTTTTTTATTTGCATAGATCCACTCAGAGGACAGGAACTAACTTGCTAATGGCAGGTCACTGCTTAGCATGAAGAAATACTGTGAGATGACTTTAACTTTATTTGGTGTTGCAAATGGCTTACAGAGGAACCTGCCCATGGGGTGTATAAATATACAGGAACTGACCACCTCTGGTTACTATGCATAATATTGGCTCATTATATGAATGTTAGAATTATAGGAATAGAACTACGTGAGTAGAACTGGTTGGTCTGGGTTTTTTGTTTGCTTTTTTTTTCATATATTTTCCATAGAAGATTAGTTCTCCAATGAAAAACATTTATCAGGACGTCAGAAAATTGTATTTACCAGCAAACCAACCTGCCAAGGTTTTTGAAGAAAAGACATAATTTTCTGAATGAGATTTATTGTAGTTTTCTGTAGGTGATGCTTTGCCTTCCACTCAGATCCAGTTTGGTATGTTGTTGGATAATAAGTACCTGGCTCTGGAGCATGAGAGAGGGCAGAACAGAAGGAAGCTGTAAAATTCACATCTAGATTCATCCCAAATGAGAACCTCTAAGTAGTTCAGACCTGACTGTATACCCAGGCTGTGCTGGGGACCATGTGTTTCAGCCTGCAATGGAAATGGGATGAGGAGCAGATCCAGCTGAGGCTTTACCAGAAGGCAGCCTGGTTTGGTGTTGTGCACTGAGCTCATCTTGACCCTCAGAATCCCAAACCACATCAATTCCTGCAGTGTATAGTGTATTGTGAGAAGGCTTTTCTTAACCATTTGAAATGTGTAGAATGAAGCATATGAATGTGTAGGATGAAGCATATGAAAAAATGCTCATACCTTTAAATGTGGCCCATGTTTCCTTTTTCATGTCAATATTCTGAAAATTTTTGATGGTTTTGTTTGCATTTTTTGGTTTGGTTTTTTGTTCTGTTTTTTGGGGGTGTGTGGTTGGTTTGGTTGTTTGGTTTTGTTGGGGTTTTTTATTAACAAAAAGGGAAAAGTGCAGAGCACCTTCACTTTGGCAGCGATATTCCCAAGGTACTGAGGGGAACAGGTTGTTAAAGGTAAATCTTTTACCAGCCCCAGAAGCAATTGTGCCTTTCTCAAATACCTCCCTATGTTCTGGCATCTACTCTCAGCACTTTTAAATTAGATGTCCCAGATGTTTAAGGCTTCTGAGATTACTAGTGGGTAATGTCAGCTGGGTGTTCAACCCTCTCATTCCTTGACTCATGTTGTTTCTGATGAGAACGAATAGTGCACTTTTTCCTTTTTTTTTAAGATCTAATGCTAGTAATCTGTCTGTAATTGTTTTCTGTTTCTCTCTTTAGCAATCTATCTTTGCAAACGGACCATGCAGAACAAAGCTAGGCTGGAGCTGGCGGATTATGAAGCCGTAGGTACACTGCTGCTAGAGCTTAAAGCTGGGGGGTGCAGGGAAAGCTTTGCTTACTAATTGAATGCTGCTGGTTTTTGCTTTGGGATCAGCAGCTACTGTGTCTCTTTTGTCAGAATTGTGTGAAGTTTGATCTGGACACAACATCAGGGACATTATTATGGAATATCCCTGGCTATGCAATGTCTCAAATTAAAGCATCTTCTCTGTAGCCAGACCTTCAATACTGGGGTAAATTACACAGTTTACCTTGGTTTCCTGTTAACCGTTCCTTATTAATATATGGTACATATTAATGCACAGAAATTATGTACTTTCAGGTGCATTGTTAGGCAATTAAATTGCTGATGACCATATGATTCTAGTTATGAAAGTTTTCAGATATCAGACTTGGATGGTTTTCAGTATGCCTTACAGGAAAAGCTACTGCCCAAGCTTACTCAGGTCAAGTTTTCTGTTATGAAATGACTATCCATAAAAGTATCTCCAACCTTGGCTTCAGATTGTGCAGGGCTTGAGTGGAGAGGAGTGGGAAGACAGAGGCAGGAAGGACAGGGTTGGTGTGAGTTTCTTTGAATACAAGCAGTGTAACATTCTAACCGGCTGAACCTTTCTTTCTATCCTATTGACTTTGTTGTTGTTTACTAGCTTAATATGTAACACCTGAATTTCAAGTGTGAAATTTTTCACTGGAGGGTTTGTTTACAAAATTGGTTCTACTGGACTTCTATGTCTGCATTTATTTCAATGAAAACATTTATATTGCATATATTTTAGGGTTTTTTTCCCCAAGAATGGACTTTTCCCTTCTTCCTTACCTTCTGAGTTTTGGGACTTTCGTGTACATGGATGTGTATACATGCCATTTGGTCTTTCAGTGAACTGCATGCAAAAAATGCTGCCTATCTAGTTCACCCTGAAAATGCATCCAGAGTTCCCAAGAGTTCTAACCTTGAAGTACAGGCATAAAGGAAAGACTATAATAATCTGCATGCACTTACACATCCTTTTGCTGAGTTTTCTCTTCTGCATATTGCTGATTTCATTATTAAAACCATTAAAATTTCTCACAGCCAACCAATTAACTGTAAGTACTCTAAAGGTCTATCATAAAGCAACAAAAGGCTGTTCAGCAGTGTGCGCACTCCCACACACATGCAGTGAGGCTTTGGCTGAGTACTTTTGCACATTGTTGTCTACAGAGCATAGCAATGCTTCAGTAATGACAAATAATTAGACCTTGGCAGTCTCTCATTTTTCTTGTGAATATTGCATTGCACAATTAGAGATTACTTCTGCATTCAAACTTTGTTCTCTTAATTAGAGACAATCAGATAAGGATGGCTCTGACTCTACTTAGTCATTATGGGAGCTTGAAGTGGATCCAGCAACAGAGATGTAAGCTAAGTACAAGTGAGAGAAAAAGGCTTACAGGAGCAGAAAGGAGCTCTGTCCATGTAGAACACATTTTTGGAGATGTAGCATGAGAATGATTCTCTGAAGCCATCAGCACTGACCTGGAGTTTCCAAAAAGAATTTCTACAAAGCATTTCAGAGGACATCTCATGTTTAGGTTCTGCTTGTAGCATTCCTAGACAACTCCCTACCCCCAGTTTATAGTGTTAGAGCAGAGGTGTCAATGACATGATTAAGCTTACATAATTGCATTCAGCTTTGTTGATAATTGGCCAAACATGAGCATGATTCAAATATTGCATCAATTGGTGATGTTTCATTGGTTTCAGCATATTTACACCAGAAGGCACATGTGAACATAATTTAAAGCAAAATAAAAAAAAAAACACAAAAATCATTTTTGCAGATAATTACAAGTAGTTCTTCCTTGTAGCCACAGTTAAGGAAATCACCACAGTTCAGCACAGCTGTAAATCATTTGCTTAACTCTTTTCTTCTGTGTATACAGACTTGAACTCTTACATGGACTTCGTGGTAACAGGACCAAGCTTTATGCTTTATGTTATACAAGAGTTTAAAGTAAATATTAGGAAGATCTCTTCTAGCATTGAAGTGCATGCACTTAAGTACTTCATTGAAATGAAGGGAAAAGGTATAAAAAGAACAGCAGTAGAACTAATAGTGTTCATTTTCAAAATGAAAATTTGCTACAGCTGAACCAGCTGTAATGGAAAAGGAGGTCAGGTTAATGGTCCTGTAGGCCTCCTTATCAGGGTGGGTATGAATATGTGACTTTGGGGTGCCATTTGAGCCTGAAATTCTGGCCATGTCTTGAGCTTGACCTTGGGCTGTGATGAAGTCACATTCACCTCCAAAATGCTCAGATCATGACACTCTCTGTAATGGGTCTGGACCAAAGCTCTTAGTTCAGATTAGAGCAAGGCTGCGTTTGGACCCAGTCTTTGCAGTCAGCTATACTCATTGTTCAGACAAACAAGCTGTTTCCTTTTGTGAATCATCCTGGCAGTCCCCAGCCTTCAGTGCTGTGCAGCTGCGTAATGCTCTCAGCAGTGGCCAAGGCTGAGCAAATCAAGGGATGCTCAGGCTTTGCACCTCAGCAAAAGCCTGAAGAGAAGAGAGCAGCTGGGGGAGGAAGGGAAAGTAGGGATGAGAGGGAAATGTGCAGGTGGCAGCCATCTGCTATCAGAAATGAAAGTCGTCAGCTTCACAAAGCTTCTCGGTGTTATCTTTTCGGAACAAGTCCATCATTATTTTCATAGTAGAGCTCAAGCTGTCTTCATCACACTCCATTACTTACCCCTGACAGGGCTCTTTTGGCTGCAGCTATAGGACTGCAGCCCAAAAGGATGCATTACAGCCTTGCTTTGCCTGCAAGATAGTTCACCTAAAATTAACACTGACTTCTGTGTCTTGAGTTTTCCAGCTTAAAAAAAAAAAAAATCACCCACTCTGCTAAATGTAATCTTAATCACTTGTAATTGCAAGGATTGGTTGTTCTTACTATTTTCATCTTTCGTCAGGAAAACTTAGCAAGACTTCAGAGAGCATTTGCAAGAAAGTGGGAATTCATCTTCATGCAAGCTGAGGCCCAAGTGAAGTGAGTAATCCCGAAGTACTGAACTGCACCAGTATTTAGAGCTGCGAAGGGAAGGGGATTCCATTCAGATGGAATTTCTTTGTCAGAATCTTTACTGTGATAGCTCTGAAGGTGTTGGTGAGTTTTAATTGCTGGCAGCCTAGAAACGATAGAGAGCAAATTCTGAAAGTTTGCGTCAGAATCTGAAAAATGGGTTTAATCATCTGTACATGGAAAAGTTGGTCAGGAGCTCCTGAGCCTGTGTTCACCATGGGAGCTTGGGCTATTCACTTGCCCATTCAGCTTCTACTTTTGTGAAGTATTTTTGTGTTCCATTCTTTACAAATGGAAATAACAGCACTTTGTCTTCTGTCTGTGTTACTGTATGCTAGTAAAGTGTTTAAGTCAAAAACTATTGCCACTTTAAAGTGATTGTAAGGGTGGTATTTACAGCAGACTGGATTTGGTTTTCTCATTTATACCAGTCTCCAGTTGACTTGATTCTATCTCCCTTCTCTGCAGTCTGACTTGTGTTCTAAATTAGAGTGGAGAATTGGGTACCACTTACATGAAACTTTCTCAGATTCAGTACTGGGATTTTTCCTATCCTTTGCTCATAATTTAAATCTGCTCCCCCCTTTCCCCCCCCATCTTCCCTTGTGAAAACAGTTTGAAGCTTCTTAATGTTTTGAGCTTGTTTTCATTATTGCTGCAAAATGGGTATGGTCCAGACTTTGAAGTCTAGTGTCTACAAGCTAGTGCCTAAAACTGTACATGTCCATTTTGTACATGTAGTTGTCACCTATAAAATAGAAAAGCTGGTAAAGATGGCACATGAGAACACCAGTACTGACACTGTACCACAAGAAAGAATTTGTACTTTCAGCATTAGATGCTAAAAAGTTAAGGAACATAATTTCTTGAGGGTGTGGCTGAGGCATGTCTCTATCTTTGATTAACCCTTTGGATTTTGATTAATTCTTTGCTTAATAACATTGTAGTTATGCACTATTTAAGTATATTGTTAATTATCCTTTAAATTACAAGGTAATTAAGGGATTTTTTTTCTGACCACAATACCAGTGTTCTGTTTGGGAAAGAAGATTAGACGTTACAGTAGCAATTGTACTTTCAGTTACTTGAAAGTTTATTGTCGAGTTAAAAAAACAAAATTAAGTCAAACAAGATTCTGTACTCTACTTGCAGCATACGATTAGTACCTAAGAAAGAAATGTAAATATCATATTCTTTGTGATCACCGTTGCTTATTCATCTTCATTCTGTTTTCTTTGAAAGATAAGCATGGACTGGCCACTGCCAACTTTTTTAGCTGGCTAGTTTCAGCTCCTTGATTGGCAGTTCCTGTGATGGTTCAGTGTTCAGGTTTCCAAGAAGGCAGGGCTGGAATACACAGTGTAATTCACAGCCCTGAGTTAACTAAAAAGGAAAACAACCCAAAACACCTGAAAATGTCCCTCCTCCTTATCAATTTCCACTCTGCCTTGCATGTCTGCTTGCACACAGGATTACCATTGCTATACCTACACTGCTCAAAAAATATAGCCATAGACCATCTAACATGTTGTATCTTCCTAGTTTAAAATGTGAAATACTGAGTTAGTTTAAGGATATAAGCTGAGAACCTGGTTTGAGCACAAAGCACCCGTGAAGACAACTCGTGAAGACTTCAAAGAGTCCCTCCAGTTTGTATGTGCTGTGTGGTGTGAGGTTGCCAAAGGACTCCACCTTCCTCCACCTCCTCTGAGGTTGGCAGAGGACTCCACACTTTGGTCTGGTGTGAAGTACGTGCTCACAAAAAGTAGTTTTGGACTGGGTGTCTGCACTAGCTCATTAGCGCAGTACAGTGACTGATGTCTGGTGGCTGCTCTATATGTGGGGTGTTGCAGAGCTGATTTCTTGTCTCAGCCTTGCAGCAGAATATTCAGAGAGTGATACCAAACTGTGGAGGACTTGGACTTTTTCTGGGAAGGGGTGTTCAGAAACTCCAGCTTCAGTCCTCTGTTTCCTATCCTTTGGTACATTTCTAATGGAGGCTTAACTGAGGATCACTGCCCCTCCAAAAGGGAGAGAACATGATGGTCAGAAGTCTCAGCTGGTGTGGGTTTTTTCCCCTCACTGCTTTGATTTTATGGATGGCAGGCAGCAGTGCGGGAACCCAGCAGAGACCAGTGTCAGGTCTTCAGTTCTGCTCTTAAGGTGGAGGCTGTTCCTCCTTCCCTGTGCCTCATCCAGCCTCTGCAGGTGGATCTTGCAATTTGATGGTGACTTTGCTGTGCTCACGTGTAGAGCTGGGCACGGGAGTGAGACACCAGACATGAATTGCTCAGTGCTGCCAAGAGATAGGGTAACAGTTACTTTGAACAGCCTCCGGTGGACTTTGATGTGTGTGCTTCGAGTGAGTCAGCTCACTGGCAGCATCAGGGCCGAAATTACTTAGTTACTGTTGTGCCAGCCCGGTCTTGTGTCTCTTGGGTGAGTGCTGGCTGTCACCCTTTGCTCTCCCAACACCAGGGCATACAAGCAGAGACAGTTTAAGAGTTGAAAGCCCTGAGAGGGGTGGTCATGAGTGCTGCCCATGTTACTGCTGCGAATGCCTGGGAGAGCTGCCGCTTTGCAGTCTGGTCGTGACAGTGGTGCTACTGGGGCACCAGGGTGCAATGGGGCCTGCTGATGTGGAGCAGCACCAGCCAAGAGCTTCACCTCATGTAAAGAGGGTCCCTTTTGAACTTTCTGCCCATCAAGTCAGGGTCTGGGAGCAGAATATCAAGAAAGGTTTTTTCCTCAGCAGATAAAAAAACACATGTTAAAATAAATTTTCCATGTTAATAGGAAAATCTCTTGACACATACTGGAGTAAACACCAGTGATATTTTGTTCATGGCATATGGCCTTGCAAGTGGGATTGTGACAATGCTGTACAAAAAAGTGGATTTCTGTATTTTTTTGTCATGGGGTTAAAAGCCCCATCTAGGAACTGTAACAGAGAAGAAAGTGTATCTTCTACATAGACTCATCTGTTTCTGTTTTTCTTTTCAGAATTGACAGGAAAAAGGATAAAACAGAAAGAAAGATTTTGGACAGCCAGGAAAGAGCATTCTGGGATGTGCACAGGCCTGTGGTAAAGATTTTTTTGAATGATGAGTCTTTCCAGGTTTTGATAGAAAGGTTTTAGTACTAGTAAACTGTGCTATGCACAAAGATATTGCCTTCAAAGTCATCACATGGGTTTTTCTTACAGTTTGAAACACACCGAGTGTCTACAAGATTATTTTAGACATTCTAGGACTGTGTGTGCCTGTAACTATTTGTTTTGAAATACACAATAAATGTGAAGCTTTGAAGGTTATTGTGCATATGAAAGAAAAGCAGCTTACCAGGTTTGTCTCAGACTTCGTAGAAGTAGCTCCTCTGTTAGCTTTGTGCCGAAGTTATGAGTAAATGGATTGGATATTGAGATGCCAATATTAGGTGTATGCAGTCTTTTATTTACAAAGGGTAATTTATGGGACACAAACTTCAGGAAAGAATTTTGAACAAGATCTAATTGTATATTTTAGAAAGATAAGGTAGCATGGATATTGTAAACAGAGTAGTAACACAATTACCACCTCTTTTCAGCCAGGCTGTGTGAACACCACGGAAATGGACATTAGAAAGTGTCGTCGTATGAAAAATCCACAGAAGGTGAAAAAGGTCAGATTGGGTTTCTGGAATATGAACAGAAAAACAGTGCCTTGCACAAATCAGTTCCATTTTATTCTAACTGGTGAATTTACTAATCCCATTTTACCAGCAGAGCAGTTTAGACTGGGTGATAGGTAGAACTGAGAAGGGCATTAAGAAGCTGTATCCCAAATGTCTGCTGGCGCTGCACTCCCATAGAATTAAATCAATTGGCAAAAGTACCAAGATCCCATATTAAGAAATTATTTGGGCACAGAGTTTTCAGAGCTGTTTACCAGCATTACTCATTTCAAAGGCTGGATCATTAGCAACCTGGTATCTTGGGCTTCCAGCAAGTTTTAGCTGTTCTTTGTATATAGAATCACAGAATCATTTAGGTTGGAAAAGACCCTTAGGATTACCAAGCCTGACCATTAACTGAACACTGCCAAATCCACCCCTCAACCATATCCCTAAGTGCCATGTCTACACATCTTTTTAAATACCTCCAGGGACGGCAACTTGACTGCTTCCCAGGACCCTATTCCAATGCTTGACAACCATTTTGGGGTTTTGGGGAAGAAAGTTTTCCTAATATCCAATCTAAAACTCCCCTGGCACAACTGGAGGCCATTTCCTCTTGTTCTATCACTTGTTACCTGTTTTGGAGAGAACACCAAACTCCTGAACTTCCATTGGTAGTTAAATTGCAGCAGAGATATTCATATGTCTTTTACACATGAATTTGAAATAAAAAGCAAAAGCACTAGCTGATCTTATTTTCAGTGCAGGCCTATGTCCTGAAAGTGAAAGCCAACAAGTCAATCTGCAGGTTTTTTGTTTAGAGGGGTTCACATGAACTTGAACCATTGACAGGCACCTGATTAAGCACTTTCTTCCATGTATATTTTTACAACAAGAAACTGGACCAAGTGAAAGAACATGGCATGGGATTGGGTTCTAGTCTTTTCCTTCTCTACTTGGTTCACCACGGTGACCACTCCCAGTGTTCATCCTACAAGTGCTGATAGAGCTCCTAAAAATTATCAGCTGCATTATAACATTTAAAATAAACTCTTTTCTTAACATGCCTGTGGACCTTCCAATTGCAGTTTTTGTAAATTTTGCTCCAGGCTGAGTAATTATTGACCTGTGTGGATATAAACACAGGTCAATAATCAGGTAGGAAATTGCTGGTTTGTTACCTCACTATTTTGCATACTGCACTTTTCATCATTGCATAATAAAGAAAAATGTCTTAATTGCTGTTTGCTTATTGGTTCCTTACAGTCAGTGTATGGGGTTACAGAGGAGTCTCAGCCCCAAAGCCCTGTACATGTGCCCTCCCAACCTGTACGCAAAACTACAAAAGAGGATTTCCGGAAACAAGTAAGTAGATAGCTGTATGGCTGTTCTTGTGAGAACTGTTATCTGAAGGGGAAAAAAGCACGTAAAGCTACTGAGATATCAGGAAAAACAATTTTATGCTTTACCTGTCCTTGATCTTCACACACTTTGGGTAAAGTAGTAAGTATTTAAAGACTAAAGTAATTCTATGATAATATGGCTTATGAGTAATATTAACTTTCGAATTGACTGCTATTCTGTCTGTGGACCAGTACACAGATTAATTTCAGGTTCACTGAGGATATCTGAAAAGTGGGCACTGACAAAGGCTAGGGAAGAAGCCAGCATTCTGGGGCACAGGCTGAAGATGGCATTATTCAGTGCATTATTGTTAAACTGTACAGTCAGAGCTTTTAGGAAACTAGGAAGAAGTTATTTGCACAATCATTCCAAGGAGGAGCCAGCCGACTCACACATCCTTGCACTGGCACAGGGAGCTCTGCCTCAAAATTCCTTTCCTGCAACAAGCAGCACTCACTGAAGCACAGGCAGGAATTGCTAGGTCAGCATTTTAGCAAATGCAGCCTTGAACATTTTTCTTAGCCAGTTTTAGGGAGGTCTTCTGAACTAACTCTGAACACAAAATTTCTTGAGCTTTTTCCATCATAGGATGCATAGTACTGTGAAGAAGTGGCTCATAGCACAGTGCAAATGTGATATAAAACTGTTATTGGTCTTGTGATGCCAGTCAGAGAAATTAAGAGTGTGGTGTAAAAAGGGGATCATATTGCATCTTGAGTAATCTATGGATGTTGGTCCCAAATACGGGCCTTGGCTGCCTTTAATAATGCCTTCGAATCACAGAATAGTTAGGACTGGAAAGGACCTTAAGATCATCTAGTTCTAACCTTCCTGCCATGGGCAGGGATTCCTCACACTAGACGATGTCACCCAAGTCTCTGTCGAACCTGGCTTTGAACACTGACAGGGATTGGAGCATTTACCACTTCTCTGGGCAACCTGTGTCAGTGCCTCACCACTCTCACAGTAAAGAACTTCCTCCTTGTATCCAATCTAAACTTCCCCTGTTTAAGTTTTAACCCATTACTCCTTGTCCTATCACTACAGTCCCTAATGAAGAGTCCCTCCTCAGCATCCTTGTAGGCCCCCTTCAGATACTGGAAGGATGCTATGAGGTCTCCACGCAGCCTTCTCTTCTCCAGACTGAACACCTCCAACTTTCTCAGCCTGTCTTCATATGGGAGGTGCACCAACACCTTTATCATCCTCATGGCCTCCTCTGGACTTGCTCCAATGGCTCCGTGTTCTTACGCTGAGGACACCAGAACTGCACACAGTGCTCCAAGCGGGGTCACACAAGAGCAGAGTAGAGGGGCAGGATCACCTCCTTCAACCTGCTGGTCTCGCTCTTTTTAATGCAGCTCAAGATACAGTTGGCTTTCTGAGCTGCAAGTGCACACTGAAGCTGGCTCATGTTCAGTTTCTCATCAGCCGACACCCCTAAGTTCTTCTCCACAAGGCTGCTCTGAATCTCTTCTCTGCCCAGCCTGTAGCTGTGCCTGGGATTGCTCTGACCCAAATGTAGAATCTTGCACTTGTCATGGTTAAACTTCATAAGGTTGGCATCAGCCCACCTCACAAGCATGTCAAGGTCCCTCTGGATGGCATTCCTTCCCTCCAGCTTATCAACTGAACCACACAGCTTGTTGTCATCAGCAAACTTGCTGTGAGGGCACACTCTACTCCACTGTCCATGTCACCAACAAAGACATTGAACAAGACCTGGCCCAACACCGAGCCCTGAGAAACATCAGTCATTACTGGTCTCCAGTTGGAGATCACAACTCTGCATGTGGCCATCCAGCCAGTTCTTCACCCACCAAGTGGTCCATCCATGAAATTGATGTCTCTCCAAATTAGAGACAAGGATGTTGTGTGAGACAGTGTTGAATACTTTGCAGAGCTCCAGGCAGATGACATCAACTGCTCTACCCCCATCCATTCATTCTGTAGCCCCATCATAGAAGGCCACCAAAGTGGACAGGCAGGATTTCCCCCCAGTGAAGCCATGCTGGCTGTTACCAAGCACCTTGTTTTTTTTCATGTGCCTTAGCATGCCTTCCAAGAGATGCCTGAGTTTTGGCAGGCACAGAGGTGAGACTGACTGGTCTGTAGTTCCCCAGATCATCAATTTTCCCCTTCTTGAAAATGGGGGTTATATTTCCCTTTTTCCAGTCATCGGGAACTTCACCTGACTGCCATGATTTTTCAGATATGATGGACAGTGGCTTACTAACTTCATTTGCTAGCTCCTTCAGGACCCATGGATGGATTTCATCAGGACCCATGAACTTGTGCACATTCAGGTTCTTAAGAGGATCGCGAACCAGATCCTCTCCTACAGTGGGCTTAAGGTCTTCATTCTCATAGTCCCTTCATCTCCCTTCCAAGACCTGGGTGGTGTGGTCAGAGCACTTACCAGTGAAGACTGAGACAAAGAAGTCATAAAGATCCTCATCTTTCTCCAAATCAAGGGTAGCCATTTCTCTGTTTCCTTATGGATAGGGCCCACCTTATCCTTAGTCTGTCTTTTGCTTGTGACCTACCTATAGAAGCCTTTCCTGTTATTTTTGACAGTCCTGGTCAGACTCAATTCTAACTGGGCCTTAGGTTTTCTGGGCTAAAGAAAGCTTTCATCCGAAGCTTTCCCTGAGGCTCTGCCGTAGGAAATGGAGACTCCTATTGGAAGCAGTTAATAAGCTTCCTCTAATACCTAGGGAACCATCCCATTTCGTTCTTTACTTCTTTCTTTCCGTCTTTCCTTCCGTCCCCCCTCCTTTTTCTTTCCAGTTGCTTTTGAGCTGTTTGGAAACAAAAATCAATAGTTTGTTGGGGTATGATCAATGTATGCTCTAGAGCTCTTCAATTGTTAATGTCCTTGTCATCTCTCTCCTCAGATAACTTTTCTGAACATGCAGATAGAGAGACATTGTTTAAAGATGTCCAAAGTAGCAGAAAGGTGAGTGTCTTATTTGCATGATTTCCCATTAATTTCTCATGTCCAGTTTGGAATTTCCAGCAATAGAGAGTGGACAGTCATACTGTAAAGGTAAAAAAAATGTTACTCACAAAAGGAAGAACAGTTGTAGTACTTTCGTTTCCCACTCCTTCATAACCCTAGAATTTATTTACAGAAAAGTCATTCCTGTTTCAATTTGAAAATTCCCCTTTTTCTTGTGTGGATGAACCCTTAGAGCTCAGCTCGTTAGCCTCCTACAGATCTGGGGAAGGAGCTGCATTTGCACCTTGTTGCAAGTGGTGTTCATGTCCATGTTCATATGGGAGTTGTAGGGCCAGCTTCTGCTCCCATTTACATATATGAAACCCTATGGGAGGTACTGAAGCTGTACCTGGACTACTCACAGCAGTGTTTTAAGAGGTTGATTTCTCACAGAGGCAAATTAAGGCACAATTTGACTTGCAGAATATTTAATTCTGGTCGGAAAATGTGAACAGGTAAAGAACAAGCTCAAATTTAATTGAGATTAACAGCTCCTCAGGTACTTTCAAGTTATGCACATTTGCAGAGGAATCACCGAGACAAGCACAGGGATTGACATGCTCTTCAGTAATATAACTTTTTGAACAAAACCATGTCGGACATGAAGGATATGATAAGGGTTGGTGCCTTCTAGAGAAATAATAGGGGATTTTTTATTTAACCAAGTTAAAAAGAGATTACCCTATGAAATGTGCATTGCAGTGCTCACATCTGTAATTAGCAGTTGTGTACTAAACTAGGCAAATTAAATGGCAAGAGCAGCAAAGTAGATTCCTATTGGCTCATAAAGTTTAATAATTAAACCAAAAATTTATCCAATTAAATAGAAAATGTTCAGAGGCTCCCTGAAATCCTGCATTCACTATACTGTATCATTGAAATTAGCACATTCATATTTATGTTCTGGGCTTTCTGGTTCTTTTTCATTAAGAAGATACATTTGTGCTTTATCAAAAAAAGTATTTTTGAACTGAGTTTACCTACAATGACCTTAATATACTGAGACAGTAATAATTTCCAGGCTGGTAATTTACTAGCAAGCAGATTTGGTTTGCTTGGGTTTTTTTCTATGTAGGTATTTATTCAATATAAGGGACTCAATAAAACTCATTCATTCCTGATCATCTAAGTCTGTTCACATGACACACCTGTTGTTCAAGTTCATAGAAGCTACTGATATTATAAATGTAATGTCAATGTTAAAAAAAACATAAAAAATTATTAGTCTTCAATAAAATTGGACAGAAAATTTTCCTGATTTGAAAAGGCTTTGTTTTTTTTTTTTATTGGTTCCAAAGTGGAGAAGAAAATATTGCTATCAAAACCTGTCACATTGATAACAAGGAGAAAACTAAATAAGACGAGAATAATCAAGAAGTTCTTTTGTTTTGAAAGTTTCATTTGAAATGAAATGAATTAAAATCATGGCTGTGATATTTGTATCTTGTGAAGAAGTGTTTGGTTATGTGATGACATTTGGGTGGCAGTGTTGCTGGACAGTCCCAGGTCTCGGTGAAGAGAGCGGTGGGAGGCGCAGCCTGGATGTGGAGCATTACAGGGCAGGCAGGAGAGAAATAGATGGACTGATGCATCCAGTGGCTTGGCAGGGGTTGGGGTAGGTGAGAAGGAATTAATATGGATGACCTGAGTTGAACAGTTGTCTGAAATAGAAATCTGTGCAGCCTGAAAGCCCAATGTAAAATGCTGAATAAAACCGCCAGGAACAAATCTGCTGCGTGAGGACGTGCTGTTATTAGCCATCACTTTTGAGGCTGGACCCTGCTTTTGGGACTAGTTTAAGTGACAGTGCAGCAGATTAGGGGGACAAGAGATGATTTCTTGGCATGGTCCTTTCAACAGCCAAGCCTGACAGTGGTGTCACCTGCCATTTCTTTCAGTACAGCACAAAGGCATTTTCAGGCAGGATGAGGAAAGTAACAAGGAGGAAATAAGGCAGGGGGTGGTGGGGAAACAAGCTGCTGTCTAGTATGTTGTAGGAATAAGGTGTAAAGTATTGTAATACTGATAGACCAATCACATACATTTTCCGTTAATGCAAGTTATTCTATGGGAGAGCCTTTGTTCAGTAGAAGAGGAATGGAAAGGCTCTCAATAGGTTATCCCAGCTCCCATGAAATATCCATGCCCAGTCCTAAAGATTTAGTCCTAAAGATTTACTTCCCCCTCTTTCCTGTTTTTTTTCCAAGACTAGATCTGTACCAGCTGTGGGAGCTGGCATCCCTCAGCCACACTAGGCACCTTGGAAACTGTTTTCTTCTCCTTTCTTCCACATTCTTTCTCACTTGGCACCTGCACACTTTCAGGTTTAGGATTTAGAAATAAGGTTTGAGAACTGTTGAGCATAATGATCAATACATTCTACCTCCTCTTTTCCCTGACTGCATTGTGCAGCTTTAATACAATTCTGCTACATGTGGCATCACAGAAATGGGTGGGAAAAATTGGGGCATTGGAGCATTTTCCTACCAGAAGCAATCTCAGCTCCCTAGATGAAAATCTGTGCTACCCTTTCAGATCCTCAAAGTTACTGTAAAGGCTGAACAGGGCCCCCTCATTGTGAGACAGCTGGCTTCTTCAGGCAAGCTCTGCCCCTTTAGTGAACTCTTCACACCACCTCTTCTAACAGAATTACAGTGCATCACCTTAAAACCCAAAAGCTCAGGTTTGCATTTTGACAGAAATGCTTTTTCCCCATAGGAGTCCCCCTCTGTAGCTTCCGTTAGACAATGAGACAATGATTCTGCTGCTGTCATTATACTGAATCAGCAAAGTGTTCTAAGCAATTCTCCCTTGTTACATTTAATTTAGTTTTTCCCCTTTTATTTTTGCTAGGACTTGTACTAGCACCTCTGATGCTTTCTTATTATTTTATTAGGAGTAATTCAGGTCTCACAGCAGATACCTCCTGATTGATCCTTTTGTTGGTTTTTTTTTTTTAAGCAACCCTCTCTCTCATTGATGTCTCAGGGATTGCTGCTGCTTTCTGAAATTGGACACTGCTCCCTCCTCCAACCCTTGACCCACAGCGGTCATGAAATGTAATTAATGAAATGAGATGAGACAGCCCTCAGTGCCCTGAGGGGCAATGGGAACCTGCTGTGGTTACAAAAGTGTATGATTTTAATGCCTCATGATAAGAGCTAGGACAAACAAAAAGAAATAATTACTGTAGAGCAGGTCAGGGAAACTTTCTGCTTTTTGTGACCCTTTGATTTACAGGGTCTTTTCATTCTCCTGCCTTTTTGAGATACTGAAGACCAGAGGTAAAGTTTAGCATGGACAGTCACAGTGCAAGTAGATTAGTTGTTCAGTTTGATGAGACTCAATTAACTTAGTTAATTACTTGGCAGGCCTAGGCAAAAAAAAAATTAAGAAGTGCCTTAGAGTATTTCCAGTATAGACTAGGATAAATTTCTTTTGATTTATTTTATATATGCTGTCTTTCTTTTGTAAAAAAGTGCCCCTAGCCCCAACCCCAGTGGAATTCCTGAAATCACTTATGCAAGCAGACACAGCCCTTTTCCCAGGAAGCTCTTTGAATCTCATCCTAGTGAGGACTAGACACTATATGTCTTATCTGACTTATTATGAAACAAGCCAGTAGAAAATCCAGGTGTTTGTCTAGCATGCAAATAATTTACTACATTCTAAGTTAATTATTATAAACTGCCATTGAAGTGTTTTACAATAATGCCATTAGACTAAATGGTATACCAAAGTAACAAAAAAAAATTATCTATAGCCTGAAGCTTTGATGCTCAAGTCTCTGAATCCCAGAAGATACAAGTATATTCTTAGCTACAACCCATGAACCTATTTAGACATGTTGCTCATAACATATAAAGTTAAGTGGGTACAAAAGTCTGCAAAAGCCAAAAAGGCAAGAGGCAAAGCAACACCCAGCAAATGAACAGGAGGACATGCATTTCATAGTCATCCCATGGCTCTTGGGGGGATATCCTACCTTAGCAATCCAGTTGTGGCTTCCTGGGGCTTTTTGTGGGCATATCAACAGAGGCAAGTTAAAGGAACATCCTGCAATGAGCTGGTGGGTGTTTGCAGAGAAATCCTGACAAACACCATCCCTGGGAAAAGGGACTCCTGTGGTGGCTGGGAAACTGGCTAATCCCTACAAAAATAAAAGGAAACAAATAAAAAGAAGAGTGGCGAAGCTGTACCTCTCTGATGTGTGACTGAGCATTCAGGACCTGATTCTTTTTGATTCTTTTTTTTTTTTTTCTTTTTTTATACCTGTCAGTTTAATAGCCTACACGGAGCAGTATGTGGAATATGACCCCTTTATAACACCTGCTGAGCCTTCCAATCCCTGGATAAGTGATGATGCAGCATTGTGGGACATTGAAATGAGGTAAGAATTGGTAGTTTTAAGTAATTTTAGAGTTGTCTTGCCATTTTGTTTGTGTGGTTTCCCCACTGCCTGTTTGTGTAGGAAGTTGTATGTCTGTGACTTGACAAGATATGAATACGTAGTTAAAGTTTATACAGGAGCTTATGCTTTATCACTTCTGGGAATTATTCAGCCTTTCCACTACCGTATGGCTTGACGCGTGAAATGCTGTAAGTCAGGTAACAAACATTCTCATGCCTGTTTAAGACATGCAGACTCAGGTCTTAAGAGTCCACAGATAAGACACTGTTAAAAGATATCTGTTCCAGCACATTTCCTTTAACCCTTGAGATTCTTCTCTCTGATCCTCCTTCTGCTGCGGTGCTTCAGCCCTGCTCCTGTCCTAGGGTCCCATGAAAAATACGGGACGGGTTATAGGGCAGTGGCCATTCCTGCTGTGTGGAGCTGTATCTGACACAGGAGCCAGAGTGTAGCTCACACATAATGTATGAGACTTGGCAAGTCAGAATTAGAATAGATTAACAAAGTGATTTGAGGCCTCACCTGTTAGTGAACAGGCTGGCCTGTCTCTGTTATGGTGTCTAATAGATGAAAAAAAGATTGAAAGACTGTAGGAACTCCAGTGCCAGGCACCTCAGACAGTTTCTCCAAAAAAGCAAGCACAGCACTGCAATTTAGGTCATCATTTGCCCATCATTTGCTGGTGCAAGGGAAGTCTTCCCAGTGTCTACATCTCTTGTCATCACAGGCTACCCACAGCCTTGTAGTGGAGCTAAAATTGTCCTGCCTGCCCTTTTGCCTAGCAGCTATCACAGCAGGTTTGAGTGGAATCACCATGCCACGTATCACCATGACTGCTCACTCGCATCCTGTGGCCAACTGCTGCAAGTGCTCAGTGGCTTCTCGTTTACATGCTGCTGTTCAGCACCAAATCTGAACTGGGAGTTCGCTTCTTTGAAAAGAATGCCAAATTAATCCCCTCTGATTCTGAATAATATTGTAAATTTGAAGATGCTACCAGCCTAAGAAAGCAAATTCACAGTAAAACAGTGTTCCAGGAAAAGGGCAAGTTTTATCCTGTTTAAAAACCATGTGGTCTGGGATGAGATTTTCACGTGTTTTTCTGGTAGTCACAGAAATCCATTAGTTTCATGATCTCTGCCCCTCTTCACATCATTTTAGTATCTTGGGTTTCCTGTTTAGTCAGTATCTCTCCTTTTCTCCATCCTCCCCAGCACAGCTAGAACCAGATATGGTCCCTGCAAAATATGTCTCTGTAGAAACCCTGACCCACAAATTAGTCCAGGCATCCATTATTTCTGCATCTGTTGAGGTAGCTAGAAATCCCAGAAAAGATGTCCATGTCCCTGAAGAATACAATTAGCCTGATGTCATGGACTTTATAGGAATTTAAAATAAATGCTTGGCTTCTATGATTTCACAGTTAAGGAAGGTGATTATTTTGCTGATGAAAAAAGAGAAAGTTCTATTGTTGGAAGATAGAAGAATAAAGAGCTCTGTATTTCTATTTTATTTTCTATTGTAAGAGAACTCACTGCATCTGCATATAGTTCCAACTTCATGAATAATTAAGTGATCTCTGAGATCCCCTTGTGTTGCCTGCTAAGCTGTTTCCTCAGTTACTAGAGCAGAGCCTTTGCTCAAGAAAACAAAGAGCCCATCACTTCTAATGACAAGACAGGCTGCTAAGTTTGGACAGCCCTGTGCCACTGCAGCTCATCCTTCATGGCACTTTGGATTCAGAAAACACCACAGAAAGCTTTCCATTTTAGACAGCACATTGGTGAGGGTTTTTTTTCATGCTCAAACATTGTGCACCAGCAAGAAGAGCAGCAACAAAACTCCAGATTCAGCAGGAAATTCGTGGCTTTCATTTCCCCATGTCCAGGCTGGCTCACTTAACAGGTAGGCTGGCATCTGCAGTGCTGGCTCCTGGGATAGTGCAGAAGGAGCCATCCTGAGTGCTCTGCACTTCGAGTGAGGACATGCCCATCAATTTTGCTTAGTCTTTACACCAAGAGGAAATCAAAGTGGGCATTTTATTTACCCCTTTGGCTTATTTGGTCTTCAGCACAGATCGCCACTGTCCCCTAAGGCTCTGGGATTAGGAATCACTGTGGACATGATGGGACGTGTAGTTTAATAGGTATGTACGTTAACAATGGCTCCACTGTCACAAATGTGAGCAGCTGAGCTGTATTTTAATGGTTGTCTCATAATATGATGCCATCACACCAGAATCTTTCAAACACTTTGTGAGCCCAGATTATGCTCTGATGTGGACTGTCTCATAGGATCCTTGTGATTCCCAGGCATTGCCTCTCCCCATAGGCATCTCTGCAACAAGTCTGGCAATTCACACAATGGCTTATGTAAGTGGGGATGCATTAAGAAATAATTCAGGAAAATGTTTTTAGTGATTTTGGGTGCCTTGTATCTCAGTGTCCCAGCTGAGATATAAAATAAGACTCTGATTAACATGGAGGGTAGAAGGCTTTTTAGTCTTCCAAGACTTAGGCATCCAAAAATCAGAGGCACTGAAAAATAAAATAGCACAAACCAGTAATCATTTTTAGAAACCTTATTTGCACTGCTTCTTAGTGAAACTGCTTTTTTAATACAAATGTGGAACTGAAAGTCTGAAGCCAATTCCAAGTGACCAGCCAACACTGTCTGGGACACAAGGAGACCCTCTGGAGCTCACCACCAGTGCAAAGAGCATTGCTGGCAAATTTCTTCCTTGACGTACAAGAAATCCCAAGGTACATTGAGGAGATATGCAAGAAGTGTGTAATGAATAATCATTCAAGTATGAAAACTACTAGAAATTACTCTGCATATAATTCACTATTTCTCTCGTTTGCCTTATACGTAGCACCCAAATAATACAGTTGGTTTAATGACGGCCCTGTTCTTTATAGCTTCCTTTGTGTGTTATTTGCTAAGTTGTAGTTCTACAAAATGCTAAGAAAAAAAAACCACCATCTCATCTGATGATCTTCCTCCCTTTGCTGCTTAACAGAAACAGCAGCAGCTGCTTGGACAGCAGGCAGAAATGCACATTCCATCTGTTTTTTCCCTTTTCTTTCAAACAGCAAAGAACCTAGTCAGCAGCGTGTGAAAAGATGGGGTTTCTCCATGGATGAGGTGCTGAAGGACCCAGTAGGACGAGACCAGTTCCTTCGTTTCCTGGAATCAGAATTCAGCTCTGAAAACCTCAGGTAAAATCTTTTTTTTTCTTTTTTGACTTGAACTAAATGAATACGACAAATCCTACTCTACTGCATAGGTGAAATGCAATGCTTTCTCTGTCTTGAGCTGCCAAAGATGCCCAAGTTTAGAATGGCAAGGTCTGGCCCATAGCACTGCTATAGATGCCTATACTAGAACTATGTCAGTAGTCTCAGGAACAGTGTTTAGCAGAGCCAGTGTTGTCAAGTAGCATGTGCAAAAGGCTTGCAAAATTGTAATAATGTGGTGAGACACAGCTATTAGTAGTGCTATTAAGCCCCTTAATAATATATAGGATTTACATATGCATTTGTGTCAGAGGTTGTGTAAGGGAAACAGTATGGTGATCATGTGGCTAAAACCTGTTGCAGTACTGGCACTCACTAAATCAGGTTTGCAACTAGTTTTAATTTTGGCACCTCCTAAGTATTTGAGAGCTTGATTTTCACCTTAATAGCACTCTCTCTGTGTGGGGATTCCAAGTACCTGGCTTCTTATGTTGTTCAGAAGACAAAACTTCTGTGATGAAACATTATGCAGACACCCACACAATCCTGCATCAGACTGAGAGTCTATAAATCTATTGCGCACAATTCTGCTGCCTCAACTACAGCAGGACTAGGCAGCAGTAGTAAGTTGCCAATTTCTTGGTGAACTAACACTAGATGAAGGCAAAACCTTTCCGAGAAGGTCCAGCCCCTCTGGCCTTATCCATAATACTGTTCTAAACCCAATATCTGGCCCTAACACATTGCTCCGAGATACAGTCCCATTGGAGAACTGATAAAAAGACACTGGAAGTGCCAACAGCACGCATCAGTCCTTCAAAGGGCATGCCTGTTTCTTCAGTCCCTACAGCTGCGAAACTAAGTGCTAAAGTCAGCATCTTGGGATTCATTTGTCACCCCTACATACCCTAGAACGAATGAATGAAGTCATTTGCCTTTATTGATACCAGTTATGTTCTCATACTGACAGAAAAAGAGAGGTGTAGCTAGATACACCCAGAGGTGCTAAGCTAAACCCATAGCCCTGGCTACATAGCAAGGATCAGAGTCCCCTGCTTGCCCTAGAATTAGTCAGGATACAGCCACAGGTTTTACAATCCTTGTCTTGAATCCTAACTCTGAGAAACTGGGGTTCTCAGAATTATGCTTGGAACATGGCTGGGGCTACAAGATCCAAAGAAAATAGGAGAGGGCTTGTACCAGCCAGAGAGGCAGTCTGAACAAACAGGTAGAGTTTGATACTCGGCTGCTGGAGTTACAGTTCAGATCCTCACCAGCATGTGACAAACATCCAGATTTACTGCGACATTCACCCATTTGTGCAGAAGCAGGAAGATGGTGGTTTAGCAGCAGGGCTGTTTGCAGCAGGGCAGGCTGCAGCCATCAGCCTGTGCTGCCAGAGAGGGTTTGAGTTGGTGTCAGGGTGCCAGTGTGGGCTCTTGTACTCGTGTGTGTGAGACCCTTTACCTTGCTCTATAACTGAGGTATAGCAAATCAGAGGCACTACAGAGATAACTGCAACAGTCCTCACCTGCTCCTTCCCCTCCTTAGTCATGGAGACACAGAAGGATCTGACAGTAATGTAATTTGACTGCCCTAGATGTGGCAGTATCCAGGAAAACCCATTTGTTTTACAGAGCCTAAATTACATTGCAGAGGCTTGTTTGTGGTGCTCTGGTGCTCTCTCAGCACATGCATGAGCACAGGGGCCAGTTCTTTGGGACACTCCTGTTCCCCGTGGTCCAGTTATCATTGGCAGGCATGGCCAGAGAGCTCACAATTTCACTGGCAAAACGGAGCCTGCTCTCCAGATGAGGAAACCTGCTGTAACTGAGCATGTAGTCAGTTGGGTTTTGATCTTTACTGGTACTGACCTGCTTTAATGTTGTTCTGAGTTTACACCAACTAAGATCTTGATTGTATGGCCTTTTAAGTTTGTGGTTTGTTTTGGTTTGTTGGGTCTTTTTGCTTATAAAAATCAAACACATTAGTAAAGCATGTGCACAATTACCCACCCCAGTTCAGTCCACTAGCTTGTGAGTTCTGAAAGGGAAATTCCCCAGAAAGTGACTGTAAATGACATTGGAACTGACCATCCTATTTATCAGATTTGCCTGTCCAGAGAGAAATACAGGGAGCATGCCAGCAGCAAAACTGTGAAAAATCAGTGCACTTTTGTTTGTTATTTTTAAAAACCTGAGAGTTAACTTGTGAAATAAATAAGGGAGTGTTACTAAATTACATAAATGAGCTTGAAATTTTATTGCTGAACAGGTACTGAGCTCATATATGTTTACTGCATTTATGTACAGTGGTGCTCATTTGCAATTAAGTTGTAGTGATGAAGTACAAAATTAATCATAGAATCATAGAACAGTTAGGATTGGAAAGGACCTCAAGATCATCAAGTTCCAACCCCCCTGCCATGGGCAGGGACACCTCACAATAAACCATATCACCCAAGGCTTCATCCAACCTGGCCTTGAACACTGCCAGGGATGGAGCATTCACTACCTCCCTGGGCAACCCATTCCAGTACCTCACCACCCTAACAGGAAAGAATTTCTTCCTTATATCCAGTCTAAACCTCTGCTGTTTAAGTTTCAACCATTACCCCTTGTCCTATCACTACAGTCCCTAATGAATAGTCCCTCACCAGCATCCCTGTAGGCCTCCTTCAGATGCTGGAAGGCTGCTATGAGGTCTCTACGCAGCCTTCTCTTCTCCAGGCTCAACAGCCCCAACTTTCTCAGCCTGTCTTCATATGGGAAGTGCTCCAGTCCCCTGATCATCCTCATGGCCCTCCTCTGGACTTGTTCTAACAGTACCATGTCCTTTTTATGTTGAGGACACCAGAACTGCACACAATACTCCAAGTGAGGTCTGATGAGAGCAGAGTAGAGGGGCAGGATCACCTCCTTTGACCTGCTGGTCACGCTGCTTTTAATGCAGCCCAGGATATTGAACCGTTGACCACAACTCTTTGAGTGCGACCATCCAGCCAGTTCTTTATCCACCAAGTGGTCCACCTATCAAATTGGTGTCTCTCCAATTTAGAGACAAGGATGTCATCTGGGACAGTGTCAAACGCTTTGCACAAATCCAGGTAGATGACGTCAACTGCTCCACCCCTGTCCATCACTTCTGTAGCCCCATCATAGAAAGCCACCAAATTGGTCAGGCAGGATTTTCCCCTAGTAATGCCATGCTGGCTGTCACCAAGCACCTTGTTGTTTTTCATGTGCCCTAGCATGCCTTCCAAGAGAATCTGCTCCCAGATTTTGCCAGGCACAGAGGTGAGACTGACTGGTCTGTAGTTCCCTAGGTCATCCATTTTCCCCTTCTTGAAAATGGGGGTTATATTTCCCTTTTTCCAGTCATTGGGAACTTCACCTGACTGCCATGATTTTTCAAATATGATGGCCAGTGGCTTTGCAACTTCAGTCGCCAGCTCCGTCAGTACCCGCGGATGGATTTCATCAGGTCCCATGGACTTGTGCAAGTTCAGGTTCTTAAGATGGTCTCGAACCAGATCCTCTCCTACAGTGGGCCCAAGGTCTAGGTTTTCACAGTCCCTGCATCTGCCTTCCAAGAGTCGGGTGCTGCAGTCAGAGCCTTTGCCAGTGAAGACCGTGGCAAAGAAGCCATTCAGAACCTCAGCCTTCTCCAAGCCCTGTGTAGCCAGTTCTCCCGGAAGTTTCCGGAGGGGGCCTACATTGTCCTTAGTCTGTTTTTTAGCCGCTACATACCTATAAAATCCCTTCCTATTATCTTTAACATCCCTTGCCAAGTTTAGCTCCAATTGGGCCTTAGCTTTCCTAACTTGGTCCCTAACTTAATATACTGCATTGAAATACTCCTTAAATGGGTTTTCTGAAATATGTCTGGGGTTGTGCTAATGAAATCCAGCAGGTTATATGACAGGTTTTGTGGCAGGTGTCCCCCACATTGCTCCTACTCAGACAGAGAAAGAGAAGACAAGCATGTACCTTCCTTGGTCAGTCAGAGCTGCTCCTCCTGCTGATGGACATTCTCCTTGGGTTTGAGATGTCTTGTAGCAAAGGGAGGCTGTAAGTCAGTGTGCTGGGTTAGAGGTTAAATCCCACATCCTTCTTGGGGGATGGTGGTATAATATGGGAACACTGCTGTCATTCTTACAGTGTCCTTATCATCGTATTGCCTTACGTGATATTCTTATTATCTGACACTGGATCAGTATTAGCAAGCTGCTTAAAGCCTTAAGTAGCAACAGGATGTAAAGGCAGAAATATTAATGAGAAAACTGGAACAGCGTGGATCATTAGCAGTGGTGCTAGAGAGCAGAAGATGTCTCTCTGGGGTTCAGGTATGGTGGAGAAAGCTCCTGAATTCTCATTAGGCGTATGTGAGAGAAAGGAAAGCAATTGCTGAGTGCTTTGACATGCAGGCAAAATTTAAATTACACCCAGGAGCAAAGTTGGGGTTTGTGTCTTCTAAGTTGGCAAGTTGGAAGCATGTGCTTTTTTCTGTATCATCCAGGGTCCTTTTAGAGTCCAAGGAGGGAAGCTGAAGAGGAGCCAGCGAATCATCCAGGAAGGATTTTTTTTTCAGCTTTAAGTGGAAACAAAACTAAAAACACCTAAATTATCCTGTAAAGCACCCATCCCTCTCTACCACCTGTAAGCCTCGAAAGACTGATTCAAATTACAGCTTCTGCATGGTAGATATCTACAGTTAAGTGAGATGCATCCCGCCCAAACCCTGGGAATCTGTAAGGAACTTTTGGAGAGCACAGCATATAGCAGATTTACAGTTATCGATTAAGGACTTTCCTCCCAGTAATTATGCAGAGATCTGGGAACTGTTGCAGCACTCTTTTGGGAGTGTCAGTAGGATCTTCATTAACAGTGGCAGGAGTCCTGGAGACCCATGGTGTCTTCAAGGCAGATCTGAGAAACTGCTGGAAAACCTAAAAATTCGTGGTAGTGCTAGAAAAGATTCCATGAAGCATGCACTTGAGAATGCTTTGACGTTAATGTAATTCACTGCTATGGCAAGGAGACCAAATTCTGCTCTTGTACTCAGTGGTGGAAGTCCCAGATCACAGGTTGACTGTGGTGGGCTATTTCCATATCTTCCTGGCTGAGAAAAATTGGTCCCAGTGTGGATCTCGAGTGAGGCACTGCCAGAGATAGCAGCAGACTGGACTTGCTGACCTCCCAGATGTCCTTCCAGATGTGTTTCTGTGTTCTAATAAACTTGCAGGATCATGTCCACCAAGTCTCCTGGGCTCAGCTGAGCCCTGTAACTTACTTATTTATTGGCTGTCCATTATTTATGTGAGAGCAGGGAAACCAGTTAGTTGGGTGTTTTTCTCTCTGTTTTCATTTTAACTCTTTCTTGTGCTCTTTTCTTTCTCCTCTCCATTGCTATCTTTCATCTACAATTTGTTTTGACTCTGTTGGTTTTTGAAGTACCCAAAATAGAGCAGACAAAATGCCAAGCTTCAACTAAAAAAAAAAGGCCAACAGGGAGTTGTACATTTTTATGACCTGGAAATCTCCTGAGACATCTCAAGATTGCTGAGATGTTCATCTATCTGGTGGATTGATTGGGTGTTTCCCCCCCCCCCCCCCAAGTTCAAAGAGTGTCAGCTGGAAAGAGAAACAACTAAGTGGGAATATGGGACATGGGAATTTTACCCAAAGGGGAGGCAGACTGCACACCTGTTTATAGACCTAAATAGAAAACACATGACACTGCATAGGAATGCATGGCAAAGCTTGCTGTGCACGAATGGAGGAGTTTTATGGGTTATTGTGAACATATGTTGAAAATAGAGTTATCCAGAAAAGGACTTTGCCTGCAGAAAAGATTTCTTTCTTACATGATCCCTGATGGCTGTAACTTGTTGCCAATTTTTTAAATTTTTTTGGCCTTTATTACAAAAGGAAAAGTTATGGCCTTGAGGAGAGCGCATATCTTAAGCAAAACCCACCCCAGGCCCTTTTCTTAATAAAAACCATTTACAAAGGAAGTTTCCACCACTTCCAAAGCCCCCAGAAGGGCAGGCGGAGCATTGAGAATTCGGGCTGTGGCACGGGGCCCTGTGCGAGTGTCACCGTTTGTGCGGGGGGAGCGGAGGGGCCATCATCTTGGGGGGGATCACGGTGGGGATGCCGCGCACCAGAGCAGGGCGGCAGGGCTCCTCCCCTCCTGGCCAGCAGGCGGCGCCGCCGCTCCGCGGCGGAACGGGCGCTTGCGGGCCGGGCCCGGCTGGCGCTGCCAGGGGTGAGGGGCCCGCGTCGGCCTGAGCCGGCCGCCGTTCGTGGGCAAACGACCATCTCCCGACCCAGAGAACGAAAAGGCAGCAGGAAGAGGGGCTTAAGAGGTTGGAGGTGGGGTGTACGGCCAGCCGGGGGCAGCTTGCGCCCCCTCACACCGTGGTCATCTGGGCAATGCAGTGCTAGTGAAGGACTGTGTCCTGAGCATGCAGCCTCCCTGCAGGCATCTTGTCTCCGGTGCGCTCCGTGGAGGACAGAGCGCAGCTCACTGTACCAAGGATCTAGCTCTTCAGCAACACACAGATGTAACTATTTCCCCTGTTGGAACCGCGTGTTTTTTTATACCTGTTACTTTCATTCATTTCCCCTTCCAGCTGTGATGTTAAATTTGTATTTATTCTCTCAGTGAAAGGTAGTGGGAGCGAGATTGTGAATGGTTGGAGATGTGAGACGGGAAGTGCACCAGAAACTTGCATGGTGCTGCTGAGGCAAGGAGGCGACTGTCTTTGTGTTCTAAGCTCAGTCATTTGGGGATTTCACTGACAAGCTAGGAGTATCGTGTCCTCCTCAACGATGGGGATACGACACTGTCCTTATGTTGACAGTTGTTTCTCAGTCTCTTCATCAGGTGTTGAAATGAAATCTTTTAAAACCTACATCAGAAGCAGCCTCCTGTCCTTCTCCAGCAGCCTTTTCAACCACGGGGCTTCTGCAGTGCCTTGTGGGGAGGCAGAGCAGGCACACTGAGGCCCAGGAGCTCTCTTTGCCTTGAAGGGCTGCGTAGGATAAAGCACTGTTATGGGATATCTTCTGCAAGTGACAGCAGCTTAATTAAAAGCTGGATGAGGCTGGAATGGTTTATTCCTCTGACAACAGTTTAGGACACCACATTATCAAACTTCTCCAGAGCTTACATGCTGTTTGATAAAGGGCAAAGGACCTGTGAGCAGTGCTGCTGTTCTCTCTGTGCAGACAGTCCCTGTGCCAGTCCTGCTCCTCTTACAGGGCACCTGCAGAGAGGACACAGGAGGACATCTCGCTCCTCCACTACCCTGTGCCAGAAGCATTCACCGAAGATCTGCCTCCCAGAGAAAGGGAGGAGGCAGTGTAGGAACTTCTCCTGACACCTTGTGAACATGGGGCTGGGCTTGTGCTTCAGAAATTGTGGATCTGACTCAGGGAATATAACTGAGCACAAATTCCAGCACAGCCATCATGTGTCTGCTCCTTTCCTGGGAAGAAATACCTGCTTCTCTCATGTAAAAGCTGTACAAATCCGATAGGGAAGCCCTGCTTATGCACTGGCTTCAGGATGATTCCTTGTGGCAAAGAATTTGCCTTGGAGTTGAGGCTGTGGGGCTGAGCACTCCTTTGATGTTCCTCGATTTTCAGATACCAGCTGTAGTGAACAGCTTTGAAATTTTTACCAAGACAAAACTCCCCTTTGCCTTGAAGAGGACATCCAGCCTTGGGCATGAATTTGCAATCGCTTGCAGTAAAAAGAGCTTGTTCTTGTTAGTGTCAGGTTGGTCTGGTTGGTTGGTTTTCAGATTGAGCCAAATGGTTATTAAAATGGATGGTGCTCCTGTTCTGGCAAGCTGTCACTTCACAGTGCACCCTGTTCTCTCATGAGTGTGCTTTCCCAGCCTGCCTTCCCAGCTCCAGGGGCAGAAGATAAGCCAGCAGAAACTGTTCTCTCTAGCCAAGTGTTTGTCTGAAATGTCCCAGCTACTCTGGAATGATTAGCATCTTTTCTCTCTGTGCCTTTTCTGCATTCACATGTTCCCATGGCATCTGAAATTGGAAGATAAAATATTTTCCAAGTAAAGAAAGCCACATATGGCATCAGATTGTTGCACTGAGTGCACCACCCTTCATTCTCTGTGTGCTTGTGATAAGTGAGGGTGACACTTATGACTCAAATAACATGGCAGGACATCAGGTGCACCTAATGTCTCAAAAGTGGAAAAGGGTCAACCATGTGCACTCCTCTGCCAACCCAAATACTCTATTTCAGTTTATAAAACCAAACATTAATGTGTGAGCACCACCAGTATGTGACTCCACAGGTGCACTCCACTCCATTTTACTGGCAGCCTACCATGGAGCAGGGTAGACCATATGAAGGAATACTATCAAGTGGCTTGGGTGAGTCAGTGGTGTGGTATTAGACCTGGTAGGGGAGGAGCAGGGGACAGGCAAGGAGGATTGAGCCTGGCCTTTCGTCCAGTGAGGATGTTTTCTCCTCCCAGATTGGCTGTTTTCCTCTGTCACAGGTAGGGGACCAAGATAAATGGGTTAGAGGCCTCATTTGATTACAATAACCCCAGTGTTTCTGCAGTGGTTAGGAATTGGTAAAAGTAAGGAAACAAGGGTCAGAAACAGCACAGTAGTCACTGGGCTGGTGGCTCCTCTACCCACCCTCACTGCCAAAGGGATTTTGGTTTGGGAGAGATTTTATCTTCCTCCTTCCACCATGGAGGGCCATTTGACTGCCTGCGAGCATGCTGCCACCATTAAGTCATTAGGGGTGGGAAATCAGACTTTTCAGTTAAAGTTCAACTGGTTCATTCAGTAGTCTCCGATAGAGACAAATGGAGGAGCAGGACTGTTTAAGTTGTGCAGCTCTTGCAGATGCCCTGAACAAACAGTGACCCAGACAAACCCTGTCCCCACTGCACAGTTCTGCCCTTCTTGTCATCCTTGGGCAATGGACTCCTTTGCCTTGGGGTAAGAAAGAGCTGGTTATTGCAGGTGGTTGCAAAGGTACCTTCTGTACCTGTTTGCCCTGTAGCCCTCAGCAGTCCCCACAAAGCACTATTGTACCCACTCAGCCATGTTGCAGGACCTGGGCACCCAGGGAGGAGGCCTTGGGTCATATTTTTTTGCTAGAAGGTAGAGTTGACCAAAACAAATGGCTGTTGGGGGGTATGCATCTTCTGAATTGATAACCTGAAAGAGCATATTTCTGTCAGCAATAAATAATACCAGCACCACCAACAAAATACCCTTTTTTTTCCCTAGAGTAAAAGACAATCAATGCATGTCTTGCAAAAATATTTTGTGTCCTTTGGTTTCACAGATTGAGATTAAAAGTATGCCCTTGGCCATCAAAGATAGTATCTTCTCAGTGTTTATGATGTTATTTTAGTCTGTAAGTGTGGTCCAGTCAAGAAAATATCCCTCTAGGAGTATGGCCATGAAAAGATTCATCTCTTCCCTCAGCATCCATCTGAATGCTCAGCAGTTTACAAGTCAAAAAACCTGCACAATTCTGGAGTTTTCCTGTTTGCATATCCAGTGTCACACCTCTGCAGGGTGGTTTGAATAAGAATGTATCACTTCTCTGTGTGTCACTGTTCTGACCCTAGCCAGAGTGTAAAGGTTTGGTGTAAAGTGTATTACATCTTGCCCTGAAATCATGCTAAGTGGAGAGCCATGAATTTAGCTAGATGTGTGGGTAGGCTCTATATCTGTGTCTGAGGACTCTGCCCAGGTATATCCATGAAGTCTTATATAGATTTCTCTCTTTTTCTCTTTTCCCCTGTTACAATTTTTGCCTAGTACAGGTTTTGGTTGGCTGTTCAGGATCTCAAGAAACAACCTCTCCAGGATGTAGCCACCAGAGTGGAAGAAATCTGGCAAGAGTTTCTAGCTCCTGGGGCTCAAAGTGCTATCAACCTGGATTCCCACAGCTATGAGAAAACAAGCCAAAATGTCAAAGACCCAGGGAGATATACATATGAAGATGCACAGGTTTGGTTTTGATTTCATGGAACTACTGATAATAAACCTTTCAGTTTTACTGTGATATTCCACTATCACATTGTCACTGCTCACTTGTAAGAAAAAGGAGACTCACAGTTTGAAGTGACTTTGAGGATATCTGCTCAAGCTGGGTAAATGATATTTTCTTTGAATCTGTCCATTATAACAGGCTAATGCTCCTCTGGGAACAAATGTTCCAAAATTTATAAGTCTGCAAGGCACAGCAAGCTGGAAGAAGGGCTCATTTGGCAAATATTACCCAGGACACAATTAAAAGTTACTGTCCTTGTAATCATTTTTATCAAAAGCATGTAGTAAAACCAACAGCAAATGAAAAAAAAAATCACTGTTCTTATATTGTCTTTAAATTGGTGTTCAAAGGCAGTTCTTCAAAAATACTCCACTAACAAAATATTTCAGTGTCTGGGGAGATGTTGTGGACCATTTATACAAGGTTAAACAATGAATTTTTCAAGCCAGCATCAAATGCTATATTTTTCTGAACACATCTTGCTCCTTTGGGCCAGCATAGAAGGAATGTGTGCAAAGTTTCAAGGTAATTCTCTGTGAACATCAGGCAATTTAAATGTTCTTTTTAAACCTGAGAAACACAGGAGTATGAAGACATTCTGGCTAAGATGTAGTTTTTGCCTTGAAGTTATAGTGAACATGAACTTTTGCAAATTTGCATCACCTAAAAAAATGATGGTGGCAAAATGCAGGCTAAAGCAGATAGGTGAATAGTGGGGGGATTGATTAAATTGATAAATCGAAGTACTTAGAATAAGATGGAGGTTTAGACAATGAGTATTTAATCAGAAGAAGACACAGGATTTAGGCTTGAACTGAGCAGTTCACAGTGTAATTGCTATTCAAAGAGGAGTTGATGAAATCAATCTGGAGCTCTTGCAGTTAGACTGCAATTTTAGCTTCTTGGGTTAATTTTATTTTAAAGCATTTTTATGCTGATGGATGTCCTCAGTTCAAGTATGAGGCAAAGGTATATCTTCAGGCCCAGCTATGGTCCTTTTGGAGACTGAATCTGTGCCAAGAGAAGATAGGAATGTGAAAGGTGAACCCAGTTATCTTCTTATGCAGTGAACAGCTCTAGTCGCTCTCCAAAGGCCAAGCAAGCTGTCTCTGACTGCTTGACCAGATAGCTAAGAAGGCTGTCTAACAAAACCAAGGAGAAACAGGACACTGCTGAAGGGCATAGTGCCCTTGTGAAGCTGGAGCAACGTTGGCTTTTACTGGCTCATCCTAGAGAAGGGATGTTTTTGTTTGCACATCTACTTCACAGAGCCAATGTAGGTCCCCCCAGTGCTCTCTGTGTCTCCCAGGTATTGTCTTTTCGTCTCCCCCAGGTCAGTCCTGCCACCCTGGGGGCCCTGTTGTCCATGAATCTGCAGCAGGTCACAGGCCAGCTGCCTTATCTTGGCACCCTGGCATCAGGAGCCCATGAGAGATCCCACACATCCCACATTCCTAGAAACTCAACCAGACATAACCAGTCAAAACACCCCACTGTGGGAAGGAAAATTTAAGTGTTGTCCTGCCCTGTGTAGCTTTAGCACAAAGAAGAAAACAACTGAAACGTCCTTGTGAATAAAGAACAAGAAAAAAATCAGTTTACTGAACAGCACATTCTTTGAATGCCTGCAGCTCTGAGACACTAAGACTAAGAGGAAAGAAAAGGGTTGACTGAACTAAGCAAATGAAATTGCTGCTCCTGCATTGGAAAAATAGGAGAAGGTGAAGCTGACCTGGGAGACCTGCAAAATGCCAGTTCTGTATAAAAAGTGCTGGAAATGAACACACTGCTGTGCTTGGGAAGGGGAAAGTGTAGCAGAACACAGTCTACAAAGCATTGTCTGTTATCAGGTATTTAACAGTCTACATCGATGTGCTGCTTTGTACAGCCTTGGCTGCTAGCCCCAAGGAGCTCTTCCAGATGATGGATGACCATCTGGTATGGTAACTGGCCTGGAATAAAACAAGGAGGGAAGGGGGCTTCCAACAAATCATGCATCTCACTTAAGACCTCTTCATCCCAAGGCCACTCTGGAGGAAAATGGATTCCTGTATTACAGAAGCAAGTGTTTTGCCATTTCCCTGCCTCAGTTTAAGATACTTAGCCACCATTGCTGCTGCTGATGCATCCTGCAGTCCTGCACCACTCCACCTGCAGAGAGCCTGCTTCTCCTGCTGCATCTCCTGCACATGCCCTTGCCCACCCCGTGTCCCACTCAATCTGTGCCACCTCAGCTCCAAGTAGAGGGTGCTGTGCTGGGTTGGTCTGTGCTTGCCTCCCCCAGCCAGCTGGTTTGCTGGTACCCCCCATCTTCAGGCAGCATAGCCCCTGCTCCTAGCTCTGTCTTAATTGACAGCTGTGCCAGCTATCTTGATCTGCATCACCTTTTGTCATTTTAGTGTTGGACCCCTCCAGAGGCAAGCCTACCAATTTAGCTGATTATTTTCTTCTCTTAAACAACTGTTCACTGAGTAAAATATTATGATTATCAAACCATTTTCACTGGGGAGTACAGCAGCTTTTAATACAAGGGGCACCATCAGGAAAGGTCAGTTCAATTAAACAGTGTACTACTTAGCAGGATGTAAGCTCCCACAGGAGTTATCGGCATCATTGAACAACCAATGTGGGGCCCTGCAATATGAAGCAGGCAGAGCCAGCTCTGGAAAGTAAATAGGTTTGGGTCCTGAATGTCCTCTTTTGGCTAACAAAGCTGTTGACAGCCAAAGGAATTAATCTTTGACATGGGATCCCAGAGCTGTGAATGTGACAATTACAGCTCATCTGTACAGCACGTTAGTTTTTAAACATTTCACCCTCTCGTACCTTCAAGCATCTCCTTGCCTTCCCTGAAGTGTCTTTCTGCCTTCAGAAAGTTTTTAGTCCTTTCCTCAGTGCCTTGGCATTGGGAGCTAGTATCACAAGAATGCATTGTGTCTCCTGTAATGTTTGCTTATAGGGACATTTACAGGTAGGCTTCAGAGCCAGGTATACTAGAGTAAGGTAAACCACATAGCTGTATTTGGAATTAGTTTCCTGTTTCCTTTATAATTTTTTTCTTTAATAGATAAAAACAGAGTTTTAGATTTACATTCCTTTACCTGAAGGAATTCCTTTACTTTACCAGATCTTCTTTCTGTGATGATGGTTCAGGGAAATTCCATTCTAATCCAGGCTCAGTTAGGTATTTTAACTGTACTGTGCAGATCTTTGGCTTAATACCAGATCAGATTTAGACCATAATACCAAACTCTGCTCAAACCAGAAATGTACCTGGCCCAGATCTGAATCATAGAATACTTTGGATTGGAAGGGAGATTCAAATGTCATCTAGTCCAACCCTCCTGCTACAAGTAGAGACATCTTCAACTGGATGAAGTTGCTCAAAGCCTTGTCCAATCTGGCCTTGAATATATCCAGGGCTACCACTTGTCTGGGAAACCTGTTCCAGTGTTTCACCACTCTCAATGTAAAAAATTTCTCATTAACTGTAGTCTGACATTTAAGATTTGGGTCCAGTGTATGCTTTCAGCTGCCCCAGGTGTTGGTTCAGTTTGTTCTGGGCTGTGACAGAGATATGAAGCCTTGTATGATTTATAAGTCCTTAGTTTGCAGTCTGCTCCGTAAGGAAGCTGGGAGCATTGACAGAGCTTGAGAGGATCCTCTTGAATTAAAAAGCAAACTCCAAGTTAAGCAAGGATCTCTTGGAAGTAGGATTTCATATTCTATCAAAAAGAGAAAACAAAGGGTGACTTTCTTCCACTGACTTTGTCTTTCCAAGAATGCACAGGATGTGACAGCAAGCATATAGAGGAGTGTGTGCCTGGTGCCTATTCAGTGGGCAAAAGAACTCCTTTTGTCTAGAGCAAAATCACAGGATGGAAGGAAAGCACAAAAATAATCATCCATTGAGCAACTGTATAATTTTTCATATAAGAACTTGAGAAACATTATTCTTATTTTCTTAAAGTCTCACCCAGTCACCCCAGTTGCATGGAGGTCTGTAAAGGATGGTGGCTAGGGATGGAGAATCAAGGTAACAGCAAAGCAGCTCAGGCTGGCAATGCAGGCAGCAAGGGGTCCTGGGGCAAACCCAGGTGCTCTGCCTGTTAGGGAAGCTCAAGTCCACCTGAGCCAGCACTGCTCACTGCTCAGAGACCTGGCACTTGTACTACAGGGAATTGAAAGCACTGCACTGCTGCATCCATAATGTACAGATGGATGATACCCAGGCCTGGGTATCCTGGAGGCTTTTGACAGTCTGGACCTTTCTGTGAATGTTAAGAACTGCATGAGTATGCTTTATCTTTGTTCTCTTCTCCTTTGGCTTTTATTCTGCAGGACTGAAGGAGAAAATCCTTCCTTACACTGCACTCCAGTTGTCTTCTCTGCATCTGGGTTACAGTGACTGTAGAAATAGCCTTCATGTGAAGCCTCCCTGTTTCTGCGTCTTTGTTACACACACAAACAAAAATGCAAACCCCTTCCCTTGTGGATTTCACAAATCAACCTGCAACCAAACAGAATCTAAAAACATGAGCCCCAGATATGCACCCAGAAGAGCAATTGGGTGTCTGCAACACAAATAGGGAAGTGATGGTGGAAGCTTGTGCTGGTGTGCCTGGTGCTGTGCAAAGCAGGAAACAAAACACTTGAAGCAGAGCTCTATGTAAGAGCGGATAATGTTATCATTTTCTTGGGGGTTTCAAAATGTACATACACACCACACATCAGAAAGTTTTTATCTTTTGCTTTTCACTTTGATTTGTGGTTTAGTAATCATGCTATATGAAAAATACCTAACATTCAGCCTTTGTCTTGCTGTTGCCTTTCTGTCTCTGAAGGCATCAGTGATCAAACTGCTGTCTAAGCTAATGCCCCTCTGTTACACATGGGTGGAAAAGGGCTAGGAAAAAGTCAGGAGCGAGCTCTGTCCTTGCACACATAGTGACAGAAGACAGCAGATCTCTCCAAATGAAAGATCATGGGAATGGGGTGACAAGAACAGTCAGCAATTCCCACAGGACAATAGTCTGCCTGTTATTCAGTGTTGCTCCTGCCAAGCTAGCTAGAATGACATGCACGAGCAGTAACAGTGCCTTATGTGCCAGATATTTCCTAACTCAAAAAAATACCTTTAAATGGATTACATGGGAAAGTCTCTAGCTTGCTTAAAAATTGAATTCAGCATTCAGACTCCTGGACTCTTGTGCCAGTTAGTGTACACTGTGCTTCCTGAATGCAAGAAGCAACTGCATATCAAATGCAGAGCACTTCCTCTTCATGTGAAGGTCAGGAAGCAGCTGACACTGTTCTGTTTCTCCCAATCAGGGAGTGAAAGTGTTTGCAAGTGCATCTTTTTCTACCTGAGAAGCCAGGACTCCAGGTGTCCACTTCTCCTGGACAATGGGTGAATGTTCTTGTGAATGAATCACAAACCTGTGCTGCAGGAATACTGTGGTCTTTAATTTTCCTGAGGGTTTATTATTTCTGAGAGTGTTCAATCTTCTAATTAAAAAAACCCCAAAAAACAAAACAAACAAAACCTGGGGAGATTTATCAGCATTGCATTTTGCATATCCCATTCTCAGCCCACAGCAGGTATGATCGTTCTGTGCTGTCAGGATGGGGTTCATCGGCAAACAGTTGTTAAGTTTCAATACGCATTTGTAGCATAGATTCCAAGAGCTGGAGCTCAACAATTCAAAGGCAGTCTAAGGTGGTATTGCAGCAGATATCTTAAAGCCAAAATGTTGATGAGGCATGGAAGGCTCTTTATGTATCCACGTAGGGCTGGTGATCCCTATCTGAGCATAGCCACCTTTACTCAGAAGCTGTCTGCTGCTTGTTACTGTAGGACTGCATCCTGCTCTGTCACTTTCTCCTGTAGGACACAAGACTGCCCCAGTGCAACAGAATTTCCTTTCTGCTGTGTAAGGGATTCTGCATGTTCCTCTCCATGGCACAACTGAGTTTTTTGGCAGGATTTTCTCCAGAGAAAACAAAAAGAGGAAGCTGCAGACAGCCCTGCAAGTGTCAGGGTGTTATCAAAAAACTTATGTAGTTACTTCTCATAGCTATACCACAGCACATATAGGAGTGAAAGAAAAGGAAAACAGGACTTCATTGCTGCAATTCCTAGATACTGTTCATAAAAGAAATGCCAGTCCCTCACATGCCATACGAGGTTGTCCCCTCCTCCCAGGAAAACCTGTTTACTTGGGCTTTTTGCCAATAGCCAGGATTTGGTCCATATTGAGAGAATCAGCCTCTTAGCCATGATCATTGTTCTCAAACTCTAAAGCTGCTCATATGGTGTTAGACTCCCAGCAGCCCACTCCTGTCTCCCAGGATAGCCCTTGCTATATTTAGGACTAAATCCTCCTGCAGTTCCAGGCTGACCCCTTTGCTTCTGTAGTCCTCCTCACCGTGCCTGCCATAGACCCCCCAATAACTCTGCCTTCCCATTTGTATGTTTGAAGGTATGAAGCAAACCAGTTGTCTCATCAATTTACAGAGGAGCTAAAGCTAAATTTATGTGTTAGTTTTATCAATGCACTTTCCCCCAGAAGATTTACATTGTGTTTCCAACTATGTATCTACAGGGCTAAACAAAGGATTTCTACGTATTACTCAAAATGAGCTCTCATTGCTTACAGTTATCCCTTCTGTTAAAGCTCTTTCTTACATTCCTGTGCCTTCAGCCCTGTGTAATTTCATTTGTGTCCTGAAAAGAGGTTTTATGCTTTTTAGTTTAGCAGGGAGGTTAGTCTATATTACCATATAATTATTAATCTTTTTTCCCCCTTTTTTTCCCTTAGTAGCAAAAGCAACCTGGTTGAATGTGAAGAAAATGCATCAGCTGAAACTCTGGGTGTAAATTATTATGTCACTTAAATAACTTGAGAGTGGCCAAAAAGATATTGCTCAGATTTTCCAGAGCAATTCACTCTCAGATCAAGACCCTTACGTGCCATTTACCAACCTGAAACATTCTTTTTTAAACCATAAATCAAGGAAAGCCAAGTGCTCCCACAGCAACCAGAGCACCCATTTGCCCTCACCCTGCTAGATGGCAGTACTGCCAGGCACCAGAGAAGCTTCTGATGGGGGCTGCTTAATGTGTGCAGGCAAGACAGCATTTTTGAGAAGTGTAAAATCCTAAATGCAGGGGCAAGAATAAGCAGATCCAGAGGCGTTCTTAGCAGGGATTTGGAGCCATTAAGGGGAATTGGAATAAAACCCCCGTGTTTCTCTGCCTCCTCCGCCCCACTGGTGTTTTCCCTTTAGGTTCAATCAGGGGAAGTGTGAAGGTCTTTTCTTCTGCAGCTTCTTCACTGCTTGCCTCATCTCAACTGTGCCTGCTACTTCAGCTCCCAGAGCTGGTGCAACATTTTTTCCTGCTTTCTCTGAAGTGCATTGTCAGTAAGACTGAATGGCAATTGATCATAATTGATCCTAAAAACTGTTGCATTCAGCAGCAACACAAGTAACTGCTAAAGAGGAGTAGTTCTCCTTTCCTCTCTTTGGCTTTTTGGAATATCCTGGTGGTGGTGTGATAGAAGGTCTTGCTGGTCAGGTAGGATTCCTGCGGATAGGCTGGGAAGAGTTCAACAAGGTGAGTAGGATACATCTCCAAAAGCCCCTGGATACCAGATTTTGCTGACTGCAGCATGCATGCATGCTGGCACAGGTTAACCTCACCTCGTCTGCTGCAGATGTCCGTACAAAGTAGAGGTGCCAACAGAAAGACATTAGGCTGCTGCCAAGTCTAAATGGAAGGTGGGGCAGTCACACACTGTGTGCTCAGAGAAGTGTCTCTGCTTTCTCCTTCCCACGTCCTCTTTGTGCTATACACACAGCTCTCCCAAAAGCAAGCCCCAGGCAGGCTCTCAACTGGCATCCATAACCATCCTTCCAGGGAAGGCCGCAAGGCGTTCACTGAGGCAGATCTGCAGTAAATTCCTCCCCAGTGCCCAGCATACAGGTAGAACAAACATTAACATTCATGGTGGTTTTCTCTTATTTATTTAGTTGTTTAATCTACTGCTTTACGATGCTTGTGAGCTTTTCTTCTAATGCTTTTGTCTGACATTCTGTAAATCTCCCTTGGAGTTGGCCAGAGGGGCAGCTGCTGGTGTTCATGTGCTTGCAATACAAAAGGGTCTCCAAATCAGCTCTCACTAGTTTAATACCAGGTGTTGGTGATGGACTGAAGGGGTGTTCCAGAGCAATCCAAAAGATGTTAGTGTGATAGCTACAGCAAGGAGGCTATTGACCAGCTTATGAAGGGCAAAGTGGGCCCTTGAGGCTCAAATGAATTTCAACAGCTGTCTACCTTTAGTGTAAGTCCCCTGTAATGGGGGGGATGTCCTAAATGGAAAACCTGTGTTTGAAACAATTCACTCTACTTCCCATCATCAGTTAAATCTTTTTTTTAGGCACAAACAGATAAAACAAGTTCGGCAAGTTAAAATTTAAGGATTTTCTGGAATCTAACTGGTATTCAGAGCTCACAATGGGTAAAATACAGGTGGGATTAGAATTGGATGTTTAACCATCAACACTCCTCTCATATACATGATTCAGAGGAAAGAACCAAGATTTTCTTCTAAAAGGAAATGGTCTCAGTCCCTGACATGCATTGGGTGCCTTGTGCAAGTCAGGGGTTGTTACTATTTTTTATCATTCAGTTTTGTTCCCCACATATTTTCGGGTGTTCCCAAGGTCCTGCTTGGCTCCCACTTCTGCCCTCCTCAGGGTCACTGTGCTTTGACTGCAAGGGGGGAGGCAGACTAAGAGATTCCATTGCAGCACATTGATTTGAAGCAGGTGCCGCTTTGAGGCAGTTTCTGCTATCTCAACCACCTCCCACATTCCCGTCTGGATTGCAAACTTTTTTTTTTCATTCCTCCCCCTTCCCCTCTTGTCAAGAAAATTTACAGAGCTTGTCCTTCATTGCTTTCAAAAGATAGAGCTCATGGAAGGGAAACAGCCAAGAGATGCTGAACCTTATTGGGGTTTATTTCCCTGCACTTAAGCTGTCAGCTGTCAGGGGCCGGATTTCCTGGTGGTTTCACGTAACTGTAGAAAAGGGTGTTTTTGTGATTTACCTGGCTGGTTTCTTTGTTTTCTAGTTCACAGAAGTGACAACATTTCCTCCTTTAAATTTTACTCTTTGTTCTCCTTTACATATCTGGCAATGGTAAGTGGGATAGTTATGCTGTCTGATGTGATATAAGCCCAGGTACAGAGAAGATGCTCAGTGAACCTTGATAGCCCTCAGGAATGCTGCATAGTTCTTCCCACCATGGAGGAGATGTGATTCAGGTGCATAAAACACAAAAGGGGTCTACCTTTTTCTCAAGAAGATATGCACTCAAACCCTGTTGCCTTGGTTCAGGGTCTGGGGAACAGTTCTGGGTATATTTGAGAGCAAATCTGCTCTGCTTGCAGCAGTCTTGTAAGGGAATTGCTTGCTTCCTGGCTACGAAATGCACTGTAATTGCAAAAGCAGGTTATTGTGTCACCCTCCATGTTAGACTGACATTTCCAAATGTGCATCCATCCTTGCAGGGGATCACGAGTACAGACAGCACTCATCAACAGCACACTGTGTGAAGGACTAAGTGGCCAGTCAGCTCAAAAAGCCAGCTCGCCAGGGCTTGCTCGCACATGTCAAGTCAGTCCCTGTCTCCACTCGCAGCTGCCACTGCAGTGGCCTGAGATGGCAGCTTGGTGCTCAGAAATAGCTGGCAAGGCTGTGGGGGAGGCCAGTGGGACATGTGATGCCTGTCAGCTCCTGGCCAAATCTTGAAAGACTTTTTTTCTTTCCCCCTCTGCTTTGTATTTGGCTTTAGAAGCAGGGTGTTACCTTCTTTAATGGTTTACTAGATCACTTGGACAATTCTGTTATACAACTGTTTTGCATTTTTGTTTTTGCAATGTGACTCCCTAAAGGATTGCTGTCTTAAGGTTAGAGCAGGGAGCCGAGAGTCTGAGCCCTCCCTTGGGAAGTGGTACCCAGCAATAGCTGGGAGATGCTGCACTGTCTAGATGTAATGTATCTTCTGCTGTTGTGCAGGTGTGGCACAGGAACTTCCCATAGCACTTACAAAGAAGTGTCACAGTAATAATTCTGGCCACATTGCTCACACTGCAAGAGACTGTAATGTCCATAGCTGCAGCAGTGTTGTTGAAAATTACACAAGTAGTGCATTTGCTCTGTGTATTCAGAGAGACAGTAACAATGAGCTCTTTACCCTGTAATGAAGAACTTTACAAAATGCTGAGTTCTTTCAGCATAAGGATGGGAAGACTCAAATTTCTTGCCAGCAGTGTCAGGTATGTCAGGGAATGTGCATGTATATACAGTGTATTACTAGAGATGCTGGCTGCAGTTGGAGATTTCAGTCTTTTGGTGAGGTTATGCTCCCTCTCCACCATGTAATAAAGAGGAGGAGCAAAAGCAGCTTCTTAGTAAAATAAGACATGAGAGACCAGTGGGTCACAATGACCAAGTGAGTTAAAAATCATGACAGAAGTGGACAAGCCAATTTGCACAAGTTGCATAGAGCAGCTAAGTCCATGCACACACCTCTGCTGATATGCTCGGTTCTCAGGCTTCTCTGAAGAATAAGCTCAGTTCATAGAATCATAAAATACCAGGTTGGAAGCAGCCTCCAGGATCATCTGGTCCAACCTTTCTAAGCAAGCATGACCCAGATTAGGTGTTCCAGCATCCTGTCCAGCTGAATCTTAAAAAAGTCCAGTGTCTGTGAATCCACCATGTCCCTGGGGAGATGATTCCAATGGCTGATTGTTCTCATTGTGAAAAATTTTTCTCTTGTGCCCTGTCAGAATCCCCCCAGGTCTAACTTGTGCCCATTACCCCTTATCTTTTTCATGTGACTCCTTGTAAAAAGGGAGCCTCCATATTCTTTTTAGTCACCCTTTAAATATTGAAACATGGTGATAAAGTTTCCCCTGTGCCTTCTTTTCTCAAGGCTGTACAGATCCAGCTGTCTCTCTCAGCCTTGCCTCACATGGCAGGCTTCCCAGTCCTTTGATCATCTTTGTGGCCCTCCTCTGGACCCTTTCCAGCATGTCCATGTCTTTTTTGTGTAGTGGGGACCAAAACTGAGCACAGTGTTCCAGTTGCTAGATCGCCAGTAGCTTTCAATGTATTTATAAAATGAGGAACTGCTATATGCTAGCTGTAAATTCTCCCTAGAAAGCTGCAGATTTTAGAAAGTATAACAGAAAATAGCTTGGTGAAGAAGAACAGTGTAGGCTAAAGATCAAAACAAATGTCCTAGCCACTTGGCGTTTCCTGTCCTGCAGCTAGATTTGTTGTGTAACTGGGCTGAACAGGCACTGCAGCCACAATTTTAGCAGGAACCTTCATGGTGCAATCTCAGTGGGGATTTTGGCTGCAGCAATGTAAGCTGTCCTGTACTGTTGCAAATTGGAAGGCAGGCTTTGCTGACCTGAGCAACTGGCTCAGACTTCCAGTAGGTGCTTCAGAAAGGCAGTGCTGTAAAATAAATGATCAGAGTATCATTCGTGCCTCCAGTCCAGAGCTTTTTCAAAGCAAGCCCTTTGAATTCTAAGCAGTGAAGTTTGCTTCTGAAGCTGTGCATGTCCCTTGCTTCCCCTATGCCGAGCCTTCTTTCTTCATTAGCATTCAAAGCCTAGGAATAGTATTCCCTGTTTGATTATATCTTTGGTGAACCACTGAAAAGTAGCAGTGTTGCTGTTCAGTGATTCCAAGATGTGAAAAGCAGAGAAAATGTTCCATTCCAATTAGCTAATCACAGTGGCAGTTGGGCTGTGGGTGTGCAATAGACCTGTTTCTCAGGGAAGGGCTTCAGTTAAGAAGTCAGCTTGTGGTTTATTTCATCTCAGGATCGAAGTAATTTTTCCCCCTTCCTGCAGCCAGATATTGAATTTATACTGTTTTAAGGTCAAACACATGAAGTCGTCTTGACATGAGCAAGAATGATAGTCGTCACTGGCGTGCTGGCAGGTTGTATGGCTAGCCTGGAGTGTTCTCCTTGGCCTGCAAACAGCTCATGTGACCTGCCTGTGTGGCAAGGGATGTTATTTTCAGAAAATGTTGTCATTGTTTTTCAGAGCAAACTCAGTTGTCTGACCACAGATAAAGAAACCATTTGGAGTTCAAAGGCATTGAAAAACCAACAATAAAATACATGTCTATCAAAATGTTAATTGAAGTACATCTGTCACCCACCACCTTACCCACAGCATCTTCCTGCACCCCTCAGCACTCCCTTTCATCAGCATTCATGTACTGGTTGCTGCAAGGGAGGACCACTTAAGAGGAGGAAGGCTCTGGAACCCCCCCCCCCCCCCCCCCCCAGGCTCTTTGGTGTTAATGAACTACATGGTGGTTGCTTTACTTACTCATCGGTGTCCTCATAGTCCTGGAAGAGGAAGGAAAAAGATTTTCAGGTGTATGGTCATGCGGGGTTTTTCATTAGGAAGACATGAAGTCTCCTTGAGAAACCTTAAAAGGTAACAATAGAGGTGAACTGGTTGCAATAAGGTTGGGTTTAAATCAACCAAATCCTGAATTTCTGCTAGATGAAGTATTTGAAAGAGAGCTGATACTGAAAATCCTTATTCACACCAAGGAATAGAAACCTTTTGACTACCATATCCATTACATGCATTATTTTCCCTCTCCTTGTCTTTGTGCGTACTTGGCTCATTCTGTCCTGAATAAATAAAGCAAATGACCCACAGCTGGATGTGAAATGTCATGGCAGTGCTGTAGGTGAGAAGTACAAAGATATGCCCTCCCTTGTGTTTTTCTGCAGCAAGGAAGGGTGACAGTTGCTAAATTGCATTATTTGAGCATTTCCATTGCAAAATCTTGTGCTATCCTTCAGCTACATAGTGCTACACAAATGAGGAACTGTCAGGTCTAAAAGCAAGTATGGAAATTAACCAGTAAAAATTGTTCTATACTAGGTTTTAGCTCAAAGGATACGTTTATGCTGTGTTGTAGGAAACCCAGTGGCAGTTACGCCCCTCTTAAGACTATATTGAATAGTGCAAGAAAGCTGAATTAAGCAGTTCTTCTGTGTATAGACAGATCATCACTAATTACCCATGATGGCGAAGATAAGGGAATTCTGCTTGGCTTGTTAACACTGTGAAATAACCTATGCAACTTCAGTCTGGTTTGACTGTTCTAAAGTTTCATGTACAGTGGCTTTAGGGCAGGAGAGAATATTTCACATTGTGTAAATCAGTACAGATAAAATTGCTCATTAACTCTATAAAAGTGCATCCCTGGGCAAAGTCTAAGAGAAACACCCAGGGTGCCTGTTTTTCTCTTGAGTTCCTTTAGTGTGTTCTCAGTCATTATTTGGTCAAAGTATTTTGATTTTGTTTTCTTGGTGTTTGGGGTAATATCTATTGCAAATCCAGGGACAATTAGAAGAAGCAAAAAATAAGCAGGGAAAGCAAAACTAAGCAAGGAGATGGGTAGGAAAAGGGTAGGCATTAAGTTCTGCCACAATGAAAAACCACTTTGTAAGTTTGAAGGTGTGCATAGTAAGTGCTCTCAGAGCAAACTGGTCACAGTAGTTTGACTTGCTAGGAGAAGAGCCTATGAAAGGGACTCATCTAACATAACTTTATGCATATGTTATAACCATCCCCACCTGATCTAGTTGTATAACCACCCTGCATAATCACCAGAAATACAGGCTTTTTCAGGATGTTAACAGGTTGGCTTACTTTCAGTATGTATCTTCAGTGGAGATGAGATGTGCTTAAGTATCAGTTCTCCTCTGTGAACAGGAAGGGAGTGCTGGGTGAGAGTTCAAGATCTGTGAGTGGTAAAATGAAACCTAATCTGTGGGACAATTTGTGGTGTTTATTTCTTCCTTCTTGAGAATCCCAGTAGTTTCAGCCTGGCTAGAAACCTGTTTATAATCTGGGGGCTTCAGAGAGTAACACCGATTACTAAATAGTGTGTGCCAGTTTTGGGGGTGATGGCCATCTCTTTGTTTTGTGTTCGTACAGCCCCAGGCACAGCAGGGTCCTGCCCCAGGATGGACCTCCTGTACGCTACCACAACACAGATAATCAATAATAGCAGACTTAATTAGAACTTTGATCGGTCTCTCTTCCTTCTAATTCGCTGTGTTTTAAATCCCTGTGATGTCTAAATGAGGTTTGATAACAATTCTCTGTTTCTCATTTCCTTCCATCCCATAGGAGCACATTTACAAGCTGATGAAGAGTGACAGCTATGCGCGCTTTCTCCGTTCGAATGCTTACCAGGACTTATTGCTGGCAAAGAAGAAGGTATCTGTTGGAAAGGACGTGCTTGCATCTCTTAACACTTCTTGATTTTTGCCTGCTGCTTGCTGCTAGTGTGAAAATGAAAATATTATTTCTTTCTTTTTTTTTTCTTTATTTAAGAAAGGAATGAGCACTTTTTGTTTTCTTCACTGGGGGCACAGGGTACAGCATCCGTATGCACAGCCTCAGTGTGAGTTTTGGGGAAAACATGGTGACCCAAGGTATAAATAACATGGAAAATGTTTGTCTTGCACAGCTGTTGCCCAAACTCAGTGCAGACAATTAAGATTGTATGGCCTCTTCCTCATGACAAAGATGGTGTCTGGTATGTGAAGCAGAACCCAGCAATTATTCATTACTGGTCCAGATTTCACCCATTCTGGTTCTCATGTCCCTAGCCTCACCATGTGCTCTTCCCTTTGGATGCCTTACCCATAGACCTCTGCAGTGATTCCCATGCTCCTTTTCTCCCTTTCCTTTGCTTTTGGCTCCCCAGAGATGTTTCATTTTCCTTGGAAATAAGAACTCCCATGCAGTAACCGAGAATTCCAGCCACATTGTCTTACAGAAGAACTGGGTTTGAGCTTTTCTTAGCCTGTTTGGTTTCTGCATGTGCTCTGCCAGCACCATGTTTCTGCCAGGAACCCTCAGGTCAAGGTAGGAAGGGAGTGGTTAGATAGAGTTACGGCAGCTCCTGTTCGAGTGTCTCTTCTTTCTGAAGGGGCTGGGAGATAAGCTACTTGATCTCTGCATTTGTGGCTGTGTTCAAAGGCTTTCTGCACCTCCTGACTTACTCCCATTAGTCTGTGTCCTTCTGTGTGCATGTGCATGCATGTACACGTGTACATGTCGCACTTACGTTTGGCTTCCATGACTGTACACAAACTGACTGCAGACTCCTGCAGCCTGAGTGTGTGGTTTCCCATCACCATCTTCCCTGCTGTTTTTCTGTTGCATTCTCTGTGTGCTGCCAGATTACATTGCATCGGCACAATACAATGAAATCCCAGTGGTATTTTTGTCCTGATTGTCATTGTGTGCCCTAAAAGCATGCATATGGTAACAAAAGGAGACAAACCCCCCTCTTTGCTGTGCGTGGGACTACTGGCAGGTGGATTAAGGAAAGGTAATGAGGGCAGCCATTGGTCATCTGTTTCAAAATCTCTGGTTTGAGACAGCATAAACCAGTGCTGCTTACATTTGGAAACGTTAGAGCTGGTTTAGAGTTCAAATGCTGTGGGAAAAGAAGGAGCTGCAAGGCAAAGCCCTTTGATGGTAAAAAGCCTAAAAACCTTTGCCATTTTCCTATCTCTATCAGTTAATTGTTTCCCTTTCCCCAAGACTTCATTGAGCCCATGAAGGTTCATGTGCCTAAAATCAGGAGAGTTTTCTTCTCCCAGCTGAGCCCATTCAAATGGGAGGTGGTCTGGGGGATGGGGGGGTTGTGTTTTGCAATCCTTGTTTCCTGTCAGATCAAACCCTGGATGTGACAGCATGACATCCTCATCCCCCTGTAAACTGCTGGAGGAGCAGGTTTTGGTGTCATGTTAACACAGCCATGAAAGTAAGAATCAAGATTGTTTTCGAAGAAGCTGTGGGTGCATGAGTAAACATAGCAAGGCACAGAAAAAGGCAGAAGTAGATCTGTGCAGATGCGTTGTTCACCAGGCTTCACATAATGCGGGCAGGGAGTTTATATTACCCCAGAATCTGTGAGGCTCTTTGCAATCACATTGCATTGTGTTGTGCAAGTGAACATTTTGGAAACAGTTTATGTACAAGAGATGCTGACAGAAAGAACATGAAGTTTCTGTGCTCTGAGTTGCATGGTAAGATCTTTGTTGCAGCTTTAAGAGGCAACCCTTTAAAATTCCTCTAAATAGCTGCAAAGGGAGGGAAGGAAGAGAGAAGCCTGCATGGCTGAAGGATTTGGTTTAGAGCCTGCATAAAAAGTCCCGGATTCACTGATGTGGGTAGAAATTCACTGCAGTTGCTTAAGACTTGATGAGTATATCTCTCTGGGGCATGAGTGTGTCTTGTCCCAAAGACATTATCTTAACATTGCCTGTATAGCAGTGATATGTCATAGCCTTACTTTTATTACTGAAAATAAGTTCTGTCAGAAGCACAGCATGGTAGACTTGGTCTAAAGGAGTTGATTGCACAAAGCAAATGAACCTCGCTATGGCTTGAGATTTACACATGAATATTTTTTGGAAAAGTTTATGTCATTTGGGATCTTTTGGCCTCCAGCAGTAGGTTGTGGCAAGGTGAGAGGGCAGGATAAAGGGAAAGGTTGACTGACTGGAGCCACAAAATCCACGCACTTCCCCTGGTTTCCCCACTTTCTTGTGTGACCTTGGGGAAAAGAAGGTTCAACTTTGCATACCTCATATCCACTTCTCTGTTGAATGGGAATGATATTAGCAACCTGCACAGCGGAGACGTGGCAAGGCTTGATTAGTGCCTCAAAACATGCTTGAAGTTTTTGAGGTTTGTGAGATACTGTAGGTTTGAAGAGTTACTTTTTTCCACACTGTACAATAACCACAGATGTGGGAGCTTCCCCTCCCTGCTCTGGGAGAGCAGTAATGGAGGGCAGGAAGGGAGGAGAAGTTATGGGTCAGGACTGAGATACAATGATGGAATTATGAGGAGGGACCAGGGAGGATAAAAGGAACATATTGTTCACTCCACTAACTGATGCAAGACAGTGGACGTAGCCTGCGTACAGACCAGCATACATGATTTCTTAATCCATTTTAAACTTTTTTCGCCTTTCTTCCCAGTGTCATTATTACAAGTAACCACAGCATTATTGGCCTCAATCCTGCAGATTCATGGTGCTCAGCGGGGAACATGAGGTTGGCCTCCAGCAAGGGTGTGATTGGAAGCAGTGAGCTTCAGAGGGAGAAAGCTGGGTGTAGCTCCCTGCCTCACACAGAAGTTCTCCTCCCCTGCCAGGCTGGAGAAGAGGAGGGATGAAGGAAGAGCCCTGTCCTCAAGAGGAATTGGCTGTACACCCGGCCTGATTCAAGCTCTGTGCCTCCATGACCAGTCTTCCCCCCTGCAGCAGGCAGAAATCATGAGGGCTGCTGAAAGTGGTCAGCTCAGTGGTGAAGGACTATCCAGAGGGTGCTGAGATCCCAACCAACTCATTGTGGTTCATCTGTGTATGTGTGCAACACACCCCACTTGTGCTGGGCAGTCAAGTGTCGGCCTACATATAGATAATGAATGTTGCTGCAGACTACAGCAGATAATTACCACTCCGCTGCCACCTCGCTTTCCTCCATGGCAGCCAAAATGGTGGCTGGCTATCCTTAGCAGCAAACCTCAGAATAAGTGCCATGACAAACCTCACTCAAGGCAAGGAGGTGTTCAAGCTGGGTGATGTGACTGAAGAGCTAGGGTTTATTCCCTGGGGAAAGAGCAGCATAGATGAGTGAGTGCACCATGAAAGGGGCTCCACGGGAGCTTTGTTAATGGTGAAGGAGCAGCCGGACACATGCTCTATTAGTTATTTTTGAGGAGAGGGAGAGAAGGGAACAGAGAAGACCTCAAGACACTTCTCATTATTCCCTGTAAAGGTGAAACAATAACATGGGTGGGCATCTCTGCATTAGCTGAAGCAGCAGCTGAGCTGTCACAGCACTAGCATTCATGTCAGCCTGGCACAGGATGGCTTGCCATGATCCAGCCTTGCCCACAGGCAGGGGAGCATCCTGAAAAGGCTGCTGTTGCTGCAGTGCAGATGGGCTGTGATGCCATGGGAGATAGCCCTGTCACACTGGTTGAAGAGAAGGTTGGTTTTGCTTGGTTTAGAGCATTGTTTTCCTCTCCAGCTGGTTCAGACAAGGGTGAGTTTTCTGTGGTCCTGCACAAAAGAGCACAAGACATGCAGACTACTGTTCCAGCCATTTGGTAGCACTGTACATGCCCTTTGCTTTCTCACTTTGCACTGGTGTACATGTGTACAGGGAAGGAGAAAGAGATTTTTGCAGACCTGCAGTGCAGAAGAACAAGCTTCTGGATGTATTTTCCTACCCCTTTTCATATCCCGGGCAAAAAGTGTCAGCAAGACAATTTCTAGGAGCTTCATGCCATGAGGAACAGGCTCTGTTTTCAGCATAAACCTTTTGAAGCATTGCTTTTATCCACATCCTTTGTCCTGACTGCTTTATACTGTCAGGAAGGTTCTCACTGCAGATTCTGTTCCCATCTCAGTCCTGCCAGGGCACACATGACCAGTTTGATTCGGTGGCAGGACTTGGCTTGAGTGTTATAAAGATGCTGAGCAATTTTCTTATAATTACTTTTAATAATCAATGCCAGCTGGTTTTCATAAGTCTTTTTTTTCTACTTACACTGCTCTGTGCCAGCAGAATCTACACAAAGGAACTTGAAATTGGGATGGCTGGGTAAATAATTAATCATGGAAAACAGGAAAATTTGGAGAAGACAGTCAATAATTAGAGAACAGTTCCTAAGGGGTGAAATCTATTTTGCTGCACCTACCTGATCTGAGAGGTTTTAATCTGCAGCAGGGGTGGTTGTTTCAGTCTTTATCCAAATGCACACATCCAGAATCACCTAGGAGGACTGCTTGACCTGGCACGCGCACGTTTCTCTGCCTTTCCCTTCTCGGTCGCAGTGTGTGTTTGTGCAAACACTGCTGTGGTGCTGCAGCAGGCACAGCCCTGGGGTCCTCAGACTTGTCAGATAGGACCCCAGGTATGTTCACAGGACTGAGAAAGGTCTGACTCGGTCTCTTTTCTTGTTTTCACTTTGCTATTTTTACATTTCCTTCTTCTGCTGTGCATGCAGCCACACTCCACACCTCCAGCCACACTGGAGGGATGTGGGCAGGCGGTTACCTCTGCAGCAGGCTGCCAGCCACACGGTCTGCAGGCAAGCAGGCAAGAAGAGCTGGGGAGCTGTGCAGCCAGCACCCATACCCACTGCCATTTAAACTGCTTAAACCAGCTCATCACTCTGCAGCCAGCCTGCCTCAGCTGCTTCTTATTTTACTAGAAAATGTCAAGCTTTGACTCAGAGCTGGATGCTATGGGGATGAGCTTTCCACGCATCCAGCTGGTCTCAGCCTGCCATCCCCATGCCAAATGTGCAGGATTGCTGCAGTCTGTGCTTGCAAGGCGCTCTGGCGGGATACTATCAGTGCTCTCTGTGGCTGCTTCCCCACGCATGTCTTCAGCTGTTGTAGGGAAGCAGCCATGTGGGTATCCCCCTGTGCTAGAGGAGCTCTCAGAACCCCAGCAAAGTGTTCATCATCTTTGGAGACCACCGTCCTGCCTTCCTGGTGGGTGGAAATTGCATCACCTTGCAGGTAGCAAAACCAGAGACACTAAATTTTGACAGAAAGAACAGGGGCACAATGTGGTCAATTTTCAGCAGCTCACTTTTTTTCCCCCAGTGCATGGCAAATCTCCACTTCAAATGCAGTTGGGCCAGATGTTGATTTTCAGCCCACAGCAATGGGATGCCGTAGACTCCAAGTACCTTGCTCCCCACAGGAGTCTTGCAGAACTTTCTGTCTTTTCTTCAGGTGTTTCTTCTCCTGTGTGAAATAGTGCCTTTAATTTGGCTGCTCTTAGGTCTTGCCACTTCTGCAGGAGTCCAGCACAGAGGCCAGCACATGGCTGTGCACTGCTGTCCTCAGTCCTGCTTGTCCTGATATGTTCAGCCAAGGCAGTAGGATTGCATCAATTCTATGTCACCTCTGCCAACCTGGGATACAGGGACACCTCTGAGGCTTCTTCAGAGAGGGGATCTGTGATGCTCTGAGCACTTGCACTGTTGCCATACTCAGCAGAAGGGTGAGGCTGACGTTTCTTTTCCCTTTCCTCTCCTCTCACATGCAGGGTGAGGCAACTAACCCCTGAGTTAGTGCATGATAAGTACACCTTTGGGGAGCATTGGTCTGGGTACATTACTGATTTCCTGCCAGACAGGAAGCCTGCTTTGTTGCTTGGTACATGCTCCAGGACCTTGGCTCCGCTGTCAGTGTTGGCTAAAATGTAGTTTTCACTTTTGGCTCCACTTTTGGGACATCAGAGCTGGTGGTGTGTCATCCTCAAATGGTTATAAGTGGGGAGGTTGCTTGACTCTTTCTTTTGAACAAAGAATATTGCTTTGGACGAAAGTATTTGTCTCAGAAGAGCCTTACGTTCTATTCTCATCTCTGGTAATGCAGTGAGGAGAATCAGCCCCATCTCTGCCTGGTATGCTTCAGACTAACCTTGTAGACATCAGAGAGCTGTGGCAGCTGTGATGAACATGCAGAAGCATCAAAAGGCTTTACCTGGACTCACCTACACAAGTTCTCATCCAGTTTTTCTGATATGCTTTGGTTTCCTTACATCTTCTCTGATTTTTGCGCTGGTGGTTGATCCTGGGGGTTGTTACTGCAGCTAAATCTGTGGCATAAGATAGGGCAGGTGGGTGCCTCTGAGGAGAGTGCCTCCAGTACAACACGTATTTCCAGCACAGTGTCAAGCACCACCATTGCTTTGGCTTTCCTGTATATGTAGCTCCTTATCCCTGTTGCTGCAGTTTTACTTTCCTCTTATCACCTCCATTTCACTGGCTCACCACACTAAAGTTTCTCTCCTGGAAATCAGCAGTGACCACAGCTTTGTGACTGCAGTGAGCTTTCCTTCATGTTACTGAGATTCTTCTCTATAACATTTTTTTTCTCTTACATATTCCAGCAAACATGCCAATAAATTATTTAGTTCTTCCCTGTTAGTGACAATTACATCTCCCTTGTGCCAAGTGAATGAAGCGCTGTGGTGAGCAACCACAGGGATATGTTAATAAAGCCATGATGCACACGCTTGTCTTCTCACAGTGAAGTTGAATGTTTTCTTGCATATGAATAGCCCTGTACTCCATACACAAAAATACTAGTGCCCCAGATCTGCCTGTATCTTTCTGTGGCCTTTCACAGGCATACCTATGCTGTCACGCGTTTTGATGTAGCCAGAATTACTGGAAATGTGCTTCTACCTTCTGGATAAATGGAGAAGTGTAGGTTCCCTGGCAATGAGCTCAGTGGCGGTTTTCCTCCAGCGCTGTATTCACTCACACATTGCTCTTTAATACTGTAAAAGTTACTGTGTTTTTTTTTCCATCTCTCTAAACCAAGTAGATGGGAGCCTCCAATCAGCTGTTTGGCAGATGTTAACCAGAATCAGAGGTCCCAGCTCAAACAGCCACAGAAGGAAAATTCAATGAACAAGAAATCAATACCAATAGCTGTGAGACACAGCAATGCACAGACCTGTTTGAACTGATCAAAAAACTCACAGGAGAAAAGGTGACATTCTCCAAGAGTAGAAGTAGCGATATCTCTCATTCTTTAAGGGGTTCTGGTTTCTTATGTTTGCTCTTGCAAACATTGATTTCTGCTTTTTACATTTCTTGACAACATTTTCCCCTAGCTGCTTCTTTATATTTTGCTGGTGTTTTGAAAAACTGCATTTAAGCTGAAGGGTTTTCTTCTGTATTTTTTTTCTCTGCACTTTTTCCCTGTTAAGCCAGAGAATGAGCAAGGTCGTAGAACTTCTCTAGAAAAGTTCACTCGCAGTGTGGTAAGTTCCTTTTCTTTTCCCTCCTACCTCTCCTCAGAGCTTCATTTTCATTTGGGGGGAATGTGGATGCTTGACTTTTTATTTCGTCCTTTGTTTTTGCAGCTAGCATTTTTGCAGCTTCTCTTTTAATACTGTAGCTCATCTAAATTGTAGCTGTAAAGAAGGGGGGAGGTGGGTGGGCAGGAAGCAGAATTCCATAATGCTCATTCTAGCTTATCATCACTGCAAAAGCAGATTGACTTTTGTCTAGAATTAAATGCAAGGTTGCCTTCTTGCTATGCTCCCACTACAGTAATTGTTGTGGCTTTTCCTTGAGCAATGAAGTAGAAGAGCATGGTTCTCATAGCGCCGTTGCAGCAGTATCCATATGGTTGTATAGTGCATGGTTAATGATACCATATGTATATACACATCCATATCCACCCACAGCACTGCAGCCGCTTTCTCAGTTGCCCCCCTCTGTCAATACTTATGTAAATAGTGAAGTGATACTCTTTGACTAGTTCGTGATGCTGATACCAGAAATTGAGTACAGTAGCGGCAAGAAACATTACACTGTTAAACCTTTTAGGTAAGGGGACAGTGGGATTTCAAGGGCAGTCATCAGATGTCCTTTCCTCTCTTGTACGTTACCAGTGTCCATCCTCCAGACAGTCCTTCCAGGTCGAGGAAGGTGGTCCAGCTGGGAAGGATGCTGCAGCACAGGGCAGCATTGGGCACCAGCCAGGGCTGCTTATCTCCAGCCCCCCAAGCAGAACCCCAGAGCTTGGGCAATACCCATTTGTCCCACTTGCTTTCAGAGATCAGCACATGCAGCAGATTTTCCAGAGAAAGGGAAGAGCAGGGAGAGGGGGTAGGACCAGAGGCAGATGCTGTAAGTGGGGTGGAGGAGCAAGGATACTGGACAGCACAGGGTGGGACAGACAGTGTTCATGGGGCAGCACAGAGCAATCACAGATCTGGAGCTGAAGATGCAGCAGCTGGCTCAGTGAGGAATTACTCTTGTGTTGCTTAGTATCAAATAGTACACTTTGACTTGGTATGTCATATGGTTTTGGATAATGCTATGGTCTTCATGTATCACCCATCATTAGTTGCAAGGTGATACTGGGACAGCAGACAGTCATCAAGTGGTTGATTCCCATAGGAGCTACTGTACAGAACAGTATTTCATAGAAAGTTCATAAACCTTGTTATGGCTTTACAACAGCTCTAAAATGAAGGCATGCTAGACTGGACAGGACCTTGAGCAACCTGCTGTAGTGGGAAGTGACCCTGTCCATGGCAGGGGGTTGGAACTGGATGATCTTAAGGTCCTTTCCAAGCCAAACCATTCTGTGATTCTATGATTCTATGTATATATACAGTACATATATTTGCATTTGTGTGTGTATGTATGTATATTTATATATACACTAGACACATACACATGGCATATAAATATAAAATATTTGTACATACAGATAGAAAAGGGGAAATTGCTCAGGTAAGTGTGAGCTGTTGTAGAGCAAATAAGCCTATAGGGGCTCCTTCTGATGCTGTCATGCCACTGCACAAGCAAACCCAAATGTAACACGCAGAGCTTTGTAGTATATCCACTGGCAGACTTCCTGGGGAATGTATTTATATAGCTAATGCATATGCACACACTTAAAATATGTTGATACAAAATATATCACTATGCCCATCTGCATATTTACTACTTTCTAAGAGTCTGCCAGAAAGAGGAATAGGCAAGATTTTTTTTCAAAACAAACTATGCAGAAATATTTACACCGAGTGGTAAATTCTGCTCCCAGATTTGCCAAATACATGCAAGAGTAACTCTCACTTTACTAGACTGGCTGGGTTTATAGTAACGCAGCCAAGGATGGATTTTTCTCCTGCATTTGATTTGAAGGGTAACTTGACAAGCTCTGTTTGGGATAGTAGAATTATAATCTAAGTACCTGTAAAGAAAATCACTGTAGATTGGTCGGCTTTAGTTCATTGATATTTTACTAGCAAGCATACTGTAAACATTTTTTTCATTTTTCTTAATACAGATATAAAATGGCATATTCCAATAGCATGGTAGCTAACAGAACTAGGAAGGGTCTGAATTTTTCATACTTTGCATTGTGGCAGTTTGTCACTACCATCAGATGAGAAAATAGTCACTCTGTTGGCACATCATAATGTCCTCAGAGGACAGCATTACCAAAGTGATAACTTTATGGCGTACTCAGAGGACTAAATTAAGACAAAGTTAATTCTGCATGCTCTAGTTCTCCAAAGTGCACTGCAGTTCCCCATCTGTGTAGGAGTAAAGCAATACAGCAGCCTTCATTCCCAGAGCTCCACTATGCTTTAGTGATTCTTTGTTACAGGATCACATATTCTAGCTGACCCTGCAGTGCACTGAAGTTAAGCATATGCTTAAGGTTTGGCTGGAAAATCTTTGTCAGTGACATGGACAATGGGATTGAGTGCACCCTCAGCAAGTTTGCCAATGACACCAAGATGTGTGGTTCGGTTGATACGCTGCAGGTAGGAATGCCATCCAGAGGGACCCTGACATGCTTGTGAGGTGGGTTGATGCCAACCTCATGAAATTTAACTATGACAAGGTCCTACACCTGGGTCAGAGCAATACCAGGCACAGCTACAGGTTGGGCAAAAAGGAAATTCAGTGCAGCCCTGTGGAGAAGGACTTGGGGGTGTTGGTTGGTGAGAAAATGAACATGAGCCAGCTGCAGTGTGTGCTCACAGCCCAGAAAGCCAACCGTATTATGGGCTGCATCAAAAGGAGCGTGACCAGCAGGTCAAAGGTGGTGATCCTGCTCCTCTACTCTGCTTTCGTGAGACCTCACTTGGAGTATTGTGTTCAGTTCTGGTGTCCTCAACATAAAAAGGACATGGAACTGTTAGAACAAGTCCAGAGGAGGCCACGAGGATGATCAGGGGACTGGAACACCTCCTGTATGAAGACAGGCTGAGAAAGTTGGGTCTGTTCAGCCTGGAGAAGAGAAGGCTGCGTGGAGACCTCATAGCAGCCTTCCAGTATCTGAAGGGGGCCTACAGGGATGCTGGGGAGGGACTATTCATTAGGGACTGTAGTCATAGGACAAGGGGTAACGGGTTGAAACTTAAACAGCAGAGGTTTAGACTGGATATAAGGAAGAAATTCTTTACTGTTAGGGTGGTGAGGCACTGGAATGAGTTGCCCAGGGAGGTAGTGAATGCTCCATCCCTGGCAGTGTTCAAGGCCAGGTTGGATGAAGCCTTGGGTGATATGGTTTATTGTGAGGTGTCCCTGCCCATGGCAGGGGGGTTAGAACTAGATGATTTTAAGGTCCTTTCCAACCCTAACTATTCTATGATTCTATGATTCATCTTTTACTTCCAGGTCCTTTCAAAGTACAAGCTGATACCTCTATGCAATGGCCAAGAAAGGGGTTGTGCCCACTGCTGGTTGGGTCCTCCTCTAGTGAAGGGTATAGTTTGCACTGCCCCCCTGTCTGGGTTCCCCTTGGAGCAAGGGACATCTGTCTGACCTAGTGCCCAACATGCCAGACATCCTCAACCTCCTCTGGTTACCTGCATGAAGCATGGCAGCAGTATGTGTTTCCTGGAAGCCCACCACAACAGCCTGGACTGTAGTTGTGTAGTGCCAGGACCAAACATCATGGTCATCAGTCACCTGGTGGACATCAAATGGCCACTGCTGGAGCAGAGGAGCAACAGGTTTCTCCTCGTTAAGGCTTTGAAGAGTCCTCAAAAATACACAGGTGGCACAGTGGTAGGATAGGTATCACCCCTTTGGTCCTAAGCTGGGTTTCCATGACATAAAATCACAGGTTTGAAGCTAGACTGGTTCTTCCATGATCTCCATGGTGGCCCTGTGGAGGAGTCAATCTCAGCTGCAGATCTGACAGTCTATTGCATTGGAGCACTTACTAATCCACCTCATTTAAAAAATGATGGCACTGCACATAGTGGCAGGTTTATCTTATTACAATTTTCCTTTTGAATACAGCAAAGATTGACATTATGAAAGCAGAGTTAGCCTGTCATCTCTCCCAAGTGAAGATAAATGGCATCATAAAAATCAGACATCATGTATCATATATGTTATAAATAATACCTGATATTGAGGTAATAACTTAATTTTAAAGACACACATACACACAAATCCATATATCTACATCTCTCTCTTCTGTCATATTTGATCATCTTACTAATTAAAAGGAGCCTGCTATACTATTTTTAGCCATGCAGTCTCAGCCTAGCTGTTTAAACCACTGTAGTTCCCCATCTGCTTTAGAAATGATTTAATAATCAGATAGGCAGAAGCTTAGTTCTCATAAGCTGAGATTATCCTTCAGGGCCAGGACTAGAAGGAAAATATTTTTAATGAGTACACTTAGGGAAGCCACTGCTGCTTTTGCCTCACAAAGGAAGCCACCAAGTCGCTGCTTAACTTGTGCTGGTGGACATATATATATATATTTAATAAAGGGGGAAACAGGAGGGAGTTCCATTGTTACGTCTTGCAGCATCTTGAGTATTGTCTCTAAAAGCAGCAATGGTCACTTCACTAATAACAGGGATTTTACCTACAGATACCAGCCTTGGTAGGTAAATTAGATAAGCCTGGACCATGATACTCAGAGCTGAATCCAAACTTTTCTAAAATTGCTATATTCCAAGGAAGGAATTTCCCATGTAAGAAAACTGGCGTTAAAATTCCTGACTCAGTATCAGGGTGGTGACTCAAAGCTGAGAAGATCTCTGTGTTTTATTCCCAGCTGACACTTCTAAGAACAAGAGGTGTGGCCACATGTACAGCTTTTGAGAGGATCAGAGCTCTCAGTCTTCATGCTTTCAAGGACAGGAGAGTGGTCAGACCAGTGACACAGTTCTTGTTCACAATTTTCACAACTTCTGTCTGCACCAACTGACTTGGCATAGTGTTTGTTACTATGTTACCATAGAATGGTTTGGGTTGGAAGGGTCCTTAGAGCTCATCTAGTTCCACTCCTCTGCCATGGGCAGGGTACCTTCCACTAGACCAGGTTATTCAAAGCCCCATCCAAGTTGTCATTGAACACTGCCAGGGATGGGGTCAGCCACAGCTTCTCTGGGCAACCTGTGCAGTGCCTCATCACCCTCGTAGTAAAGAATTTATTCCTTAGATCTAATCTAAATCTATCCTCTTTCAGTTTAAAGTTTATCCCCTTGTTCGGTCACTACTTGCCCATGTAAAAAGTCCAGGGAGTACCTGAAGAAGGTAAAGAAGTTTTTGTGCCTCTCTTTCTGAGGACAGAGAGAATAATTGCACTACCTGGGAGAAGTGAGAGGTGTTTGCTGGCCAGAGCCCCTTGTGAAACTCAGCCCAAGCAATGGCAGCACCTGGCAGCTCCAGGCAAAACCAGCATCCCAGCCAGAGAGTGCTGCACAGGATAGGGTGGGCAAAGATGCAAATGCCAGACTTTGGACTGGTTCTTGGAGTCTGTGGGAAGTCCTTTTCTCTATGTGTTCCTTGCCTTCTTCCTCAAGCTGTAACAGTACAGCACAGTATATGCAGAGGTGTGATGTGCACAGGCCTGTCATGGCTGCCTACATCCTACATTTGCATGTGGTGAGCTGCAGGCTTCACTTTCGCTTTCATTGTTACAGTTGTTAAAGGGTATAATATTTAACAGAAAAATGAGCACTCCTGTTAAGTCTTAGAGGAAATGTAAGTATGTAATGAGACTAAAAGACTCCAATTTATTTTAAACTCAGCATAGTAGAAGACATCAGATACAGAGGTGTGAAATGTAGCAAGCAGTCAGGTATGAAAAAGCAGGGAGCTTTTCCAAGTAGCAACTTAGTGCAGAAAGAGAATAAAGTAGAGAAGGTCTGTGTTTGAGCTGCTTGGGAAGTAGACTGTAGATTAAGAATATCAGAATGAAAGTTTCCTAATGAGCTTACTTTAAAGAATCTTGGACATTATGGAATATTTTGTATGGGACAGCAAGTCAATGAAGACTGAAGATTGTCTCAGTTCCCAGGCATAGGTGAATAACGGAATTGGCAGACTGGCCCAGCTTCATTAACCATAGGAGATAGCACTGCAGTAGGCAGAAGCTGGTAAGCAGGAGCTGCTGTAGTCCTTGCATTAGCAGCAGCAGGGTGGGTTTGTATTCCTATCCAGAAGCACTGTAGGTTTCTCATGCAAGAATGATTTTTCCAGGAACAAGAATAAAACTGGAGATCTTGTATTTGATATAATGCTTAGTGGCCAGGATGCTTTCTGTCTGGAACCTGAAAAACCCTCCTTCTCCTTGCAATGCTGCAAACTGGCATTTTCTTATAGCATTTCCTCTGCTTTAGTTTTCTGATATCTTTTCTTATATTGTATTGAACTATCTTTGGCTCAGGACTGTAAGTGTATCTCAATTCACAATCTAGACAAATCTGAAGTCCTACGTTTAGTTTCATTTGCATTAGATAGTATGAAAGTCTTGGTGTCTACCCTGCCTGCCTGCCTGGCTGTCCCTTCCTAGATGCTCTTAGCAGTCTTGTCTTCAAGCTCTATGCTTGTTACCCTTGTTCTTCCCTGCCACCGCTTTACCGTTTCTTGATCCTCAGTTTCATCCTTTGGCCACAGCTACTGCCTTATGCTGTTTTTTATGTCCTCTCAGTTTGTCTGCTGTTGAGTCAGAGTCCAAGTCACACTTGACTGTCCTGGTCCTATATTTAATTCATGAGTATGGTGTCACACATGAAATGTGTTGATGGGATCTTATCTTTCTCAGGTGAAGTGTGTGATATTTTGCACAGCTGTGTGTCACTCTGATATGTTACAAATACTAGCTATGAACACAGTGAAGAAAGCATAAGGCTGAAGAAAGAATTGCTACCTGATATCACCAGGACTCTCTTTTTATCTGGTTCCTTGATAATCTCGTAAAACTGTCATACATTTAGCAGCTTTCCCACTTTTCACTTTCCCAGCTCTACCAGCTTGCATAAATAGATGACAGCATTTGAGGGCATGGAAAGTATTCACTACCTCCAATATCTTAAAGACAAAGGTTCAAGCCATTATGGGTAGAGAATAGTGTTTGCAAAACTGGAAAGTATAAAAAGGTGATACACTGTGATGCTGGTGAAGTAGATATCAGGACAGCTAGAAGGGAAGGCTGTAGGAATGCCAATGTTTCTTAGATTTGACACCTAGGAAAGAAATCTGGGAAAAGGGTTGTTTTTATCTTTGGAAAGATGCTTTAAAAGAAAATGTGCTTGCTGCACTATTCCAGTCATTAGCTAATACTGGCTTTTACTGAGAAAAGGTACTTGCATCACATAGGTGGTGAAAAGCATCAGAATGTACCCAGAGTGTGAGGGGATCTAGTCAGCATTTGCAGCCTGTCCTCTGACTACTCTCTTATCTGCGATAGCCAGTGTCAGTACCTAACGCTGGGGAGAACCAGGTGCATGGCCTGTACTGACTGGTTGCTGCATGCTCCAGTACGTCACATCTGTTCCTGGTATCATCATATTAGCTGACTTGGTTTGGTAAGCTGTGGGTTCCATGTGTTACATGTACGTTGTTTAGTCTGTTCTGTATACAGGGGCTCCTTTGAAAGATAAATATTCATCATTTCTAATGGGTAAGTAATTCTTCCCTTCCTAAAAACACTTCTGTGTAGTGCTGCTGGTGCAGAATGGAAGCTGCCTTACAGCACTGGGTGAGTGATCCCTGTGTGTACAGTCTGAAAAATGCTTTGGGATCCTTCTGGATGAAAGGCAGTATACAGAGTTCAGGACATACTTACTGTCCTTTACGCACAAACTCTGGAAGATAAAAGTCAGCAACCACTCACTACAGAGAGTTCTAGCTGCTAGCTGCAGATACCAACCCAGGAGCTTAGCAAGACATTTGGGAGGGTGGGTGGGCTTAGACTCTGCTGTGATTTCAGCCAAGATAATTCTGACACTCCAGAGAGGCTCGATATTTCAGTGGTGTTTCTGTTTTCCTCTGACTATGCAAGATATTCACACATCTGGTTCCCAGTCTCACTGAAGCCAGTGTCCTGAGTCCACTGCACACAAAGGGTAGAACAGAACCACATCCTGCTGAGAGCTAGGCCAGCAACATGTAATGAGGGCCTTTTCTGAGGTGGCTTGAAACTGTACCATTTTATACTGGCTGTAGTGATCAATCTGTGCCCCCGTCTTCCCATTTTTATTGTCGAAGGGAGGGACAGGTCCTGTATCTGCAGGTGCAGGCTGCCCAGCTGGCAGGGCTGTGCTGAAGTGCTCTCCTTCAGTGTGGTAAGTGCAAGCAGTCCATAAGCTGCTTCAAATGATGCCACAATTGGCTCAGACACATTCTCAGATGCAAAGAGCACAGACTGTTCCACAGCAGAAGAGGATCTTCCTCATGCTGCTGGTGGAATGGTAGAAGAAAGTTCCAACCATTCTGAAGCTGTTCTAGGAGTGGGCGAGTTATGGTGCTTGTGTAAGCTCCTGGTTTGTGCCATATGCAGTGGTGTGCTGGTATTTCTCAAAGCAAAGTGCAATGGCTCACTTAGGAAGTACAGGAAATCCTTACAAAATAAAATGGGCATGGACAATACCAATTTTAATTGAACTGCAGCTCTGAACTGTTCCCATAGTGATATGAGCTGGAACCCAGCCCATGGTTGCTCAGCTCCACTGTAGGTAGTAATGGCAAGAAGCTCAGGTAACTTGTCAGTCAAGCCTTACAAGGGGAGTGGGGCCCATTCTGCAGGGGTTTGGGGTAGCTTGTGGGACTGTGCTGGTGAGAATGGGTGAGCATCCTGCACACTCCCCTGCTTACCCTCTACAGCCACTTTGCAGCTCCTATTTCGAGTCAGTGTCAGCGAGTAATTGGTGGTATTGCCCATTATATTTTGTGTGCTTATTTATGTTATGTGCTGATTTATGTTATGTTCATAGTTTATGTGTCTGTGTTTATTTTGTGTTGAACTAAGTTATTTTTCTGTATTGTTTATGTTTTTAACTCTGTTTCATATTTAACTTCATTAATTTGTTACTTTATCTTATGTTTGCAATGTATCTTTTAATGAAAAAAATCTAATAAAAGGATATTTTTAAACTGACACAAAAAATTAAATTTCCCAAAGATCTGAAGCATAATATAACGTTGAAAACCAAACAGTGCTGGTAGGGCTAGTGCCATGGCAATCTCTTTCTTAAGAAGTAAGGTTTGGTGGCAGGACATTGCCCACTGCCAAAATTCTGTTAGCTAGAAGGAAAGCTGAGCCATGCTGTCACCCACGTGGAAAACCTCAGATTGAAGCTGATAGGTGATGTGTTTGCTCATCTCCAGTGGAGATGCAGACCAGCATGAGGCTTCTGCTGAGGGTCTTACAGGGGGCTGCAGCAACGCAGCTCCCCATGAGATGGCTTCTCCTCCAGGAAGGTGATACTGGCTGGAGCAGTTTGGGCAGCGTGCTGGGAAAAGGGTAGCCCTGAGCACAAAAGAGGGCTAGAAAGCAAGAAGTGGAACCAGCTACAGCAGACAAAGTCCTAAGCTGGTGGCTGGAGAGCGTGGAGGTGAACAGTCAGCGTGAAAGCGCTTTGGTCTGTAATTGACATGGCAAAAGAGAAGCTTGTGTTGCCATACCAGAAGATCCCCACATACTCCCTCTTCCCTGTCACTGTATCCACAAAGCTCCCTATGGGATAAATCCTGTCTGTGTCTTCAGGTAAGTCGTTGATGGCATGCATGGGAGCGCTGGCTTGTGCATGTTGGTGGTGGTGAATGCCGCATGTTAGATACACAAACTGCACTCTGTGCTGGGCAGAGCACGTTAACGTTGTGTGAAACCACAGGCACTGGATAAAACTAAACTTTCTATTTAAAATTATTTTTAAAAGCTAGTTCACAGCCTTTGCCTTCTCTCCCAACTGTGCAAAGTGCTGGTTTTGGTAGATAAAAGCAAAGAGCAAGATGGAAACTCCGTTGGCTCGTACAGGAGGTATGAAAGGAATGCTGTCTCCTTTTTGTGTCAAATCCCAGACATATTTTTATTCCTCTTACTTGGCTTCTTGCCTATGTTAAATTGCTGAATTCTGCTTCATTAAAATAATTGCTAGTTGCATTTTACACTTCAGTTTAGTAGCTGCTCAGCAAAGGCTCAGCCATCAAAGATGCTGAGTATCTCCTGTGACCTACAGGTTCAGCTTCACTTCCCTCTGTCTCAGTGAGAGCCCTGATGGTCCACAGGTGCTGAGGTCTGGTCCTCTGCCTGACATGCAGCCAAGCAGTAGGATGTGCCATGTACTTAGAAATCAGATTCTGGGGGCAGTTTCCTAAGGTTTATTAACAATTACCTTAGGTTACTCAAAATTCAGATTTTACACTGCCTCTAAAACCTGAGGCTCCTATCATGCCAGTGCTCAAGGGTAAAAAAAACAATCATTCATTCAGCTGCATAAAGAGAACTGGACATTACCTTTACCAAGACATGAAGCTTCACGTGATCCTTGCCTAAAAGCTGTGTTACAGCTCAGCTGCTTGCAGGGAATGAGAGAAAAGAAAGCCTTCTTGCATCCAACAAGACACACAGCATATGCCTTACAACATATGCCCTACTGCTTGTGCTATGCTGCTTGAATGACAACAGTCTGGGGTTTTAATTGTTGTAACCTAATTAGTAGTGACAAATATTTTGCAGCTGGGGGGCTGGGGGTTTCTTTATAAGCTTTAGACCCCATGTAAAAAGTTTACTCCTTACATCCACTCTTATCTCGTCTTAAGTTATTCAGCATATGCATACGACAGTGTAAAAGAAGCACTGTTGTGTGCTGAGCTTGAAATCATATGCTTTCCAAATCCCCTGCCAGCACAGCTTAGATGAAATTTCTTCTGGAAATAGAGCAGGAGTTGTTGACATTTTCCTTCAGTGGGGAAAGGAGAGGTAGAAATGTGTGGGCAGTCACTGGTTTCATGCTAAACAAAGATGTGTGGGAGGAAAAAAACGTGTTTTGGTTCAACCTTTCTAAAGAAACTAGGTATTCTTTGTGCCAAACTTTCACACTGTCATAATCTGAAACTTCCTCACTCCATCAGAATTCCCCCTGAGGGAATTCCATCCAAGTGTCAGATGAGACCCAACATGGCTTCTCAGGTCTGAACTTGTTTGGCATGTATTGTACCCAGATATGAACTGATTTAGCCACGGCAAGCAGGAGCAGGGGGCTTGGACAGACAGGCTGGGGTCCTGGGGAGGGTGCTGGCTTTTGGGGGTAAGCTGCTGCACCATCCCAAAGGAGCTGCCACGTGTGCTATGCTTTGGCTTTTATCAGTCAGCTAGCACAAACCTTTTGTGTCTCCTGCTGGACTTTGTGCCCAAGAAGCTCTGGTGGGCTAAACCTGAAACAGAGATGCTACGAATCAGCCCCTCAGCTGATGTGAATCAGCAGCTGTTCTGTGGAGGCAACTGAGTCATGTTGATTTACCTCAGCAAGTGGATCCTGGAACACATGCAGCATTTCCACCTGTAACACGTTTTGTTTCCTTGTTCTTTTTAGTAACAGGAAACAGATACCAGTTTTTCCTAATGGAATGCTTTTTTTTTTTCCTGATCCTATGATTCTATGATTCTCTTTAATGAGGATATCTAAGATGAGAGAATCACAGAGTGCCTGCATCCCACTCACCTCCAGCCTGCAGATATTCATATTGCTCAGACCCAAGCTGTGAAGCTGATGCTTGTCTCTGCATTGGGTGGAAACAAAATCCCCTACATCAGTGTGCCTATTTGGTAGCAAAGCTGAATCTCACACTTACTTACAGCCCAGAGCTCTCACTTGTAGCCAAAAATTTCACAGAGTTAATCCCTGTATGTGATTCCAGGGATCCTTTTGCCATCTGTCATATCACAGAGGTGGACACAACAGCCAAGCAGACAGCATTACTGCCTGATTCTCACTGTCTTGAAACAGAGCTTCTCACACCCATCTGTGCACATAAAGCTGTTTTGCACCTCACATTTCCCTGGTGCAGTTATCCTCCCAGACAGCCAGGCTCCGTGCTTGGGACTCATCCCACCCTGCAGGCAGGAACTTTGCTGCAGAGCCAGCCATCAGATCTGTGTTCCCGGCCTTACACCTTTCCCTCAGGATGGGAGAGCTGCAGATGGAGCCCTCCACCTTTGCCCGTGACTGGAAGCAGCTTCCCCCTGGGAATCCTGTGAATGAGGTTTTGCTCTGCACAAACCACGGCCATCAGCTCCAACCACCTTCCCCAAGGCAGCCTTTCTGCCAGCTGTCCCCTCCCCTCAGCCCAGACCAGCACCAGCATTACCCTGTTCCCACTCTGTACACGTGCATGTTGAAAATGGGGCTAGTTCTGGAGCAGCGTTTACTCCTCACCCCCGTTGGACCCTGAAGAGGAGCTGGCAGACCCCCAAGCCGCCTGCCTGTGAGGAGATAACAAGAGGAACAGCCTGCCACAGATTAGTTAGAGTCTGCCTGAACAGCCATTATACACACCCAGGCTTACTTGGGTTTTTTGTTCCTAAGGATGTATCCAAATATAGGTGGAAACTAACATCTTTTTTCTAAAACCGGACACGTTATACTTAAAAAATCATAACATCCACATCTTTTTTTTTTTTTTTTTTCATGTAAATGGGATTCAGGAATTGATAATTCCTTATCATTCTTTCTCTGGTATTACTCAACAGCAGCAAAACGACAGCCACAGTTGCAGCTCCCCAAACACTGCCATGCTGCCCCACAGAAGACCTGGCTACCTCTGGGGCACCACTGGGACAAGCTTCCCAGAGTTGTATATAAAAATAATAATAGTGAAGGATTAGATTTATAGTGAAAGCAAGCACGTATGCCTTAAATGGCAGCGGTGCTGCTATGTCTGTGGAGCTCCAGGAGGCAGCTGGTACTTCGTGAGCCGTGCCCTTGGTGTGAGCTCTGGTGTAGACAGGGAGCAGCCACAGAGCTGTAACTGTTGCTCTCTGGTCCTGGGCAGAGCAGTCTGAATGATGACAAGTTTCCAACAGCTGGCTCTGATGTACAGAAAGTGGCCATATCAGGCCACGTGTGTTCGTGCAGCTGAGCAAATTATGTGGTAAAAGGTGCACATCTGGGTAACCAAATGAGGCTTCTGTAGGGAACTGTTACATCCTGTTGGAACAGCCCTAAATGGGAAGAGATTAGAAATCAGAGAGCGTGGGTTTTCTTTTTTCTCAGAATGTTAACTTGTTAAATAAGGCTTATTTAAAAAACATGGCAAATTTAACCTTTCAAATTTTCCTACATTTTGCACGCACTCGTTTCCACTGTATCATTTGTTTTCGTTGCTCTTTTTGTGGCTCTTTCTTTCAAACAGCAATTATTAAGACTTTCTATTGTAAAAGAAAGCTTGGCTAAATATAGTAACATAGAGGAGCTTGTTTAAGAGCTCCTAGGTATTCCACATCTCTCTGGTATTCCCTGGATGTTTATTTCAACCAAGACTTCTTTTTTCTTGTAAGAAAAACAAGTCTTCTTTCAAGAGGAAAGCTCACTAAAGGAACCTAGCAACTGGTGCAGTACTTGAATCAATTTTTCACTGTTACATCAGTAATTGCAAAGCCATCAGTATCCCCTGTGGGGATATACCCTTCCTATAGTCTGCAAATGGAGAAAACCAGCTGTAGGTCCTGCCTTGCTCCCAAAAGCAGGAGCTGTACGGCCTAAGCCAGTGAATGGATCCAGACGTGAAGGTGACCTTCTCCCTGGTCCTTGTTCCTGCCAGTCAGTGAGAAAGCACGTGTGGATGCCAGCAGTATGCAAGCAAGGCTGCCACAACCATAAACCCCTGGTGGTAGCTTGGAAGAGAGCTTGAGGAAGACAGGGAGGCCAGGCAGGAGCGGGCAAGCAGTGACCAAGAACACATGAGAACATGGAGTGGGCAAAGTGAGGTGGTGACAGGACAGGCACAGGATGAGCTTTTTCTTCAATAGATGTATTTGTGATGGATGCTGTGCAGGTGATACTGATTCACAAACTGTGCAAGGGACATCCCAGCTTTCACAGCAGTGTGACTTTGCAGTTCTTCTGGACCTGGAGCAGTGCTCTGCATGGGAGCTGTGGCCTGGCACTGGCAGGACAGCACTGGGTAGGATGAATAGGAGTGAGCGTAGGACACGGCTTTGCTTTCACCAGTTCCCAGGTAACTGGAGACAGTATCCCAGGAAACAGCATCCCAGGAAACAGTTTTCAGCTATAGCCACCTGGACATCACTAGCCACAAGCTCTCCTTGCCTAACTACCTGCCTGGGGCAAAATTACAGGCACCCAAAGTGCTGGGGGTCTGCTCATCCCCCATCACCTGCTTCCCTGTTGGCAGGACCAGAATGGGCAGCCCTGGGGGAAGGCGCGTGCCTGTTACTCGCAGTCAAACCATCCACAGCATCACTCACACCTCCCGGTCTCTTCTGTCTGTCTGTCCCTCCAGGGAAAGTCTCTGGCGAGCAAGCGCCTCACGGGCCTGATGCAGTCCTCCTGACGGCTTCAGCCTACCACCCCACGGGAAGGACACTTGGGACCACTGCTGGGGATGGGGCAGTCCAGGGAGAACGGGTCCCTGCAGGGGAAAGAGCCTGAGCGAGCACAAATGGAGCCACGCACCAGGGAGCGCCTCTCGTCACAGTTTACATCAACACTTCCTGCCTGCACAGCTTTGTAAGGACGCTGAGCTCTGTGCAGGTACTTTGTTTCTGACCAGGGTTTGGAGGAGCACACTTCACTGTATGCAGAAGGTCAACAAGCCAAGGGCTTGCTGTCTTGTTATTTAAGGGAACAGACCCAACCACAGTTTAGAGAAAGAAGAGCTGAGAGAGACCGGTACTTTTCCCTCATCTCTTCTCTCCATTGCACAGACATGGCTGCAATAGATGGTGCCGCAATCTCACTTGCTCTCTTTCTTGCGGCCGTCTGAATCCAATAAAATATCTGCTGCAAGCTGCTTCTCCTTCTCACAAAATCTCAAATTAATTTCTCCTGCAGATTCATTGACTTTTTGTTTTTCTTTCTTATATCTCTCCTCCTTTAAAGCAATGGAAAAGAAAAAGGCACATTTAAGTTCATCACTCACTGTCCTTCCAATAGCATGTAGCATGCCCAGAGATCATGGCCAGATCCTCAGCTGAAGTCAAGAGAGCACAAGTGGTTTTCATCACCTGAGGATCTGCCCCATTGAATCAGACTGATCCTGGTGCAAATACTCTGACGTCGGTGGAATCGCTCTGCATGTGCGCCTAGTACAAATGTGGTCAGACTCTGCCTGATGCTCAAAAAGTCATGTTTTCAACGTGTAATGTGCATACACACATGCATAGTATTTAAAAGTAAGTTGTTTTATACTGTATTTGATTTTTTATTTATTTAATGTTTTACATACTTAAAGATGGATGTTCAAGCCTTACTACAAGTGGGTAAGATCAGACTCTAATTTCAATAACAGAGGGCCAAAATCTGCTCACATGTGTACAGGGAATGGCAACTCTGATGTGGGCAGGTGTTAAAATTCACTCTGCAGTGAGAAGGGAATTGGTGGAGATGGCACCAGCAGAAGCAGGGTGGGGACAGGCAGGGCGCTGGGTGCCAGGCAGCCCTTCCTAAAAAGCATCACAATCAGATGTGGTATAATGTTCAGGTAACTGAGTCCACTGAGAAGCACTTGTACCACTGGAGAAAATGAGCTTCCACTAAAACTCATCTGACCTACAGCCCATGAATACAACTGCACATCATGACCCAATAACTTGTTTCAAACTGTTGGGAGTATGTAGGGTAGAATGAGAACAGATGTGAAGTGACTTTAATTAAAAAAAAACATGTATCCTAGCTGCAGATAGGAAAATAGACTGCATTCACATGTGGTGTATTGCCTATACATGAACATTTCAAGACTCAGCTGACTTAGTGCCACGAAACCTCCTGTAATTTACAAGCAGTTCAGATCTGAAGCATGTGTGAAAATAGTCATTGCTTGGTTGACATTTCACTCATGCCAAGGCAAATTGGCTTTTTGTGCAGGTGGTAGAAATTGCTATATGGCTACAAGTCTGCATACCTACCTAGGCAAAACCATCTAGCTAAGTAGACAGCTGGCTATTGACAGTATTCACTTCTGAAGCAAGTATTAATCTAATATCTTAGGCCTATATATGCACAAAATCAAGCCAGCATAGTCTGTCAGAAGGACTTTCCTTCTTTACCCATAATATTTCTTGTTTAATACCTGTTTTGCTTTTCCCAAAAAATAATTCCTATTATCAATTTTACCTAAGGTCCATAGGACCCTCTACACCTGCATGAATATACAGTAGAATATTGTGTATTGTATTTGTTCTTTACATATGCCTATTCCCATGAACACTCTGCTTTCTGAGGTCTTCAGACCAAATTCATGCCACACATACATGACATACAGTGAGTTCCAGGACTGCAGCACCATCGTGGATGTACCTGTACATTCATGTGGTGTCCTGCCTCCCTCCAAACTGTCACTTAGCAGGACATATTTGTCCTCTGTTGCCCACCCAACCAAAGGGTCCCCTTGGGTAACAGCAGGTCTGTGCATAACAGGCTCATTCATGCACATTTATACGTGTCCCTGTACATTGTTCCTAGGAAAAGGCAAAGGCTGGCTCTTCTCAGAGCCTTGTTGATGTTATCTGTGTCGAACTCACCATTGCCATGTGTCACTGGAGCTCTGTAAATCAACTGCTCACACCACAAGCTACTCTACTGCCAGTGCTGCGCAGCCTCTAGTCTGAGACATTTCCCATGGGGAGGTCTGTCCTACAAACCCTGCAGGTCTGCAGAGCATTCCTGAGGGGGGTGTATACATAGAGCAAGAACTCTGGTGTGTAGCAAGGAGTAGAGGCAGCAAAGTCACCAGGGAGTCTCTTCTTTGCACTGAGCTCCTGATACTGGAAAGGTCTCTGACGGAAAGATATGGGGTAGCTCCATGGAGTTACTCCTCAGTGTCCTGCAGCATGCGGCACACGTGGGGAGAGCTGGAGGATGATGTAGGTGCACGGGATAGGTGGAATTTGGGTTATGGTTTGTGCAGGGAGCAGCAATGTCAGACTAACTTGGAGCTGTACCACTGCCCCATGAGCAAAGCACCGTGCTTCATTTTTCCTGCTCCATTCCTGCAGGACAGTCATGTTGGCTGCTGCAGTGTTTTGCCTGTTGGGAATATGCTGTGTTCGAACAGTTGAGTGTATGGAGGGAATTCTGACTGACAGAGAGCATGCATATGGGCGTACATCAGGGGGCCTGGATGCTGAACAGCTTGCCATTTAAATGCACACTTGTGCAGGCTAATCTGCTCAGTAATGGCTAGCTGAGCGGACAGAGATGTGTATTCTCTGGAGAAAAGAAAGCCCTGCTCCTCATTTCTCTAAAACAAAGATGAGAGTAAACAAGACCTCCTCCTGGGAACACGAATGAACTGCTTTTCACATGTCCTTTACTTAAGATATGATGATACCAACATGTAACTACTTCCACCTGAACTGCATCCTTGAATAATTGCTTTCTAATGACATTGTTTTTTCCAAGTGATGCTACTCTTGTACACCAACCAATATTCCACTGAGTGTTGCAAGCAGCAATCTGCTGCTTTATAAGAGTTCCATGTCTTCCAACTACCTCATTGTCCTGAAGATGAGTTAGGAAATCAGCTTTCCACTTCTATGTTCTAAATGGCATTGTTCCAGGAAAAGGCAGTCTGGAAAGCTTTTACAATGTCCATGCTGTGCAAGCTAGCTACAAAGCTTCCCGTACTTACAGGGCTATGGCTGTGAAATATGGCAGTACACTGTTATTTGGATAATAGAGTATCCAGAGCATTCGTGGCTGTTGTGGTGAAACAGCACCAGGACACACACTAGTAAGGTTCAACGAGCCTGTGCAGACAGCATTAGGCTAAAGCAAATGGATTAATGTACTCTCAGTATAACTCAGTGCTTAGATCCCATAGAGTACTGTAATAAAATGGTAGCAGGGCAGCCATAAAAAGTGGCAGTAAGCTGACATAATAATACCAGGATAAATGTAGCAATAAGGTAACACAGGCCACTGAAGTAAAGTAGCATTTTGATAGTGCAGCAATAAGACACAACAGGACGCTGCAGTAAATTAGTTTGGGGAATAAGGCAGTAATAATGGTGTGTGAGGACAAACGGTGGTACATTTGTACCAGGTACTGCAGCAATAAAGATAACATAAGGTGTCCTAATAAGAAGTTACTACAGTAACAACAACACGATGCACTGTAAAGTTATATTGGGATGCTTCCATGCTGCAGTCAAATCCTACAAGATGTGGTAGTGAGACAATGAAGAAAAAATATGCCCCATTTCAGACTGCAAAACATGAGGCAGTTTTCTGCATGGAAACCCAAATTCTGTAATGACCTCAGCAATACCAATCCTATCACTCCCTGATTTCAAGGAAGCTGAAGCAAGAGTGTTCTCCCATCCACTCTGTTGTTTTGATATGAAAATATAAAGTTGTCTCTTCAGCCAAATTGTCACAGACTGTGAGGAAGTTCTTTTGTTAGTCCTTACTCAGGTGAAACCCTGGTGAGTCCTTTGCCTTGGAAAGGATTTGGCTCTCTCATCTTCTGACATGGGTGACGCTTTTAGCCTACATTTCTGGTTTGGGGTGGGGAAGGGGAACCCAGGTACAGAAAATCTGACTCTACTGGCCTGTTTCCTGAAATGCACAAATAAATTGAGCATCCTGGAAAAGTCAAAGCAATAAGGACCAAATCTGTTCTGTCTGTCATGCTTGCATGTGTGCACGAATAATCCGGCTGGAATCGGTGTGAGTCCTGGATGCATCTATGGGCAGGGCTTGGCTTAACCCATTCTCAGTGTTTCCAGCTGAGTGACAGAAGCTCTGTGTCTTCTCAGGTTTTATTTTTTTGTATGATCTCTTTTCCTGCTTTTACTTTTTTTTTTTTTAATTTCACCTCACCTCTGTATGAAATTTCCTTTGGAAAAATCAGTTTATCATAAGACAATATGCAGCAAGGTGGGCAGAGAACACATATGTCCTATTCTTTATACCCTTCAGTGGAAGGTAAAGCATTCTGGAAAATAGCCAGCAACCACTGTTACACTCAATAATCATCAGGCATAAGGGTTTAGTCAAAGCATCTATGTCAATAGCAAGGCTTGAATGGAGTGTGTGTGCTAGATAACAAGATGGTCTCCTGGGAAAAGGATGTAAATAGGGCACCACTGCAGACTCCTGACTAGCAGGAGCAGCTCACAGCTGGCTCTGGCTCCTCCAACCGGTCCCAACAGATAGGAATTTTCTGCCACATCTTTCTGACCCTTCACACAACGGCTTTGCTACCCCTTTATGTGGCTGCCTCTGTCTCTAGGTAACTGTGCTCAGTTCAAGTTTTGAGCAGTGCCCTGATACGCCTTGGCTTGGCTTTTGCCTCCTACTTCTTGGCTTGCTTTTATTGTGATTTAATGATTAAGCAGGATTATTAAAGTAGAGCTCACAGTAGGGTAAGACAGGGTAGGTTATCATGATTTTGTCATTTAAGCTGTGAGCAATTTTTCAGCTTCTCAGCAGTGTTTATAACCTGAGACAGAGAACAAGCGAGGTGGCTGCTCAGCAGAACAGTGAGCTGGTGAACAATACGCTATCTTCATGCCCATACGTACTTTGAACTTACTGGTGAGGAGAAATGCTTTGTAGTGAGAAAAGTAATCTCAGGGCAGGAGAGAGTCAGACCCGATCAACTTTTTCATGTCATACAGATTTTGCTTTGCCAGCCCCTAGCATCTGCAAAGCTCACAGTTAAGAGCCAGCAACCTTCTAATCCTGCTGCTAAGCATTTGGAAACACGCTTCTCAAAGGCTGTCTTTACACAGCAATGCTGTTACTTGAAGCCTTTTACTGTGAATTGATGGCTTTCGCCACAAGTACCAGCGTGGTTGCCGTCTCAAATTTGCAATAGGGAACTGCAGATTCCTCACAGAGGGTGGATGATAGTGGGCAGAATTTAGGGTGCAATTTGCAGGCTTGGGGCTCAAATGAGTTGCATGTGAGTGAGTGTAATGCTGTTTGAGATGGTCAAAAGTGCCCAGGTCATTGATACAGTATTGGCAGCAATGACCAGAACATTCCTGTCTGGGGATCCAGAAGATAGCCTGAAACATCTTGTGCGGTGGAGGACAACTTTCTGTGGGAAACCATACAACAATGGAATCAGCTACCTTGGAAAAGACCAACCATTACCCCAGGACTGCCAACACCACCACTAAACCATGTCACTAAGGGCCTTGTCTGCATGGTATTCGAACACTTCCAGGGATGGTGATTCCACCACTTCCTTGGGCAGCCTGTTCCAATGCCTGATCACCCTTTCTGTGAAGAAATTTTTCCTAATATCCAATACTAACCTCCCCTGGCACAGCTTGTGACCGTTACCTCTTGTCCTTATTACCTGGGACAAGATGATGCTACTTGCAAGAGGTGGCATAGATACCTGAATAGTGTTATCTGTCAGCAGGGATACTAACAGAGCTTCTCTGTCTCATCTTTCATGACATCCTCCCATAAATAATAGGTGACAGCGAGCCTGAGCAGCACATTCTGTGGGTGAACTAGAAAATCCTCATCTGGACTGGGATTTTAGAAGTGACCTTTTGGATCCTTCTCAAGATTCCTTATGTCCAACCACATGCAGGTTGCTCCCACATGCTGCATAACTTCATAGCCCAGCACTGTGGGTGTCTGATTCTTGTCACAATTCAGCATGAGCCTAATGCCATATGGATTAAGGCACATCAGATAAAAAATTCAAATGATGCTTTATATAACACATAATTTCCCCTAAAAGCATCTGGGATTCCAAAATGCCACACTCTGCGCTTCAGAGGCCATTTGGGGCCAAACACACAAAAATAAGACACTGTGGGATTTTCCTCTGCAATAAAAATACATGAAGGGCCTCCTACCCCCGTGGTGTGATTGAAGGCATCCAGACCAAGGCAGCTCACTGTGTCCCTCAGCACAGTAACTCCCATTTCTCTCCAGGTCCATGTTGCTGTGCTGGCAGAGGGCAAGCCCTGGGGGATGGATGAAGGAGAGTCCATTGAGGGGGTCAGGGAACTGTGGTGGCCATTGCATGAGGAGCACCAAGGTGGGTGGAGGTGATCTCCCAGAGGGTAGATGGGATCTCTATCCCTGCTGCAGGGGACATGAAGCATCATCTGCCAGCACTCTGGTGAAGCAGCCGGGCAGGGGAGGTGGGAAGCAACATCCCCTCACATGAACTCGCTGCCAGCTGCTCTCCCAGCACAGCAGGAATGTGTCAGTCACTCTGGGCACAGGGGCCAGTGCTCTGGGTTCCAGGCAGGGCAGGGCACAGCTGCACCTACCACAAGGCTGCAGGGAGGGAGCTGGGTCAAGCCTGCCCAAAGCACTCCCTGCTTTGGCAGACACAGAAGACAAAGGCTTCGCTCCCAGCTTGGAAGCTCTGTCAGATGCTCGGGGGGGGGGGGGTGGGGGGGAGGGGGGGCTGTGTGGTGAAGCCACCTGGTTCCCCTCAGCCCACAGCCATGCTGCTGTTGGCGGCTGCGCTCTCCTGTGTGACCCTCATCCCTCTTCCCAGCACCAGCACCCTGGGGAAGGCTCTGCTCACCCCAACAAGCTGGGAAGGGGCCTGTCAGTGAGCTGGGTGAGCTGCCTCGCTGGAAAACAAGACCTATGGCTCCTAGATTTGGAAGATCCCAGAGCTGAGAGCCATCTGCAGCCCAAGCTCTCCTCTTTGTCAAGATCAGCCCATGCACGCTTGTGCAAGCAAAGCCGCAGAGCTATGAGACACAACTGCACCACTCCCTAGACCTACTTGTGACCCCCCACCCCGTGCCCAGCCCTGGCAGCTTGAGTCTACTGGGCTAGAAGGGAGATACACACTCTAATCCTTCAGAGCATCTCTTTTCTGTGTGCCATTTGTCTCTGCAGGCTTGTAACCTTTGCTGGGTTTGAAGCAAAGGACCAGTGCAGATCAGGGAAACTGATACCTTCATCAACTAGACCCCCTGCTTAGCACACACCAGAGCCCATCTTTAATATCTTTGGAATAAGACTGAGAGTTGCCATGTGCAGTCCTTTGTCCTGCAGAACAGGCTTAATTGCTTTGCTTATTTACCTTCAAGCTGTCCTGCAGCTCTGCTCATCAGAGCATCAACGCTCCTCTGTCTGTCATGCTGCCAGCACACAGCATCGCCATTACACTGGGTCTTCCCTGCAGCCCGTTGCTTCAGCATCTGCAGTTCTCAGCTGCCTTTCCCCCTCATCATTTTTCACCCTCATTTCCCTTGACCCCATCTTAGAGAGGCTGGTCTGTGCAGCTCGTGAAGGGGTTGTCAGACTGACATTTCCCTGCTTAAGCTGTCTCAAGAATCTGTCTCTCTGCTGAAAGAAATGCTCCTTTAGGGGTGCCATGTGCAAGGCTACTGAGCTCTGTATTTGTTCTTCAATGACAAAACCAGAGAGAGGGGGATGTGTACTTGGGTTTGGACTCACCCCTCTTTGAATCTCAGCCCCATAGTGCAATTTGGCTTGCGATCAGGACTGGCACATCCCAAGCGCAGGCAGTGGCAGCACCCTGGCAAAAACAAGCCTACAGCATTTGCCTGTACACTGTGTTCAGGGCTGCTTGGCCGTTCTGTCACCCCCGGACAGCTGGAATCTCTGACACCATTTTCTATATGTGTGTCTGTCAGTGCAGCTGCATACTTGTTTACACAGACAGCAGTAGGAAGGGACTCAATCCTTCCCTCAGTTGATAGCTGATACCGTATGTTAGGCCTTCCATACAGGGGGACAGACAGATTTGGGGCTAAGTCTGGCCAATTCAAGATAAGTAGAGCTTTCCGCAGTCTAGAAAAGGCTTGTCTTGCCAGGACCCTCAGCCAGCCCTGCTCACACACACACACATCCAACACATAGGAGAAAAAAACATCTTTATGTGCTTACTGTGATGGATCATCTGCTGTGGGCCACCTGCAAACTGCAAGCTCTATCCTGTAGCCAAACTCCTGAGCTTCTGCATGTCATGCATTTTGATTAGGTAGATACCAAAGTGCTCCTGTGATGACCTGCCTCTGGACACCGAGGCGCCCTACCATGATGCTGGACTTCTCTGCTGCACACTGCCTTCCCCTCTGCAAAACAGCCTTCACAGCCAAAGCCAGGCAGAGCTTAGCTGCCTTCTGCCGTACTTTGAGAGTTGTCAGAGCCTTATGGAAAGCAGCAAGCCACAGGCTTCTGAAATGTGGAAGCAACAGTAAGAGCAGTGTTAGAGCTACTGGCACCAAACAGGAAATGAAATTGGTTGTGTGGGCTTTCTCTTTCTCACTTTGGTTATTATTGACCTGATGAATATGGCAGCAATTTTCTACCACTGTAACAGTGGTTTGGATATGACCTTTTGAATCATCTGCTGGGTCTTTGAGAGCTGTAATGGGTCACAGGAATGATGTGCCCTGGCTTCAGGTGAAGGGACCTGGATCAGTATCCTTCTCTTGGCTCCCTGCCTCGCCACTGGGGCATTGCTGCAGCCCACTCTAATGGGCTTCCTTCCCTAACTTTCTCTTCTAATCCAGCCACAGTTCCCAGAAAACAGTCTAGATGCTATATTAAGTTGATCCAGCCTTCAGCATCTCTTTGTTTCTGGGGAGTCTTAAGCAAATCAAGTTGCAAACTATACACAGAGCACCACAGTCTGTGTAAGACAAAAGGACAGCCCAAAATGAGAGGGAGGGCAAGAGCAGAAGTGTTTGAATTAATCTCTGACATGATGGATTCCCCCTTTCTGGTAGCAGCCTTGATATAAATAAAGCTTTTGTGCAAGAACTCTCTTCAGCATCAATAGTCAGGGAGTCATAGATAATAAAAGACCTGGCAGCTCATCTTCCATTGCTCCCTGTAATCAGCAGGATTTTCCTACTGAATATTCACCAAGGCTACTTTATCTAGCATGCCTCTGAAATCTCCAGGGATGGGACCTCAGCAGATGCCCTCAGGAACACATTTTTCCATACTTGAAGCCTTCTTACTGCAAGGAAAAAAAACCCAAACTTCTGATATATAACACAGAAAGCCATCTCTAAGTAAGTTTAAAAACAGTGAGAGCCATCTGTAGGCCACAGATAGCAGAGGTATTCAGCAGTTTAGATTTTTCCCCCACGTATTTCCCTTCATGTATTTTTTTATGTATTGTCTTGATTTTGTTGCACTTTCTATCAACACCCACTCTACATCATGACACAGTTTTGGTATTTGTGGACATTCATCTCCCTTTTCAGCCTTATCCCCATCTCAGACTACATTGGCTGAGGCACTTCGCATAAGCTGGTTTCTCAAAGGTTGCTATCAACTTTGCTGCCTTTCTCTTTCTTTAAAATATCACTCTTGAAAAACATAATAATGTGAAGACAGAAGGGCTGTGCTCATCCATAAGGCACAAATACCCAGTCATTTGCGTAAGTGAGGTATCACCCTGGCATCCTGCTCTTCGTGGCAAACTACATGCATGTGTCACACATGTTGTGGTGTAACATATTTGTTAAATCTATTTATTGCACATCTTTGACCACTTTACCTACCTTCAACCCACGCTGCCATCTGTTCTGTGGCTACAACCCCCCATCTACTCTCCTGAGTACCTAGGGAGGGCTGCCAGGAAAATGGTTCCTCTTTTTCTTGCCAAATCTGGAATTTCAGTTGCAAATTTACCCTAGCAAGAGTGCCAAGGGGAGACAGAGTCAATACCAAACCTGTTCCAGCTTTCCTGTTGGGCACATTTTCAGTTCTGTCACTGTAGCTGAAAAGGGGAGCTGACTTCCATCAGAAAGGGGTCATGCCCAACACTGCAAGAGGAATCAGCAGTTGTGTCCAGCCTGGGAAGAGTAGATCCTCAAAGGCTTTAAAACTGCAATGTCTGTAGGATCAGAAAATAATTCCATTATCAACATGCATGACATTCTCAAAACCCTATACATTTGTCCTGACAGAAACTAATGCAGCTGGCTGCAAGGAGTGAGGGTCTTTTTGAAAACAGTTCCAATAAGATGTGTTAAAGCCACCTAGATCAGTCCTGGAATTGGTTTTGCACAGGAAATATATAATATCCATATCATATAATAGCCACAAGAGTGTTTTTGTTTGCATGTAATACAACCATTCTGCAATCTATGTTAGAGAAAGCTTTATGCAACACTGTACCAACATTACACATATAATCAGGTATTTCCAAAGTCAAGTAGGGCTTTCTATGCACAAGTGTCTCATAAAATGAGGCAAAAATGTATTTTCCTATAGTATAACCCCAGGAGCTCTTCTCTGGAGATAACGTGTGCTCCCCTCAGGGCTGTACTGGCACTGCAGCCAGGCATGAGACCCTGCTGAGATTACCAGCCTGCTCCCCGTGACTCAGCCTAGCTGAGCATTTGTGTGGGAGTGTACTTGAAATGATCCAGTTTACTGTTCCCCTGAAACATCACAGGAGCACTTGCTGCAGTGGGGAGCAGAGCCTGACCTGGTTCAGTGGGCTTCTTCTCAGCAGGGCAGAGGTAGGTGATCCATTTAGGCTGATGAAAGGCCCCTGCAGGAGAGGAGGTTGAGAAAGGGCTCCCAGCAAGTCCCCTTCACACTCTCTCCATCCACATCCTCGGAGGCAAGGACCAAGTGGATGAGCTGGTGACTCAGAAAGTCCTTTGATCTTCCTGGCCTTCTCATCTCCCCTGAGGCTGATGAGCTCCTGTGTGTATAATCTTGGCCATCAAATGCTGCCTCTCCAGCATGCTTGGATAATGGTCTGGAATACAGGATCATTTATTTCAGATAGCACTTGTATCAGGGATGCAATTTATGATTATCATGGTGTAGGATACCATCATACACTGGGCTCATTACCACTACACAGCAGTGATGATGGGAGACTTGAAAATGCAGGCAGAACACAAGGTGTTAACTTCAAACATGCTGAAGGCAACCTGTGTCTGCCCCAGCCGCATCCTGGGAGGTCACATACCAGGTGACACACTTCCCTCCAGGGCCAGGGGTGGCCATATACTGCTTACATGTTTTTACAGGGCACTTCAAAGCATGGTGCAGGCTCTGTGTGGGCCCACTGGAGGGATGAATTTGCTCCCAACAGGAAGCATTTCTCTACCCCTCAGCTAAACTGTAAATTTAAAAGCAAATACAAATTGCAACTGGCTGTTTTCAACATCACATGCCAAAGAAGTATCAAGTTCTGTGATAACAGGCAGAAGTTGTGCCCAATATTAGAGATGGGAAATTAATTTCTATTAGCCTATGAGCCTGTCATTCCTGGGCAAAAGATGTCTTTGATGAATTCCATCTCTTTTTGTGTTAACAAATTGCCTGCAAGTAGATTGCAGTGTCTCCAAGATTTATTCACTATTTGAATATATTTGCTAAATATTTACTTGCAGAGTTATTCCTGGAGAAATTCTTGATCTGCAGCTTATTCACAAAGCAGTTCTTACTGGCGTTAGATAGCTGAAATCCAGGGAGCTTTGTTTAGTTTTGCTCAGACATGCAGGTTACCCTGTATTGTCTCTGCCATCCAAAAATATGGATACAATTGCTACAATGGGGTTTGCTCAACCTCTCTCTGATATTAGTTTTAATTTTACTGTTTCCATAATGATTCCTCTAAGTCAAGTTCTAACCCAGAACATTTCTGGAAAGAAAAGGGGTGTGAGCACAGTCAAACCTGAATCATTGTTTGTTTATTTGCTGAAAAACTGTGGTCAGTGTCATTCTCTGTGCCTTGGACACAGATGATGTGCAGGGCTGTATCCAACTTCAGGGTAGGTGCCTGCAGTATATATGCAGATAAAACTTCCAAGTTGTTAAAATCATCTTGTTCAAGCAAAACCAGCCAGCCTGTATTCCAGCCTTGCCACCCAGGTGTTTTTTCATTTGGACAGATAATAATTGTGTCTTAAGGCTACTAGAAATAACCAATCCATAATTAAAAGGCTGCTGGTTTTAATGTACATAGAAAAGGCCCACCACTCACTTTAAACATATACAATAAATCAAACTGCATTTTCTTGCCACTGGGTAGCACTTTATTTCTCTGAGAGTTGGCACCACTTCAAGACTCAATTTTTAGGAGAAAAAGAGCAGTTGTTGTCCCCCTGGACTTCATGGAAGATGTGGTTGATTACTTAAAAAAAAAACCCTGAACAAGCTATTCCTTCTGTTAAAAACAAGTAACATGACAGAAAGTTCAATCATTTCTTTTGTCTCCCTCCATCCATCCACCCATCCATCCATCCACCACTCAAACTTAGGACGAGCACTTAGGAAGGAAGAGGATCTCTTCTCCCATCATCTTGATCAAAGCATGTTTTTCCTTAAGTTTCTTTGGAGCTAATTCTGTGAGTGCGTATGTCTCAATCCATTTGTGTGTTAGGCTAAGAGCTATTTTGAAGCTACGTGAAAGTAGTGCTCATGTTTTTTCTGCAGAAGCAGCCAGAACTAACTGACTTCTGGTATGCAATCAGTCCCTACTCCCATTTGTCACACCATTCACTAAAGGGAAGGAAGGTACAGTTTTAATTACAGTTGTCTTGAAGCAGCAGCTGAGCTTTTGACACTGCAATGAACTTAAGTTTCAAATAAAAGGCTGAGACACATGGCCCTTCCCTAGCAGACCTTCTACTGACTGACCTAGACCTGCTTGGTTCCCAGAAGTACACAGAAAACCCTTTGGTTAGTACAGATCTGCAGCCCTACCCCACTTACCTATGGTCAGCTGTGAGTGGTTCCTCCCTGTAATTAGGAATGGATAAGTTATTTGTCTTGGTCTCTAAGATATGTATGCTGTCTGCAAACTAGGGGAGCTTTCATAGAGTCTCCACCAAAAGGCCACTGGGCTACATGCTGTCACATGGTGGATTTGGCTTGTTTGTAAATAAAGAGGATACAGACAGTACACCTGATGATACAGCCTCACTGGCTGGAAAAATGAGAGGAGCAAAGCCAGCAGACCTACATTGACCAGTTCCCCAAAACCAAGAAGTATGTAAGCAGACTGTTCTCTCAGGATGGACCTGGGCAGGTGTGGAGGCACCAGTGTGATACCCTCACACAGGAAAAATGAAGCCAGGCAGCAGATAAAGTGATTAAGTTAATGATGAATGAAGAATGGTGAAAAATTTCCTTACCAGTAGAGGCAACACATCTTTCTGAAGTTCTTACCCCAGGAGTGTTGAAGGACTTGCCACAGTTCCAACCTTTATCCCAGGATTGCCAAGACCACCACTAAACCCTGTCACTAAAGGCCTTGTCTACATCGTGTGTAAACACTTCCAGGGATGGTGATTACACCACTTTCCTGGGCAGCCTGTTACAATGCCTGACCACACTGTCAGGAAAGAAATATTTCCTATTATCCAATCTAAACCTCACTGGTATAGCTTGAGGCATTTTTCTCTTGTCCTACCACTTGTTACCAGGGAAAGGAGACCAGTGACCTCCTCTTTCCATCCTCATTTCAGGTAGTTATAGAGACCCAGTTTCATGTAAACAGAGCTGCAACTGCACTGTAGATGATGGAGCAATATTTGTGTCACCTGAGCATCCTGAAGCAGGTTGTTAGTGAGAGCTGATCCATAGGATGCTGAATGGGTGCCTATAACACCAGCCACCCACCCACCACATGCTGGCCTCTCCAGGCCCTGTCCTGTCATGCTTTCCCTGCCCTGTAAAAGCACTTCAAATTAAAAGCTGCTTATTATTGCTGAGGTTGTCCTTAGGCTGATCAATGTGTTTATTCTTTCAGAGGGATCACAACACTCCACTTGCTCCCTGTTGGAGGCTGAGGGACACAGATTAAGGGAGCTCCTCTAACTAAGTAGCACAGGTTTCCAAAGAGGTGCAGAGATCAAGTAAATCCTAAAGAAAAGTTCTGTCAGCGGCACTGCTTATGCAAAAACACTGTGCCAGATCTCACCACCTTTCACACTCTCCCCGTCCAAATCACAAACACAAGCTGGCAAATCATGTGAGAAGCTGTGCAGGGGAAAATGACATTCAGGTGGTGCTGCAGATGGTGCCAGTTTTGAAGGGCCATGCAAGTGCCTAATAGAGCCCTGTGAGCTTCAAGGCGTGAAGGGCAGTCTACTGCCACCAGCATGGGGGACCAGTGGCAGCCATGTGTGAGGCACTGGGGCCCAGACAAGAGGTTCAGAAGGAAAACTTCAGTGTAAAATACCTGACTTGTTTCCTTACCTTTGCAGCAGCTAGCTTTTCATTGCTTTCAACCTGGCTGAAGGAGGCAATTTTCCTTCTTGGCATCTTTGTCTAGTTGCAACTGCAAGAGAGCCTGTAGGCATGGGCCAGCATTAATGTTTCTTTCTCCTCACAGCAGCCAGGCAGGACATCAGCTTGAAATCTGTGTGCACCTTAAATGCTTAATCCTTCATTTCCCTCCTCCCCCTTCAATACTGCTTTTACAATCCCACCCAAACTGCAGCATGGATCTTCTGAGGGGGCTAGTGAGCAGCAATGCAGAATAGGCATTTTTGGAGCTCACATCCAAGCAGAAACCCAGTTAAATGAGGAGTCAACATGGTACCAAACCAAGAGCCATCATTTCTGCAAAACCCTTATATTATGTAGGGCCAATTTTCCAGCAAGAAGGTAAGAAGCCATCCAGGGAGACTGGAGGACTCTGGTGTGAGTGCCCACCTCACTGGCCCTCTGCCCACCCAACTGCTCTTGCAAATAGGCAACCTGCATATCTGAGTGACAAAGGATGTGTCCTGGTTTGAGCTGTAGCAGTCATTTTTCTCCTTCTTGGTAGCTGGTGCAGTGCTGTGTTTTGACTTTCAGGCTGAGAACGGTTGCTGATAGCGAGCATGTTTTGAGTTACTGCTCAAATGTTTGGTTTGTCCAAGGCCTTTTCTGAGCTCATGCTCTGCCAGGGAAGGAGGGAGGCCGGGAGGAAGGAGAGACAGGACACCTGACCCAGGCTAGCCAAAGAGGTATTCCATACCATAGCACATCATACCCAGGATGTAACCAGGAGAAACCCAGAAGGGCTGGAGCTCTGGGGGGATGGAGGAGGTATCGGTCGGTGCTCGGCCGGGCAGAGTGGGGTGAGTTATGGGTCGGTGGCTGGTGAGATGTTGTATTCTCTTCACTTGTTATTTGCTTTATCCTCATTATTTGTAGTAGTAGTGGCAGTAATGATTTGTGTTATATCTTAGCTATTAAACTGTTCTTATCTCAATCCGTGGGGGCTACATTCTTTGGATTCTCCTTCCTAACTCTCCGGGAGTCGGGGGAGCAAGGGGTGAGTGAGTGAACCAGCTGTGCGGACTTGGTTTAAACCACGACAGGATGGTAACTGTTTTTAAAGAGAAAAGATGAGAATGTCCTCATTGTTATTTTTTCTAGATTTATGCATACATTTATTTTGAACATTTATGAATAACATTGTTGAGTAAAATAACAAAAATAATAATAAAGTCTGTGTTTCTACACTCCATGTTATTCCAACATCAGACCTTCATTTCCCCTATCTTTTACTCCAACATCACAAACCAATCAAATGCCAGTTGGGTGCCTCTAGAGACAAGGCAAAGATCTCATGCTTTCACAAGGAATCTTTTAGGTGTTATCCTTGCTCCCAGGAGCTATGTAGCAGATGAATATTTTCAGTTGAGGGTGGGACTTTCGTGATTTAAACATTCTTCTGCTGCAGAATGCAATGAAACAGAAATGCCGAGTAACTCTGAATTAAGTTAGGAAAACAAATTACTTTCATTTTGATTCAAGTGTTGGACTTAGGTGAAAGAAAATTATTCCTTTCTACATTTCCTTTTTTATTATACAATTAAATTTGACATTAGCATAATTAAGAGAAAGCCGTTTGCAGTGTGACATTAAAGATGATCGAAATTGAACCTTTCAAGTTGAAATGGTTTTTTTAATCACGGTTTTTGTTTGCTTGTTTGTTTGCTGGTTTGTTTCACAAGAATTTGTGATCAACTGTGTTGTCATCTTTCTGTGGAACATTTCAAATTAGATGAATTAGCATTTTCTGACAGGAAAAAGATCCCTTTCCACAGGGAAATGTCCATTTATCTCACTTGCTCACTGAAAATTTTGACTTTATTCTAATGACTTGCACTGATTTTCAATTTGTAACGAGGCATTTCCATAAAAGCTGTTAGTTACTTCTTTGAATATACATAGATTATCTATAGCAACAGTTTCTTTTAAATAAGGGAGAAAACCAGAAATATTAAAAAAGCAATAGATTATTGAAAAGATAAATAAAATTCTAACCCAGTTTCACTGTAGAGCTTGTGACGTCTTTCCTGAGGGGAAAAAAACAACACTGTGAATGTTGTGAAGCTGGTCTTGACTATAGTTGCAGAATTCAATGAAGTTAATTTAAGTTACTTATTTAAGTTAATTAAGCCTCATTTTATGGGGTCAGGCCAAGGGGAGTGTTGGTATTAAAGTTGTGTAAGGCTTCATTTCTACCTTTGCATCTCAGTTGCAGCATTATCATAGTCCAGCCATCATGTGATTGGAATGTATGGGACATGGCTGCAATGTGTGGGGGACAACTGGAAAGTCTCAGCAAATGCAGTGGGGGAAACCAGTTCTAAGGACTCATCCTCCAGAGTCTCCAATCCTAGGTAATGAACATTACAGGCTGTTCATTTTTGGTCTGAAGCTTCACTGTGCTTCCTTAGATGTCCTGACATATCTGAGCAGCTAACAGCAAGGTCTAGGAAGAAAAGGCATTCAAGAACATCTTTGGGTTTTTAAGTACCATCTGTGACATCTAGTAGTTTGGACACAGCCCTACCCTCTACCTCAATAGGAGGAAGAATTTTAGTCAGGGAAGAAATGTTTCATCATCACTAGGAATCACAGAAATCTTGAAATTTCACTTCTCAGATTACTTGAAAACCATACTTTAAAAACTTACAGTTTTGGAGATAGTCACTTAACTGAGGTGTTGATGATTCCCAGGAAGTTCCTGGTGAGAAAAATCACTTGCTCCTCTTCTGGTCTCCACCATGGCTCACTCAATCCCTCATCTTTGCTGAGTCTGGTTAACTCATGAAATTATTCATTTCATAATCACTCAAGACTGAGCAATGATACGGAAAAATGTAGTATGTAATGGAAACGGTGACCTGTCAACTCATGTGGGCTGGTGCCAAGGAGGCTGCTAATTATAGCCCAACATGTAAATACTCCTGGAAGATGATTGTACTTATTTGGACTAGTGCAATATTAATTAAATACTTTGATTATTTCTGAGATAGACTTTTGTAAGGAGGGGGAGAAGTTGTCAAGGGAATTAACCTTTTCATTGCTGAAAATACAGTTGTCTTCCCTGGAAACTGCAGCAGAAGGGTTAGTCTGAAATTTCCTCACTCTTTTCTCTTTTCTCCTGTCTTTGACCTACACTCATGACACCTCCCATCATCATCTGCTTGCCTTTGGTCTCCCCTGGATCTGTGCCCATGCCAGTTTCTTAAGATCACAACTTACCTGCCTCCTCCAGCAGGCAGATACCCAAAAGGGAGGGATGAGACAGAGCTGCTGGCAAGGAACCAAGGTGGCCTTCATCTGAGGCCAGAGTGCCCAGCTGCTCAGCACTTACAGAAATAGACAGCTTCCATCTCCTACACTGAGTTCCCCATCGGCTTCCCAGTACCACGCAAAATTGTCCCTCCTGGCTAAAGCTGCCCAGAATCAGGAGAGGGAAGGGGAAGCTGATGCACAAAGCCACAAAACAAAGGAGCTGGGGTTGTCTCTGAAAAACTGCTGACGACTTTGGGGGTTCAGAAATGTCAGGACAAGATGGTGCTGCCCATCTGACTCATACCTCAAAGAAAATAAACAGCAGTGGCATTGCGTATGAGAGGCAAAGACTAAGAACAAGAGGTGCTGTGAAACCAAGGAAAGTCTATTTGGCTTTTCAGTTCCTGCAAGACACAAAGTTAAGCTTGGCTTAGCTGCAGGCTCTCTAGGACTGATGAATGTTTCACAGGGGTGCTGGGTTTGCAGGGAGCCTGGGGCTGCCCTACAAGCAAGTAAGCTCATATGGAGGCAGGCTGCAATCTGTACTGGCCCAGGGTGTTGGTAGGCAAAGCAGACTTCTCAGCCTGCAGCTAGGTTCCAAGGAAGCTTCAGGCCACATTTCAAGTAAGCTTGCTGTTACCTTATGAACTACTCTACAGGAGGTGTTGAGTCCAGCAATATCTTTGAGTGACTTTGGGGACAGTGTTTCCCAGCAAGTCCCTCCCTTCAAGTGAGCCAAAGCTTTGTGTTGAATGAATCCTCCGCTACAGTTAATGGCCTTGAGATGGTGCATGTTTGCATCATTTCAGCACAATCTAAACCTGCTGTTCCTGCACCTTGTCTAGTGTGCCTCAGCTTGTCTCTCCCCTGAGTGCCTGGGCATACACCCCACCTTGCACACATGCAGCAGTAGACAAGCAGGCAGTATGCAGAAGCCAAACCTTGCACCTCCCAGGATTCTGTGCCCTGTGGAGATCCTGCTCTTTTACTTCTGGTCCAGACAGGCAACTGGCCCTGTTCTGACAGTACCAAAACCAGCAATCCTACCTGCTGCTGACATACCTGAGTGGGAACACCAAGCGGGAGCTGAATCAGTGCCTCTTCAGAGAGCATGACAGCTCTGCTTTACTCAGGTAATGACCCTGGTCTCCCGTTCATCTTTTCATTATGGTCTGTGGGACTAGGGAATTCAATCTTATGTCTGGAGCATAAGAGTTGGCTCTGGGTCAGAGCCACCACTAATGCACTCTCAAGGACTCTCCATAGCTGCATAGTATTGTCTTGAAGATGCAGGGGAAGGACAAGTGCTCTTTCTGACCCAGGAAGACAGAAGATGTTAAATCAACATAATGAGAGCTGATGAGAAACAATAGAAGCATCAGGACAGCACAGAGAAATGGAGAGTTAGGATACCTGGATGCTGTGGGCCCAAGTGGCACAGGGACATGCATGCTTATTTCTCCTTTCTCCTGCAGCCCTACAGATCACCACAGAGTGCTGCTGAGCCATTGACTGTCAAGCAATGCTGCTGGGAAAGAATGGTGCTGTACCACCACCAGCTGCCCCCTGCAAGGGGCTGGGTGACAGGGCCACCAGATGTGGCAGGATTTCCAGCTGTAGACGTGCTGGGGGATGCCCTGGCTGAGGGATGGCTGCAGACTTCTCTCCCCAGATCCCCACAGGAGGCACAGGCCACGGCAACATTCCCAGCACAGTGGCAGCATCTCTCCTTCCAGATTGCAGCTTTGCAAATGCCCACGGAAAAGTGCACAAAAATGATCCCTCACGCTGTTTTGAAGAACCTGCTACAGCTTGTTTCTTGCTCCAGCCAGTTTCCTTCCCCAACCAGCAGTGCATTCATCACCCCCCACAAAAAACACTGAAGACATGCAAGTTCTTCATGGTCTGTGCATGAGTGAAAATAGGACAAAGCACAGGAAAGCAGTACAGGCCAAACAAAAAAGCCCAGGTGAAGAAACACCAGGCATAAGCTTGGTGATGCTGTGCTAATCCTAAATGCCTGAAACAGGGATACAGATAGAAAGAGAATGTTTTTCCATGGAAGTCCTTTCCTAGGGAAGAGCAGCCTGAGTTTAATGGCTGGACTTGAAGTTAAAGGGTTACAGCCTCACATGGAGCAAATGAAAACACAGATTGATCAAAGCTGCCATTTTTTACCGATAACTTGTTTGTTCAGAGGCAGTAGCTGCTCCTCATGCTGATTGTCTCACTGCATAATCACCATCAGCAGCTTCCCTCGTCCTCTCCTAAAGATCCTCTGCATGGATTTTTTCTTTCCAATTGCATTTAGGGGCTGATAAGAAAGTTGCAGCATAAATTAAACAGGATGCCTGGGGACTCTGATTCAAAACTAATGTAGATGAATTCCTGAGTGAGAGGGGAAGAAAGAGTGATGCCAAATGCAGTGCCTGCCTGCCTGACAGCTTTTCCCTTGCCATGCTCACACCAATTAAGCGTAGCTGCATGGATAGGGTGGCCAGGAAAGCACCTTTGTGCACACATGCTAATTTGTTCACAGGCTGTGGCACACAGTTAATAAAAGCGCCGCTCCACACATTCCCAAAAACAAAGAAGGAACACTGCAAACGTTTGGAGGCACAGAGGCTGAAAAGGGTACACACACGGCTGGATCAAAGGCGAGCTGGATTTAGGGAAGATTTGTACTGCTCAGCCCGTGCTTGTCACCAGGATCACGGAGCACTACAGACTGGTCCCTGTTTGGTCATTCAGAACTTTATGTGGCCAGTACAAAATAAGCAGAGGGGAGAATAAACTTTTAAAGGCAAGAGAATGAAGTGCAAGGGCACTGAATTTAAACCCAGGAGAAACAGGCTTCAAGAGCCTTACACAGGCTCCTAATGTCAATGCAAGATGCAGAGAGGGCAAGGAGAAATCCATCTTCATAACAAAATGCTGGCTTTAGCTGTGATGGATGGATTGATGGAGAGTCAGGTTCCTGTTTCTCTACTCCCTCCTTGCTCTTTCCCCTTTATTATCTTAAATGTTGGGGTTTTTTCTAAAGGACAGGAGCAAGCAGAAATTAAATGCTCACTCTCAAAATGAAGCTGACATGAGCCTCTGGCTTTGAGGATGGATTAGTTTTGAAGGCATACTATGCACAAAATGGGGCCGATGAGGGCTGGCAGTGGAATTCCCAGTAGGGACAGGTTCCTTTAAAACACAGATTAAACAGGGAGGAAATGCACAGCATATGAATATGAATTGAAGCTGGGCCTTGCCTGGTCTCACTTCATTTGATAAAACACATTTCCTTATCGCATGTCAATTATTTATATTATTTAAATATGTACCGTTAGATGAACATGTCAGCCCTGAAACAGATACACAGCTGCACACAGCAAGGCACACATGCACCAGAGCATGAGGAAAGGAAGCACACAAGCAGTCTGTTAGGCAGATAACAAGTGGGAACCCCTGCACTTGGTGAGCTGTGAGTAATGAGCACCCCTTTGCCTGGTCCCTGATGCATTCCTTGTGCTGCCCCTGCAGAAGACCCAGGTCTCCTCAGAGTAATTTGAATGCAGGCTCTGCTCAGCACCGCGGGATTGTCAGCACCCGGCAGGAGCCCTGTGCCTCGCCGGTGCCTCTGCTAATCTCTGGTACGTGGAACTGCTTATCTGCAAGAGAGTTATTCCTCCTTTCATCTGTGCAAGTTCACAGCAAAGGAAACACAGGAGAGCTACATTTAAATTGGATAAAATCCCTGTGCCCAGAGATTCTCTAAAGTTAGTGTTATTAGTAAAGATGTCAAAGATATCGCACTGTTCCGGCCTCTACACCGGATAAAAACCTGCTCTGAATTCTTCTGAAACAAAATTGGATTTTTACATGATTCCCATGCTTACATGGAATTTCTGTCCATGTTTTCTGCTCCATGTGTATGAAGGTACGTCACAGGCTTTGCAGCAAGTGCTCCTGCCTTTGAATTCTGCTATTTGCCTCTAGCCCATGAGGCAAAATAAAGGTCTACTCTGTCTACCCTTAAGTGGCATTGGCCAAAGTCTGGACCCATATTTTGTAGTTGACTTGGCTGCACACCCTGGCCACAGAAAGAGTCACATTTTCCCAAGAGCCATTCTTGGGGCACAAGGGCAGGTAGTGCTGTGCAGAACTCCCTTCCTGAGGAAGGACATCTCTTTCCACAAGTCCTGTGGCTGAAATGCAGGCCACCTCTGGAAACACTGAAGGCTTGGGTATGGATGGACTATGGATATTTGGACAGGCCCAAGAAAAAACTAGATACTCCTAAGTTTCACACTGGATCATCCCTCTAGCCCAGGAATCCCAGGAGGCTCCTCCCAGCTCTGAAAAGTTCCAGAACAACAAGGACATTGTCTGGATTTAGCTCTAGTGAAATGTTTCTAGAAGAACAAGTGTAGCCTGGTATAACAGGTGATTTTGCTGATGTTTTACATTTATATTAGTGAAAGAAGAACTAAAGACTTCCCTCAGCACAAAATGTGATGGGTCAGGTTTTCTGCAGGTGTAAAACAGCACAGCAGACCCAGTGGAGGTACTCCAGCAAAAACCAGCTGAGGTATTTACCAGAAGAGCTGACTAAGGCAATTACATTTACCCTCCTGTACTCTTGGCCTGGTGCTGTTCACTGTGACATTTCCAACAGACATTTTTGTCTTTCAACCACAGTGTAAGAGATGATGCTCCATGAGAAGAGATGACATATTGTTTTCTATTGCTTTGCATGGGATTCCCCAATGCCTTTAAGATGAAGGCTCCAATTGCAATTTTCCATTCAGCTGAGACATTCATAATCTTTCTCTCTTGTTCCCTAGTGTTTAATATGGTATAATGTCATGCTGTGTCCTTTCCTTCAGAAGGGACTAGCGAGACGTTTCACACTGCCTATCCCTCCCTCCCCAGCTCATCTGTATGTTTCCATAGGATTTAGAAGACACAAACAGCTACATGGTTTTATCATACTTGGCTGATAGGAGTTTAGAAAGCGTTATCTTGAAGATGATTTCACGGGAGCACTAGTCTTCTATCCTTTGGAAGCTGCACTAAAACAAGGCAGGAAATGGAACAGAAGTTATTAAATAGCACTGGTAAGACAGACAGATGGCCATTAACACCCCCATCACCACATTTGCTTCCAGAGATGGGGGTCTTTGCTTTTACTCTGCCCTGCCACAGGAACATGAAAATGATGTGTTTAGAGGGTGAGTTTCTGGACTGTCTGTGATGCTGGGGAAAGATTTTGACCGGCAGGTCTTCACCAGACAAAGCCCCATTTCCTCTTCCCCCTTAGGGGGTTCTTTTTGTGGGGTTTTGGCTTGTTGGGTTTTTATCATGATTTTTTAAACCCAGCAGACATCAAGGCACTCTGTTCATTTGCTGCAGTTTGCCGATGCTGTTAGCAGAGCTGTGGGAAATAGTCTCCTTTGATGGTGGCTGCATTGGCAGCACGGGGAGCATGCAAGCCTTCCTCTACCAAAACAGCAAAACCAAGAAAACACTGCACAAGACATACAGGTGATTTGCATAATTGATGCAAAGCAGCATCCCACTGTACAAATCCTCTCCATGCAGTCAGGTAATCTTCATCCCCACCCTGTGTCTCTTCTCTCCCACTTTCCATCCTGTTAGGCTTCCTCCTACTCACCCATCACCATCCCTCATTCCCGCCCAGGCCCTTAGCTTGTCTTCACACCAGGAACCTGATATCTCCCTTACATCTCTCCATCTCTCTGATCTTTTATCCACCTACCTACCACTCCCACGGACAGAAAGAAGATCCATGGGAAGCGAGGACACTTAACTAGCTAAAATGGAAAGGAAGGAAGAGACTTCCAGACATGGTCATTACCCATCTGAGCTGCCTACCAAACCCCCCAAGGGAAATAGCAATAAAAAATGTGTTGCTGAAGAAACTTACCTAGAAGCTGAAGCCATTCGTTTCAGAAGGTGGCAAGATGACAGTTACACATGGCATCTCAAAACACAAGGATTTGCCTGAGCACTCAAGCTAGCCACATAGGTGGCTGCTTTCCCCAGGCACAAGCACAGCTCCACTGAAGGCACACCAGTAAGTGATACTGGGGCCATACAGGGTGAAACTTTAAAATATAATGAAATAAATGAAATAACAACAGCATCAGCATTTATGCTTTAAATTCTGTTCAGTTACTGCAGGCCAGGGCTGGAGCCAGCATGCATCTCTGCACATCTCTGCCTCTGGTAATGGGCATCTCTGCCTGCCTGTGCTCAGAGCCTGCAAACAGCTGGTATGTGCCCATGTGTTGCACTGACATCTGTCCACAGCTACCACCTTCAGATGAAGCAGCTCAACAGTGTTCATAAATAATTGCCTGACCAGCTGCTGCCAGGCCTGGGGAAAAGGAATCAGGGAGGTCAAAGAGCAAATGCAGAGCCTCCTGCATAGCACAGAGGTGTCATGCCCAATATCTGGGGCATATTGACTCCTCCAGGTCTCTTACTGGGGCATATCTCCACAGTCAAGGGTGGTTAAACATGCTCACCTCTCCTATTCCTTATATAAAACATAGAGGCAGGCTGGGATGATCAGCACTACTCCTGGTAGTTCCAAAGGAAGGCTGCCCTGAGGAGCAGGCACTGGTGCTGCCCCGGGAAGATGTTGAAGGACAGAATGCCTTGCCTCAAAGGTGACTTGTAGGGAGACCTATGCTGAGGGAGGTTAGTCCATGGTGGGAGGAACCACCACTTCCTTCTCCCGTCTCCACACTGGAGCCTCCCCAGTAGCAAGAACAGGAAATCTCCTCTGGGGACCAAAATGCAACCTCTACCTTTTTTCTTGCCATCTGAACTGCCCTGGTTCTCATCAGCTTGATCTGCTCTGCAGCTTTCTGTCTTCTTCCTTTCTTTTAAAAACACTCATTAGTCTCCTGCTGCTCAGTGCAGCTGAAGGGGCTAGGGCTGGCCAAGCAGCAGGTAGGACCTGGCAGGGATGTCTGATGGGGTGAGACAGTGGGCACTGGGGGAGGCCAGCCTGCAGGCTCTGCCTGCTGCCTGTGTTTTGGAGAGGAACCCAGGGGCCCAAGGCTTTCCTGTGCAGAAGAAATGGTGATTCTCACTGCCAAGTTCCTCCCTCTGAGCAGGTATCCCTTTGGAAGTTAGCCTGTCAGGATCTGGCTATCTGAGCCATACCAAATGCTGCCCAGCAGCTCAGCCCACCTCTAAGACTGCCAGAAGCACTGGGGATTAAATACACCATCATGTGTAAATCCGGTGTTTAAACAAATAATTCTCTCAGAATAACAGGCAGGCTTTTCCACACGAAGCAAAGCTGACACCTGACTCTTCACCTGACTTCTCCCAGGAGAACATTTTAATGAGGCCCACAGCTGTAATATCACACAGAGAACATTAACAATGCTAATTACCTAAAGTTTAGCCCATGAATACTCAACCAACTGTACCTTGGAGATGAATTGTTGTTTTGGCCCAAACGAAGCACCGATGGCTTGCAAAGTGAATTGAGGCTTGTGAGAGCATCAGATAGAAGGCATGAGGCACACAGTCCTGGCAAGGCAGCCTCCACAGCAGAGCTGGTAAAATACAAGAGGTGCCTGGGCAGAAGGCAAATCTGAGATTGCAGAGAGAAATTGCTTTGAGGTGGCCAAATCCCTCCTGAGAAAATGCAAAAGGTGTTGATAGGTCTCTCAGCATCATCTCTTACAGGATCTGTGCAGAGAAAAGGGGGGCGATATTGGAGGAATTCTGCCAGGCAGCCGCAGCTGGCACCAACTAAGCCTTGCACTGCACTAGGAGAAGCCAGAAGTCCACACAGACATACAACGCGCAAGCGAGCTCTTGCCTGGAAGACATCCAGGGCCTTTGCTTCACACCATATGCACAGTCATTCTGCAGCTCAAGGTCACCGCGGAGGTGCCTGGGTGTGCTGGGAGGACTGATCTGAACCCACCAGCTTCACTCGCTCAGGCTCCCAGTGCCAGAGCTCGGTCTGCAGCACAGTAAATAGAGTGATGTGTACTCTGCTGCACGAAGCTCAGCTGTCACCTCTACCTTCAGCTCCTTATCAACAGTGCTGCAGGGCAATGCGCGACAAGGGACATCATGCAGCAGAAGAGGAGGCTTGGTCCACCCAGGTGTCTCTTGGAGGGAGACGTGAATTTTTAGCAGTCTGTGTCGCTCAGCTCTAATTGAGCACAAAAACATCACATGGCAGGCAATAGCCCATTAGCAACTCTGCGTGCTGAGGGGCCTTTTAATTATTTTTGCATTCCCAGAGGACTACAGAATGCTCTTCGTAAGCATGGCGCAGGAATGCCAATTAGGTGGCCTCCAGCCCTGCTAGACAAGGTCCGGTCACATCACCTTGCGTCACAGGCTGAACCCTGCCCTCCATTTTCTCCCTAAGTCTGCCATTCTCTGCAGTGAAATATTTATTAAAGGGATCTGCCGCCTGTCGGGAATGTTGAGGCCCCTGTCTCCTTGCCAAGGTCAGGCTGCTGGGGAGGTACTTTTGCTCTCCATAGCTCTTCCTCAAGACCGATGGGTCTTTCTTCCGTTCAGCACAGTCAGGCAGCCTTGGGAGGAGGCTATTTCAATTCCTATGGATTCTTATTCCCCAGGAATAAGGTAGGCATGTTAAAGAAAACACTAAACAGAGGCTGCATGACAGTGAGCTATTGTGGGATCAAAACAGGTAGCTGCACGAGGGCCTTTTGGGCGCACATAATAAAAGCCATTATATTGATTTCTACTGTTGCAAAAGGCCACCTTCAGTCTTTGTGATCATTGTTGTAACTTTGTTGGAAGCTCCTACACTTAGAGATGAAATCCTGGGCCCACAGAAGAGGATGGTAGGTTCACTCTCTGCTTATGTGGTGCTACAGTTGTGCTGCTTGAGTTTAGCTTTGGCTTACTGAGCTTGAACTTACTGTTTCATACAGGTTTTGTGCCAGAAAAATGCTGAAAGCTTCAACCACAAGCTTTTTGCTAACCTTTTATCAACTACACTGAATGAAATAAGCACACACAATGTAACTTGCTTGAGAAGGACTACAGTTAAAGTGTCAAACAGACTTTCCTCCCCCAGTATGGACTCATACTGAAGTGAAAGGAAAACATATTTAGGAATAGAAATTAACTCCACTAATATAAAATGTGACAACAAAAATACCAGCCTGGCTGGGGAAATAACCTTCCCTAACAATGACCTCTAAAGGAAGCTTGGGGGCCAAAAATATGAGAAGCAAGGAACATATAGAGCGTGGGCCCCACAGCTGGGCTGCACCTTGCTGCAAGATGCCAGATGCTTTGGAATATCTGGGGCTTGACGTGCAGCTCATTTGCCGCAGCGGCTGGTTCCTGGCAAATCTGCAAACCTGTCTCTCTTTTGCCATCTCTCTTGACAGCCAGCGAGTCCCAGCACATTTGTTCTCTCCTCGCATGGAAGCTGCCCTGTAACACCAATGCTTTCTGGCTGTCCCCTGTGCCTCTGCTGGCTCTCCTTGCAGGCTTCTCTGATGTGTGCTGGGCTGTGGGGATGTGAGGGTGGAGGCATAGAGAAGCTGCAAATGCTACCCAGCACAGAACCACGCCACAGATTTATGCAGAGACATAATGATGGTTTCTGTTTTCTCTTCTTTTCCTCCCTTCCTGGTAATTCCTAACATTTTACTCGCTTTTTTGACACCTGCTTAGCCTTGACCTGTCATTTTCTCAGAATTAGCGACGCCGCCGAGATCATTTTCTTGTGTAGTGATGGCTGATTTAGAGCCCCTCATTAGGCATGTATAATTAGGGTGGGTTTTTTTCCCCCAGAAGCATTACTGTGCATTTATCGACAGTAGATTTCATCTGTCATTTTACAGCCCAGTCCCTCATTATCATGAAAAACTTCTGCAACTCTTCACAGTCAACTCTTGTTTTGACTGCCCAGAACAGTTTTTCATTCTCAGTAAACTTCTCACCTCAGTTTTCATCTTCTTTTCCAAATCACTTGTGAATAGATTGAAAAATAGACATCCAGCTTAGATCTCTGGGTAATTTTCCTCCTCTGAGAAAACGTATTGTTTATTTACACCTTTATACTCTACTGCTGCAACTACTCTGTGTCTTTTATTGGAACCACCCCCTTGGCAATCACACCATTATTCAATGGAGTTGCACTGGAAAAAGTGCAGACATTACAGAAATAAAACCAGCAGCAGTCCCAGTTTTAGGACTTAGCAGACAAGCTATATTTGTCTTGATCTGTGATTTTAAGTTATCTTGTAAATTCCCACCACTAAATTTCATCTCTCACTGTATGCAGCATGTAATATATCCTTTTTTTCAAAATGTATCGCCATTTCAAAGTTCCTTAAGCCATTCCAGAGACTATAGCTGATAAAAACCCTCATCTGGATTCAAGATATTAGCAGAAAGACTAACTCCTCAAATTTCTGGCACCAAGGCAACGTATTGTCATAAATCCATAGGAAACCAGATTTCATTAGTTCTCTTGGTCATGGAACTAATTGTTTGTTCCTGCTTTGGGCACCTGATCATGGCTGTGGGCAGCGGGAAAGCCAGTGGCATTTTAATATAGTTCCTCTGCTGTGCTTTACTTGATTTTTGTCTCAGGATTATGAGATGCTGGGGATGTAAAACAGCTACCAGGAAGATAACAGCTGCCAGAAACACAGCCTTCTGTTTTGTACTTCGAGCTGTGTGTACCACGTAGAGTTAAACACACAAAAAGTTCTTAGAATAATTTAAAGCAGAAATCTGTTACGTTCCTTCAAAATTACCCGTGCTTGGTTTAATAGATGCTGGACTAATTGCGTGCTGTCTGAGAGCTTTTGTTCCTCTCCAGAGTGGCTGTGGTCTGTGCCACAGAGGTGAATGCTACTCTACTGTATGGCAAATTTGACATTGAAGGGCTCTTTGTAGAAATAAGACTGCCATTCTCTCCCATTGTCCCTTTGATTAAACAGTGCCAGCAAAAGAGACAGTTCTGATGGTTGTTTTCATATTACAGGCATCTGGCTACTAAGAGCTGGGCTGAGATCACCAAATCACAAGCCGCTTTGGAGATGCCTGTTTACCTACACTGATCCCACAGTGATGTGATCCAGAAAAGTATTTGGATATGTACAGTTCAGGGGCAGGGAGGGGGGAGAAAAACTACTTATTGGATGTGTGGTAAGGATCATTTGCTGCCTCCATTTGCTGCTGTTTTCCAATACCCCTCCTTTGGTACCCAAACCCATAACTTTCTAGTACTCCTGAAATAACCCATAATTATGGATGATTTACCTCAACCGTCACATTAACAGACTCCCAGTGACCTCTGATGTACTATGTGATAAAAATAAAGGAAATCTAACATATTACACAGTAACATCAACTCCTTCCCAATTACCACTCCTTTTGTACCAGCTCACTTCTGTGTGACTCACCACTTAGTAATGGCTTGGTGATCCCTCAGATGCTTCAGCTTTGGTTGCAGGGACTCCATTAGTTCATAATATATGTTGGAATAGGTTGTCGATGCCTTCTGCTTGCCGAATAAACTTTAACAGTTGGAGTCCTTCCCCAGAGTTTGACCACCTCTTTTTGGTATTACGAATGCTAACAGGGAAGATCTCAGGAAGAGAGCTCTCCCTCCTCTTTCCACACATTTGATTGGTTGTACAACAAAGGCTACAGGAGCATTTTTCCTTGTAGCTTTAATTGAAGTGCTTTAATATATATATATAAAAAAAAGTACATACAAGTTCTAAACTCCTGTTTTCTGCAATCATTTACACTTTTTCTAAGTTGCAACAGAATATTAGCTACGTAGGTAGTCAACACTGCTAACAAACTACAGTACAAGTTACTAATAACAGTACAAGATGCTTGGAATACATTCTTGCAAATGTGTATGAATACCAAAGAAATCCTGCAAAGTTGAGAGGCTTTCAACACACATTGCCCTCTTCTCTCAAATCCCAGCAGGATTTCACTCACGGGTTTCCTAACCACAAAAGCACAGAAGGGCTGATCCTTGGCTGGTGCAAGCTGTGGTAGCTCCACTAGCATCCATGGAGCAATATCACTTGTCATGAGGAAAGGGTGCAATTCACTCTGTGCTCAGATAGACACCTTCAGACAGGGGTGAAACATCATGGAAGTTTCCATGCACATCAAACTGATGGGCAACCTTGGTCAGTGCTGGCTTCTAGCATTAAGCAACATATTTTTGGTGAGGGTTTCAAAACCGATTTCTTTATCCTGGAAGAAGTCAGATCAGGACAATAGAAGAACAGTAGGGAGCACCCCGGATTCTCATACCTCTCTATGGAAAGCTGGGCAAATTTCCCTCAAAAACCACCAAGTTTTGAAGTGTAAGAACCCACCCCCATCACCTCTCCTCCCCCACAAAAGGCTGGCAAAGCTATCAAGCACTTAATAAAGCCAAGTATGAGTAAGAGAAGCAAAGGTCCTCCACACAAGCCATGTCAAAACAAATCTCTACAAACACACATTGTAACAATACAGTCACTTCAGAGTTCAGAAAGAAAGGTTCACATGTTACAGAGGAGGGAAAGGGAAATAAAATAACACAAGAAGCTGTCCTTATAATTATGTACTGGTTCCCAACCTCTAACCTTGGTCTGTGGCCACCAAAAGTAAATGAATATCAAGCAGCATAGTGTAAACTCCAGTGAGACCTCACAGGGGGTCACAACTGGCAACCTGGAGGCAGTGTACACAGCTGAAAAGGAATTCAAAAGAAATGACAGGTATTTTTCTCCTATTCTGGTATGTTTATATAATTGAAGACATGGTGACAAACACGCTATAGGGATATGTTTCTCCAGCATTGTGAGCCCACCTACTTGTCACACTAGTTTTGGTTATAGAAGGGTTTCTCCTCTAAAGTGAGAGTGGCATCCGGGGTATTCTTCAGGCAGGAGTCCTTAATTTCTTTCCTCACTCAGTTGTTCTGGCTCGCCTCTGTACTTACCAAGTGGCTAATAAGACAATTGGTTTCATCTGAGACTGCTGGTTTTTTTCCTCACAAGCATTGATATAAAACCCCCTTAACACTATTGCCCTGAAGAGCAATATTTCAATGGCACCCAAACTCTGCCAGGCTACTTACTGACTGGTACTAGATTATTCTGATGGGAAGCTATGGAAGTTGGCAAACACATGACACAGTTAGCTTTTTAATTCATCAGCACATTATGAAAAGACTGAACACCAATGACTCCAGCTCAAAGTAAAGACACAGAAGTGAAGTTCTCTTCTGCTGCAAAGATAAAAGGCTATTTAGAGGATACATAATTTGGCAAGTTGTAGAAAACATGGTGGTGGTTCAGAGTAAGAAAATTTCAGCTGCATTATCTATTCACTGACTGATTTCCTACTCATGTTAAGTTTTAAGTTTTCCCTTTTTTTTCAACCACATTGTCTTGACACCACAGTTATTGCATTCACTCAACATACACATACACCATGTATAGGAAGGGGTGTGTAGAGCCAGGAAGTGGGGTAGCATCCAACCCACATTTTGCTGTTTCCATAAGGGCAGGCAGATCCCGGTCAGGTGAGACAACCTAGAGCATTCCCAATGTCAATAAGAAAGCTGTGAGTATATGAGCAGATGGAAACCTCAAAAACTAAACAAGAATCATCATTAGCATAACCCTGCTTTGTCACTAAGTTCCTATAAAATCTCTCTCAGCTCAAATAATTTTATTACACAGAGCGTGCAAGGAAAGAGGTGCTTCTCCCCTGTGAATGCAGGGAGTGGATGCTCAGTGTTGTCCACAGGTAACCCAGCCCAACTGCTCTTCCCTAGCCCACTCTCTTTGCGACAACAGTTCTTTTGCTTCAATGGCTAACTGGTAAGACAAGACTATTTAATTACAAACAAACTTCAAGTTTAATGTATTTAGAAGACTGGAAAGTGATACCCTGCTACTTCTAAAACAAATGATCCATTGTAAACTTAGTGCTTCTCTGAGTCTTCTTTCCACAGAGCAAAGCGTCACAAGGGCAAGATTTCCATCAGCTGAGCTGGCATAGCTAGTTCTAAGAATTAAAATGTAGATTAGGCCTCCACAGCCTTTGTCTCCCCTGCCAAATAATGCTCTCTGGTTGTGCTCCCTGATTGACTGCAATGTAGACACTTCTGCACTTGGACCCACAGCGGGTCACCCCTTGCTCTTATGCTGGCCACATACCAGTCATCAGGAACATTTTTGATGACTTTCTGTAGTTCTTAAACCATTTGCAATAAGAATTCAACTACATGCAATAAAATTGAAAGGCTCTTTGTCCCATACTCAAATTTATCTATTAGACTGGGACCACAGAAATGTACTCACTTCTTCAGAAAGTCCTCAGAAATCAAGTGGGGAGCTTCTCAAGTTTTGGGATGTTTTTACATCTTTATGCTGAGTCACAACTGTTTTGTGTGTCACTGACCTTGCAGTGAAAAGGCTTTGCACAAGAAACAACTTTGCTGATTTCATCACCTTTGCATTGAGGACTGTCCCAGGTAAAAGACTCTCTGGGGACCAGAAGAGCCTCTCTGGAACACTTGTCTAACAACCTTGTCTTCAGACTTCTCTGGACCTTCCGTGACTCTTATAAAATCCCTTCATTTTTTTGCAGAGGGCTTCCATGACACAGTCTGACAACAAGAAATGGGTGATACTGTGGCTGGATGCAGATTATAGCTCTACTCTCTCTGATGACAAGAAGTAGGATGGGAAGAGCCCAGCTGGACCTAGAGCTCAAACCTAGATATTTCTTAAAATACCTTTTCACTTCCAAACTGAGGAGATTTGATAGTAAAATCAAGAAGGTGCCTCAAATAAAAGACCTCAAGTTACTTTTTGAAGCCATTTTTAAGGATAGAGCAGTTCCAGATAAAGGTGTGAGGCTCCAAAGTCAGAGCACAGTTCTTGGAATTATTGCTCCTAAATTGAGTTATTCTTAAAGGGGAAGGGAGTAACCTAAAAGCCTTTACAGTCCATTTTTACATGAGAGGATGTTTTTCATGTAACTCTCTGTAACAAAGTAATTTGAAAATAACCGAGGAAACCATGTAATCCTGGATGGTCTCTGTTCTGTGTGCATTTGTGAAGCTGCTGTGACTCCATTGCATTAAAAAAAGACATACATTATTCTGTAGCAATTGTCCATGACACTGAGGCTTACAACATAAATATTGCAATACCTCATCCAGTTTCTGAATGCCACACCATGTTTTATTGCAGTTATGTCTCATAATAGATGAAGGTGCTGCAGGGTCCTGTTTGGCCAATTGCTATAGGACCCTGGAGTGCACTTTCATAAGGAGGAAATACCTCCCACAGGAAGGGAGTTAAGATATGGACCAGACGCTAGAAGAACCAGCTAAAGGTTTCACATGCAATCCTGGGCAAATATTTTCTGTGCCTCATCTTCCTTTCCCCCATAGCCCCTCCATTAAATGGGAGGTTCGTTTCTTCACTTGCAGAGAGTGCTGGATGCAAGGTAATGGAGCACAGCCCTGCTATGCACAGCAGAATGCCTCTAAATCAAGAAGCCAGTGTTTTTTGCCAACGTGACAGATTGAAAAATGCTTCTGGTACTTCCATGAGTAGGTTACTAAGCAACACTTTGGCTTCCAGGGAGTAGCCGTGCTGGATGTGATCTCATGCGCCGGCAGCCTGACCACATCCCCAGCTGGCACCGGGGAAAGGAGGGCGAGTGTGTGCTGGCAGCAAGGCTGCATGGCTTTTCACTGGCTATAAAACAAGTTCCTTTGAGATGAGCTGAAACCACAAAGGAAAAACATCCCAGAGGTGTTCATGAGCCCTTTCATAGGGTGGCTAAAAAGCAGATGCTCTCAGGACATACCACTGGGAGAGAAATAAAGCTTAGAAGGTTTAAGCATCACTCAGCAAACCTATCACAAATCCTGGTCATGCAAACTATCCCTTCAGCCTGTTCCAGAACAAATGATGCTGAAGAGAACTGACTCCAGGGACAGATGCTAAAAATGATAGAAGCTGGAAAAGATCACCCCATAAGGACAGAGAGAGATCAAAAAGACTAGAACAGCCTAGAAATGGGTAAGAGAGGGGAGGTTACAGCTGAGTGAAGTGAGGTCTGATAAGAGATGAAAATCATACACTGATGTCCAGTTTCCTGATATGACAGTAAAGGGTTGTTTACAGAAAATCAAAAGACAATACACTAAAAACTGATTAATCAAGTCCAAATTCCATGGAGTTAGAAATTTTCCCAGGTTGCTCACTGCTCCATCATCCTCTTTTCTGAGATTTTTCACTTTCCCCTGGAGCCTGTGAGAGAGCATCCCCAGAACCAGGCTGAACCAGAACGGTTCAGAAATACCTGTTTTCTGACATGTGTTGGGTGTGCTCAACTATTAAGCAGCATGCATCTTTCAATGAAGAATGAAATCCAAGACCACTTAGAATGGGCCTTTTTAAGACACCAGGCCAACCTCTTGGCTTCAGGTCAGTGGAGGAATTGACAGTGGAGGAGCTGCTGTTGATTGACAGCAGCTGAGAATCTGACCTATCTTTTAAAGTACTGGCGCTCTTTTATGTGCCAATAAATCATGCTCCAAATAGAATTGAGATTAAGTTGTAAAGGATAATGTTTTGCCTTACATTGTTAGAATGCTGACATGCCTCTGCAAAACAAATAAGATTGTCTCCCTCCTCCTCCTTCTCAATCAAGGCAAATACTTATTATAGGACACTAGATCTACTCCTGCTAGGTGAGCAATATTTACAGTAAATAAAATTAATATGATACACAAATCCATATATATTTGTATACATAGTTAGGTTTCCTTCTAAGTAAAACTCAGTACTACAGCATCACACAGTAAGACTCTACCAATGTTTTGGGATCAATCAATATTTGGGATCTATCAATATTTTGGGATCATTACTTGAGAATTTTAAAAGTGCCCCACTGAAGATACCACAGTTTTTATTCGAGTGGTCCACTAGTACTCACAGATTTATCCTCCATCTATTCCCGTTTTGAATAATGGGGATAATAGGGACAATATTGTCTCAAAGTCAAACAAAGTATCTATCTTCCCTCCTGTCCTTCTCCACCCCAATCCCCCACCACTTCCCAATTTTTGTTGTGGATGTTTTTTTTCAACCACGCCTAGTGAAAAAAGCATGTGTATACCAGTGGTACACTCAGTCTGAAATAGCATATGAAGAAAAAGTGAAACAGTGACTTCACATGTACACAAACTTCTGGTTCTTAGGAGATCTGACTAACACAAATGACAATTTACTTGAACGCTCTTGAGCCTCTCTTTACATCTGCAACTCAATGAAATAAGTTTTTCCCCCGCCTGTCACCATCACTTCTGACCCAGGCGGAAGTGCTGGAAGAAAGTCAGAATAAACAGGAGGACTGCTGATCTCTGCTGCAGCACAAAAAATGGAAAGCCAAAAAGGTAAAGAGGAAATATTTCTCCCTGAATTTTTAAAGAACATTTTATGACTACAAGAGTCTATATGAACTATTGTGTGACCCTAGTGCTAAGCTGGGATTAAATCAGCACAAGAGTTTGATTCCCTGCAATGATCAAGGGTTTGCTGAACACATCTAAGGGGGTGATAAAAGCTGATGCTTCATTTTGGACCTCTGTTTTTCCAAATTGTTCTAGACCCTTCAAATCAGCTGTGATACACAGTGTCCATGAAATCCAAGAGTGTGTTGTAAAAGAAGAAAAAAAGATGAGAATGGATATTCTGTAATGAAGCTCAAAGGAGATGACACTTGGAATTCCCTAATGTACTATAGCTTTACCAAAAGGATGAAGGGGCACACCTCCTGTGTACTACTCCTAGGAAAGCTACAAAGGAAGAGCACATTAGGCATAATATTCATGTCTCATCCTTCTATTTTCAGCAGATACTTCCCTTTTAATGTTGTTGGCAGTTTGCACTGGCCTTGCATAGCAGACATAAAAATGCAGTCCTGAATCCAGCAGCAACAGATGTCTGGGCTGGAAACAGATCTATGCTCCAGCAGAGTTCATGGGCAGCAGGGGGTTTGGCCTTCCAGGCAGAAAATCTTGAGAGACCTAAGGGAAATCCTTATCTTGATTTTCAGGTCTGTAGGCACACAGCTCCTTGATGTGACTTACCACTTTCAAGGTCTTATATGGCAACAGTAGGAAGAGTCCTACACAAGCAGACAAAACTCCAGGCTGTGGTATATCATGCCCAGGTGAGACATGCTAGAAAAAAACATTTCAGAATGCTACAAAAAGGAGAGCTCTTCCAGCCAACCAATTCAATCATTCAAGACATCGAAAGGAGATGAACATGAAATGGACTTGTCATTCTTTGTCACTCTTTCAGAATACAAAGAATAAAACCTCACCTTCTCTCTCCTTGTCTTCTGAAAAGTGGGGAGAGAGGGAACATTTCCTAAGTCACTGTGGAGGTCAAACTATAGCTTGTTACAGTGAACTGAATCAGATGGATGACTAGACTTATGGCAGTCTGAAGGAAAATATCAATACCTGAAAAATCAGCAACTTTCACCTATGAAGTGTTTTATTGTTAACTCCATGCCTGCAAAGAGAGGCAATCTGATCTGGAAATAGTGGTTTCCTCATTTCAAAACAGCAGTAATAGTGTATATTTTAACTGCACAGGTGAACACTAGAATAATACTTTACATTTTCATCCAGCATGGCAGAAACACGGACCAAACATTAATAAGCTGTTGGCTTGACTCCCAGGCTGCAAAATGCCTGGCATTCTCACTGACATTTCTGCAATAAGAAGGTAAGCCCTAAAACCCCTTGTGTCCCCCAGAAGTAATTGCTGTTGTTTACCTTTCTCTCCTCCCTTCCCTGGTTAAGTGCCTCAATGCACAGTGGTGGTGGCACTCAGCAAACACCCCAGCTGTGCAGCTGGAGAGACAGGAGAGTAACAGCTCTCCTCTGCCTCATGCCAAGACTCAGCCATCAGGACAGATGAATTGTACTTGCACATCCTTCAAGAGAACCACTGTCCCCCAGGGGCCACCAACACTGCCTGGCAGCATTGGTCACTCCTGTCCTTGTCTGCAGTGCAGTGAGACACAGCCAGTACCCCAGGGGATAGAGCTGGGACAGCGCCAGTTCTCTCTCTGAAAAGCTAAGGAGCAGGGACTTGATGTTCTGGCCCTGCTCAATGGCAGCAGCTCTGGCAGAGAGGAGGCTGCTGGAGCCTGCACTGCCATGGAATGTGACTGGAAGTGGGCTGGGAAGCTGCACTTATAAATCAGTTCCCTTCAGATCAGAGACACCCCCTCCTCTCCCTTTCCCTCCAGCAAAACTGAGTTTATCTTATGTAAACCAGACCAGGTTTGGTGCCTGCCCTCAAAAAGCATTCAACTACTGCAGGGCTGGAGGTCGTTGTTAGTAATTAAATCACCATTGCAGATGGATCTGGCTGCCTGCCAGTCCCTGCTCCTGCCCTCTTTGACCAGAGGAGAAGCACAGCCATAGTAACTAAAACTTTTCCTCCACAGGGTCTTGGACCTTCAGCATCCAAGTCCTGGCTTGTCACCTGCTCCCACCTCCCAGGGCAGGAATAAATGGTGTGAGGAGCAACATGGGAGAGCTGGCTCTGCTTGCCCTGCCACAGCCTGGCTCTGCATCATTGTAGTAAATGGCAGCACTCTGCTTGCTTGCAGTTAGTGGGCTTTAAGTGCTTTACAAAAACTGAGCTATTCTAAGTTCATAAACCTAAAACTGGTTAGAGAAGAGTGTTTTCCTGTCCTGTCTGCCTGCTCTTCTCTACACAACTTATTTTCATAAAATATATAGAATCAGAGAATTATTCAGGCTGAAAAAGACCTCTAAGATCATTGAGTTCAACTGTCAACCCAGCACTGCCAAGTACACAACTAAACTAAGCACCACATCTATACATCTTTTAAATACCTCCAGGGATAGTGACTCAAGCAGCTCCCTCAAAGATCTGATCAACTGCTAAAATCTCAGGTGAAGATCACCTCCTGTCCAAACTGCAGCCTCCCATAAAAAAATTGACAAGACAATCCATCTTCTATCATCTTCTCCATAAGATTTGCATTTTCTGCCCTCCCAGACTGGTGCCAAATTTTTCCCAATACAGTTTCCTGTGCTTTGTCCATTTTTTTTAATTTATTGGGAAAACATAAAGCATTTCCCCCTTCTGCTCTGAAAGACAGTTTTATAGACTAACAGTTGGCATTTCCAGCTGATTAGATAGACAGACAGAAAAGTAAGATCAACCAAGATGTCTCACTCTAAGAAAGTGCTCCTAGCATTCAAAATTACTTTTTTCTCTCAATTTTAATTATTACCTTTTACTTTTGGATGAAGCAGTTGCATCGTGTTAAAGATCTCTGTTCCTCCATAGCTTGCTTTTATTTTCCTTTTAAGTAGATATTGTAGAGTTTTCTGTAGTGCAATTTCTTGACATGGTGGAACTGAATTAACCAGATATACAGTGCTGGATATGACACTAAATAAGAACATTTGGAAAATTTCAATTCAGATAGACCTGAAATACTTTCGAGCCTCACATTAAACGTTTTGTGTCAAATTAAAAGTATTTATTTATTTTGAAATTAAATTAACTTTGAAATATAAATAATGAAGTGATTCATTCTAGAAAGATTGAAATAATTATTTTCAACTTTTCTGATACTCTCTATTTTTTGTATGAAATAATTTGCCAGATTGAACTTGAATAAGTGAATAATCGTGGTTCTCTCAAAAACACATTTTTTAAAATTAGTAATTCCATACAGAAAAATCATGGCCAGCTCTACCTGGAATTTTCTTGTGCACAACACACATTATCCCTCCAGCAGTGACAAGCTTAATTAATATACCTCTCTAACCCCATCCACTCCTCACTTCCCAAATGACCAGTGTCAAAACACATGCTGTAGGCGTGAAGAACATGCAACAGCCCCATAACACTGCACAGTGTGCAAGTCCTCCTTTGGGGCAGAATTTATTAAGCCCCTTTTACAGAAAGCTGAGAAATTATGATTTCAAAGTTATCTACAGCAGCGTTTGCTTCAAAAGAACCCACTTAATGACAGCTTTCCTAGTGCAAGAACTGACCTAAGGTATGTTTATAGAAATGCTGTAAACTCAGTACTAAACAAACAGTACAAACTTTAGTACAAACTGTACTAAAGTACAGTTTGGAGGCAGAATGGAACCCATCTCATGTTCCTTAAATAGATTGCCTTTTCCAAGCTAGACCGGAGGCTCTGTGATGGTAAAGGAACATGAGCTCACCTCCTCAGTGGTATGACTCGGATGAACCCCTTTTTTTATTTCTCCACCCTTAGCATCAGATTTAACTGAAAACCCTGCACCAAGGATACTGTCCAGCTGCAGGCTCTGAATCACAGTCTGAAAATCATTGCAATAGGTGATTAGGTGTCTAGAGAGAAGTCTCACCATCGAAGTTTAAATATTCATGCTTCCCAAGTGTTGTAATTCAAAGTCATGGCAAGAAAGTAAGCAAAATCAGGGACAGAAGAAACACTCCTGCCATCTCTCAGGTTATCACCCACCACATCTACTCCTGACTACCATATTGAAAATACTGCCCTGGTTTCTGAGGCTGCCACTGCAGCAGCTCCCCTCCCCAGACAGTTTTCCCACCATGAGGCAGAAAACTGGGCAACACAGCACACAAATGTGATGGAAGGAAAGCCAGAACCAAGCCATGGTTGCACACAATATGGTCATAATTGTCAAGCTCTGAGGTAGCTAACACCAGTGTAGCTGCAATCGTGGGCATGAGCAATGTAGTACAAAATTAACTGTATCTATAAGGCTGATTTACTTTAACTGACCTTTTTTAGGTTACCCAAAAGAGGTTAAAAATTAGAAGAATTACATGAGTATGTTTGACTAATTTACTTTAAGGCCATTATGCAGACACAGCTTGTATTTAAATACATCCTCTGCCACAGTAAACATCTGTTTTTATAATAAGGACAGGAAGAACAATTACATCATCCAGCCTGACTTCCTCTATAACACCAGCCTTTTTTCAGTCAGACATTCTTGTGATTAACTAAGACTGCATTTAATTAAAATACATCTTCTGGGAAGCCGCCCATTCTTGATTTGGAGACTTCAAGCAATGCAGGATCTACCATCTCCCATGGTAGTTGCCCTGATTTGTGCTAAAATACTGCTTGCCTTGCCTACATAAAAGAGTTCTCAAATACGCCAGAGTCTGATCACCTCAGAGACTGCCAACAAACCTGCATGTCCTGCCATAGCAAGAGAGGCAGAAGCAGACAGAGCCAGAGTTCTCACGTTGTTTACTGCCCAGAACAGATCACTGTTATGAGTGGTCTCAAGGTCTGCCTGACCACGGATGATGCCACCCAAGGTGTTCATCCCAGCAGTTATGCAGAAAGGCTGTCCCCAAAGGGTACCACGTGACAGGGAGTCAATTATCAGAGTTTCTGAATTCCTCTTCCTCACCTCCAAGGCTGTACCACAACCTCCCCACATCTTAGTAAAGCAGTTACAGCACTGTTCGCTTGGTGGATCAATGAATATTTCTGAAGCATGCCAAGACATACGGCTCTGAATGAATTATAAAAATATCACTGAGAGATCCATCACAGCCCCTTATCTTAGACCGAGCTAGTGAAGAAGGGAGGCTGTAGCTGGAAGAAGTTCTCAGCATGGGAGAGCTTGCATCTTATCTGCTGCCAAAGCTACCTGGAGCTGCTTGGCTGCACAGCAACACAGCACAAAGCTGGAGAGATGAAATGCAGACAGACCACTGTGGGCAAGTACCCTATGACACTGATCTCAAATGGCAAATAATATTTTGCCATTGAAGATCTAGCAGTCTTTCCTGCCATCATACCTCATTAGTGGTGAAACTTCAGCAAGGCCACATTGGAATATTTCCAAACATAAAAGACACTGTTCACTGCAGAATGCTTGTGGGAGGAGAAAACAGCCAGCACCATGAATCAAAACCACAAAGCAGGAAAGCAGGTGTGTGTGCCAAGCACAGCTCATTTAGCAATGTCTATCACAGGGATGGAGAGCACTGATTTTCGGCACCAGCCAGTCTCAAAAACAAGGCTACCTGAGACTTACATGATGAACTGCCCACTGTTTGTGTAAAACACAGGACTAAACCATGTGGATTTCCCTCTCCATTTGATAAAGCAGACATTGTCCCACTCCTCTCCCAAGGTCAATGCAAATACCAGGAAACTGGGGAGGCAATGGCCGTTTTTATGATGGAGATCCCTAAGCCCAGCAGCCCTGGTAGCTGAGCACCAGTTCAAACACTAACCCACCTCTGCTGCTCCCACCACCAGCACCACCATAAAACTTTCTTCCAGCAGACACACTTCTCAGCTCCAGTCCCTCTAGCCAAACCATGCACTACTCATGAGAGAGCTCAGTGGTTTCTCTGGAGAATACATACTTCTGGTTCTGGTCACAGCAGCAACAGGACTTTGAGCCTAAATCCTGCAATGGTCCCAAAGTGCCCAGTCAGCGGGGTTTGACCACACCAAAAGATGGGTGCAAATGCTCATGTGGATGAGCTGTGGCCCCCAAGTGCTTCTCAGGATCAGGGTAGTTGCAGACTAGGAAGAAAACACTTCATCTTACATTTTTTCTAGAGCTTTGTCCCAGCAGGTACCAGAGACCTAACACATGTCCATGGGCTCCCACTTTATCCTCCCCACAGCTGATGCTCAAATTTCCTTGTACTCTTGGCACTCTTGGCTTGTTTGAGGGGTCATCACATGAAAAGCCTGAGGTACTAAATGAATTCCCTAGGTAGCCAGTGCACATGCTCCAGGAGAGACTTGGTCCAATTCAATTCCTAAATCTTCTTTCTAACAGGTTAAAATACTCCTGCTGCAGACTGAGAAGAGGCTGTGACAGCACATGGGAGAATTCAGCAGCTGACACTGTTAATTCTAGCAAAAGGTGAAGAAACTACCTAAATAATGAGGGAAAGTGCATTAGGTCAGTCTAACTCATTCTAACTATGTGTAATTAGCAGGAGAAGGAAGAAAAATTAGCTCACCGATATTCTTTCACAATGTTCTTTCAAGTGTTTGGGAACATTTAATTTTGTGGAAAAGTTTCAACCAATATGAATACGCCAAATATAATCTTCAGTGTCTTTACCTACTTGTACAAGCAACCTGAGTCACATGCTGCTTGAGACTCTCATAAATGTATATTATAAACCCACTTAAATCTATGCATAGATATACATCGTGCCCAAGAAAATGGTCATTCTGGGCTACTTGGCAGTTTAGGGAGTTGCAGGTTTTTAACCTTAAAATGTATCTGGTAGAAATTCTTTAATGTACTCACTTGTCCTCCTAGTGATACTTTTATTCAAAAAGACTCAACTGAACTAATATTTTTTCAACTGATGCTCTTGCTTAATGTTTCTTCATTTCACATGTAGAGGTTTGCATAAATGAAGTACATCTCTTTCTATGTAAATGTTAAAATAATTTTGAAATTTTTCTTTTCTTATTAGGTTCAGTAAATTATTGCCTACTTTAGAGCCAGGGAAAGCTTTTTGACAAATTATCACATTTGCCAAAAATGCAGTTTGGTGGAGAATTTGGGGGCAAAATTATTTGGAAATTCAGCTAGATCTTGATAATTACTTTGCTAAAAAACAGTAAGTCTGGAAATGTTGGAAGTCTTGATTAGGCAATTCCTGGAATAAAATACAACTTTAAGTTATGGAACATTTTTGTTTAGAAATTTGAAAAAAAATTAATAAAAATGCTTCATTTGATCATAAGTCAAGGTTGTTCCTTTTTGTAGCTTACTTTGCTCAGAAAACTGACAGTTTTACTTTCCATGATCAACTTAAGATGCTGAGCTAAACAGCAAGTCAGTTACATACACGACCATTCATACCTTTCTGTACAAAATTAAATGAAGAGTCTGGATTGTATGCTGGCACTACAGTGGAGCAGGGTGCATGAATATATTGAAATACCAAAGGCAGTGGGATTTCCTAAGTGTTTGTGTGTGCACATACCAGTACTGTTCTTCCTTCAGAGATAATAAAACCAGATTTATGAAGATCTGCCAAATCAAAGTGTTTGATCCAAGGGAAAAAGTGTCACCCCAAAAAAATTTGATCAGGGCTTCTTTCAGTGATAATATGTTATTCATGACCTGGCAAGTATTGAACTAATGAAACTCTCAAAGCACCCCTACAAACACAGAGTAAAGAGATTTCCAGTCAAGTCTGTGAAGAGAAACAACTGGTGCTGCTCCCAGCCAAAGTACTCACCAATAATTCCTTGGGAGGTATCTTACTATTTCTTTGAAAAGAAGACTAAACAGAAAGCACAAGGCCACACAAAACTGACTTCTCTGTGGGTATAACAACCCTCCCCCTTGTAAAAAGTATGTGAGCCCATAACAGGAAGCAGCAACCATGCATAGCAGTGAAGAGATTTCATCCGGAGCATCGGGAAAGTACATGATCCTTCTAGTAGAGCCCAGGAGGTATGGCATTAGTGACAGTGAATACCACAGATACCTCTTCCTGTATTTAAGTGTCCATTCATTTTTATGTGGGTTGTGTCTTTGTGTTCTGGATGGGAATTTTGTGCTGGTATGGCAACATCAGGAGCAAAGTGTTTCTTGACTGCTGGAGCTCCTCAGGCCTGGAAGCCGAAAGCTGATGCTCTCTCTCTGAGCAGCTCCCGACACAAATGACAACTCCAGCTCCCTGCAAATGAAGAAATCCTTCTGATAGGAATTACATCAAATCTAGGCACTGAGTTTATGTCAACATCCGCCTGAACGGGATAGCAAATATTCCTTATATTGGAATTACCTGTGTTTTTCTGAAGCAGGCTCTGCTGCCCTTGGTATTGTGTGTATAGGCTTTCTACTCAAGTTACCCAAGTTACGACACAGCTACGGTGTGCATTGCCACTACGTGTTTCATATTTTAATACTTTCGATATACCACTTCCCAGTCAAACAGAAACCTTTAGCAAATTATTAGTTGCATTTCAAAGTTTTCCCCTCCTGATTTAGCTTTGCCTTTATCAGAGTTACAAACATTTAGCTCCTGAATGCATGATTGATTTGTAATTATTCTTGTCTCACCCCTCAGGTAAACTGTAGTCATTCACACTCGCATGTCTCCTTCTCCAATTCTACTGCTCTCTGCAGATTTTAGTCAGAGAATCAATAATGGCAAGGGAGTAGTTCCTCTGCTCCACAGCCAAGGGACAAACTACAACCGTTTGTAGTATAGTCACATTGAATACCCTGCAGAGGACATAACTACATACTGAATGTAATACAGACAGTAAAACTCTCACCCTTGTGAGGCACAGACAAGCCAAAGAACAAGGAAGGTCATTCCTCTTAATCCAGTCCCCTGATGACAACAGACTCAGCTGTTCCAGAGAGGACCCTCCTGTATGGGGCTTTCTCTCTGGCACTTTGACTTCTTAGGAAGTCCAAAGTAACAGTTCACAGGAGCTCAGTTCAGTTGTCTAAACTGAGGTGTCCAGTCCCAAGTGGGACATCCAAAGGTACCCATGACCTGCAAAAGGGCCATGTCCTAGAAGAGGAGGTAGAGACCAGGCAAGATTGAACAGGATATCTCAGATCACACTAGACCTCCATGTCTATTAATTTTATTTCCAAAGCTATCTGCCTCTGCTTTGCTAACACCCTTCTTAATCCTGCACAGCCTTTCCACCTTTCTGAAATTCCTCCCTTTTCCACAAGGACTTTCAAAGCAGACTCCAACATATGTTACCTTCTGGGGGCTCAAAGACTGGTGGATTCAAGCAATACATGTGATAGCCACGGTCACAGTCATCACAGAAGAGCAGCTGGTCCTGAGGCAGGGTTGTTGGGAAGACAGCAGGGAAACAGAGAGAAGGAGGGGAGAAGAGAGAAAATGGTGTAAATTAGTCTCTTGCCAAGATGAAAACATAAAAACATCGTAACTAGCAGTTCCTGACCAGGAACACAGAGCTGCAACATAGAGACTAATACTGAGAATGTAAAAGGCTATAGGCGTCACCTCTGTGCATTCACAATGAGCCACCATACTCCTGAGAGGCTGCAGAGAGCCCCTCTCATCACAAAGGCAGTTCAGTTTCTAGCTGAAAAATCTCTCTGGGGGTGGAGGACTTCCTCTCCAAGGTGGCTTCATGATGCAGGAGTAAAAGCTGTTAAGCTTGGGATATGCTGTACTGCGAGGACAGGCTTTACTGAGCTCCAATGCGACCTCATGCTGGATTTCATCCCTTCAGAGAAAACCTTCCTCATCAAAAGCCTGGACTTAGACAGTTCTCCAAAACTAAACTAAGTAAATGCTCTGTGAAACAGACGGAAATGACATGATCCCACGTGGGTTCTGCAGCCTTTCATATATCTGGGGGGGAAAGGCTGCTCTGAAGTATCCCAGGGTTCCTAACACAGAACAGATCTCTGTTTTCAGATTTCCTTATTTATTGCTAAAGCAAAACAAAATCCCAGGCTTCAAGTTTATTCTGCTGCAGGGAATGAAATGTTATCTGATCACCTCCAAAATTGCCCAGCAACTGTCAATTCTCCAGGTTTCTCACAGACTGCCAAGGACCCTTAGCATTAGATTTTAACTGAAAACCCCACAGAGAGGACACCGTCCAGCTGCAGGATCTGGAACACAATTTGGAAATCACTTGGATAGGTGATTAAGTGTCTAGGGAGAAGCCTCACCCATCCCAGTTCAAATGCTTTCATGTTTCCCAAGTCTTGTAATCAAGACTACAAAGGCCAAGGAAGTAAGCAAAATCAGGGACAAAAGAAACACACCTGCCATCTCTCAGGTTATCACCCATCACATATGCTCCTGAGAACTATATTGAAAATACTACTCTCTTGCAGCTCCCTGCAACACATGTTTATGGCCTCCAGCTAACTTCTGTTGAGCAGGCATACAAACCGAAGTACCACCATCTTAAGTGGCCCTATATGATACCAGCGGTAATTTCAGAAGAACAGGGACACTAGGGAGAAGCCCATCTCTAATCTCAGGAGTAGCTCTTCCTTGGAGATGTATGGAAGCAGCAATAAAGCTATAACCCACACCAATGCTACATGCTCCTCAAGGGCAGGTGTGACAGTATCTTGCAGTGACATTTATTTGCATGAAAAGGTAAATGAACTCACATCATTCTCAGAGGTCCCACAAAGGCTGCAGGATTTGCACTCAATGCACTGCCACTGATAGGTTTTAACAGCCTCAGTCATGTTTGTGGTGAACTGCAGGCAGGTCGGGTGTCCTGAGGAAGATTGGAAACAACTGTCATTGTTAAGGCTCACTTATAGCTTGTTAGTTAATTGGTATTAAATTTGGGAACAAAACGTACATGGACATGGACTGATCACAACATGGGCTGCAACTAACATATACCAAAGAGGAAAGCAGGCATTAACCCTTTCGCTGCCGGGCACAAGAGAAAATCAGAGTCATCCCCACTCATTCTCCATTGGCAAAGCAGTTTTATTCAGAGCTCTTAAAAATGGTTTGGCTTTGGGTTTGGTTTTTGTGGGCTTTTCTGGGAAAGAAAACAAAAGAAGGGATGAAATCAGACACAAACCAGATTTCAGAGACAGCCCATCCATCTTAATAGAAATTGGACTACAGTTTCGATTAGCACTTCGACTGGACTGAAGGACCTGGTGGAAATGAGGTTATTCTCCATTTCAGAGCTTCCCTTCCAAATAGGTGGAGCAATTCTGTAAACTTTGCTCAAATGGAAGCAGTAGCATAAAGAGAAGAAGCAAGACAGAATGGAGGGACACAGCTTTTAATTTTTTTAAGAGCTCTGCCACTAAAGTTGATTGGCACAGAAGAAACCAAATTGCACAGCTAACTTTCCAGGATCAAAACAAGAAACCGAAAGGAAAAAAACCCAAGCCAACTCCCACAATGAACTAAATGAAAAGAATAAAGAAGGGAAAGCTAGCAGAACAGTCACATCTAATCGGGAAGGACAAATTGCCAGAGTTACACCCCCTGCCCCTACATGCGTGTCGACTCCAGCTTTGCAAAACAGCGGTATCACAGTAGCAGGGTCAGCAATGTGCTTTCTGGAGGGGAAAATACAAGCAAACAAACAAACCAAGGGTAGGATCAGTGTTCCTTCTGCAAAACAAAACAAGAAAAACACACCGCTGAAATAAAGCACTGTACTCCTAAACCACCCCTATCAGGCTGGGGCAGTTCCTAAGTCAACTGCAATAAGCTACCACTTGCCTTCTTGGAAAACCCCATACTTAGCAATCCCTCCCTGACACACATTAAGCATTAACACTGCGTATAGTCAGGGCTGAGGGGCATGGGACAGGGATAACCAGTTGCTCATCTATACAAAAACTAGAACTACTGGTACATACATGCAACACTACCACATGCTACTGCTAGAAACTTGCACCATCACGTGCACAGGGCTTTTTCCCCTCCAGCTGATGTGCTGTTCTTAGAATACAGCCAGCGAGTAGGAAAACAAGCTTTCCACCTTTGCCAGCCTAAGTATCCTTTTAAGAGAGAAGAACGGAAGGCTCCTTTTCCAGTAAGAAAATAAGGCACAGCTAAATGTAGATGTGGGCACAGAAGTGCTACCTTCATTACTAGACCTATCAGCGGTGTTTTGCTGTGTCGTCACATCACTCATTACTACCCTATAAGAAGCTTCTATATTTTCTAGCTAGTGAAGCAAACAGCTCCTGAGAATTGCCGGGTGAGGCAATAATACTGTAAGGAATCTATTTCCTTTATGTGCCCATGATACTACCAAATGCTGTAATAAGGATTTTTGTTCTCTGGTTATATTCGCATGGTTATGATATGAAAACTAAGCCTGTCCAACAAGGAAATGTGTGTACGTAAGTTATTATGGAAATAGAATAGAAAATAAAGGAGATATTTAAGGAAGGAGGGATCAGTGACATTGCTCATATCACTCTTAAGCCTTTGAACAAAGAAATGTTTTGACAGTACTGATGAGCTCAGATGGGTTTTGGAGCCCTTGAAATGTCAGCACAAAACAAGAGTCAGATTTTACTGAGATGTACAGTGGACCAAGTTCAATCTAAAGTTCTGGGGTCCTTGAAACTGCAACTGTGCAGAAGGAGATGTGACATGATACCTTTTCCTGCTGAAAAGACCTCATATAATTTCTGATACTACCAAACTAGTAGAACCTGACATGACACTGAAATGTTCCTCCAGATCTGATTTACAGCAAGTGCAGAACCTCATTCCAACACCAGTAAATAGAACAAATGTGCCACACTACGCATCAGGGAGGAATTCATCCCAACAGCAGAGTGTCAGCTTCCAGAAGGGTTGTACAGTGCTGGAATACATCACAGAAAGCAACTCATACAGGGAGGTGAGTTAATCAGACAGTTAAATAGCTTCAGTCACATTTGAAAAGAAACAGAAAGAATGGAATCAAACTTGCAGAAATAAATCACAGCTAAATGCATACACGAATTCACATGCTCACTTGTCTGCGTACACACATTGTTCATTGCGGAGACTCCAGCTAAAGACTCTCCCTTTCTCAAATGATATGAAGGTCAGGTTCTGTTCACTACTTCATCTCTGTCCCTCCACAGCCATTCCTGCTCTCTTCCAGCTATCAGTCTTGACTGTCTCATTCCTCATTCGCCTCAAAAACACCTCTGCAGGTTTTCTGTGCTGCATCTCGTATTGACGGTGCTTCATCCTTTAAGTGATCCATCCTATTTTACAGGGCCATTCTTAAGAACCAAACCCACCACAAACCTAAAAGCAACTGGTTCCTGTGAGATGAGTTTTGCTTAGGAAGTATTACTTCCAGTGGAGTAAGGGCCATGGTGGCTTCTTTTCAGTAGCTGTGTAGAAATATTTTGCAGAAATATATCAATTTATTCAGTCTACAGGGTTCTGTGACTACAAAAGAGTCCAACAAATGCCCACAGCCATATCTGCATGGCTGCAGATTGCTCTCTGCTAGCCCAGGGCTTACAGCATGTCTAAGGGAAAAAAATATCTTGTGGACGTGTCTTTCTTCAGCCTCTAAGTCAGATCCTCTTTCACATGAAACAACATGCCTTGTGGTACCATGACCCCAACCTAATGTTGCTGGAAATACTATTTTTACTTATGCCAGCAGTGTGATGAGGCACTGTAGCATCCAGCAAGTATGTCAATAGATAATCAAAACACTGAAATTCTTTTTCCTGCCCTCCCAGATCTCCTTCACAATCGCTCTATTTTCCTGCTACTTTGGTTCAAAAGCCAGTGGTTTTCATGACCAATGAGAAACTTCATATGTCCAAGACTCCCTGGCGCAGCGTCAGTGAACATCATCCCTGCTCCATATCACAACACTTCTTGGCATTCCCTTTCTGGCAGAGTACCTGAAAACAAAGCCCTGTAGCTGTGTATGGCAGGTAGATTGAAAATTGCCTTTCATTTTAAAGTTCAGCTCACCATTTTGTTTTATACAAAGAACAGTTCAAAATGTGGTTCAAGTTATAGACACTGCGGTAGTATATGAGCCAGAGACCTGAAAGTCTTCCTTGGTTAATGGCATCACATAATGTGGTCAAGATGAAGAAACAGTCTTATTTTGTTCATCTTGTGATAAACAGCATTTGCTATGGCAAAGGTGTGCAGCAAAGAGCCTGCAGCTGGAACTCAGTTAATAATTCAGCTGGTGGCTCAGCCCTGGCAAACCTTGGATCACTCTCACACATCTGTATCAGCTCAGCAGATCTAGCAGGGAGAAGAAGTAACACATATTTATGGTGTCACCGAAGTCAATAGACAGACCTCTAAAATACACCCCAGCAGCAGTTCTGTTGAAGGAGAAGGTGATATGTTAACATCGACAGTTTCTAATCTACCATAACTATTCTCTACCTAAACTTTTGCTCTGCTGCAATAGCTATAAACAACACAGACAATAAAACTTGCAGTGAGAAGGTTTCCAACAGCTCATCCCTTTGTCTTAAAGCAATATTTTAAAGTATAGATCAGGTCTGAAACTCCCTCATCTCTGTCAAAACTCTCCTCTGGATCTGAACCCTGCAACTGAGACCATATTTTATAGTGACATCAATTTTTCACATGCCACTGGCTTTAATTGTACGCTATGTCCACCAGACATCTGGTCATAGGAGTGGGGGGCAAACACATTCTTGTCTCCCACATCCACTGCAACTGCAGACTGATGGTAAGGGGAATTTTAACATAAATACCCTAAGAAAAAAAAAAACCCTATCTAAAAATCTCTTCTGCTTACACCAGCTGTATAACACTGAAGGCCAAAACTGACATTATGGGGCAGGAGCAATCTGCTGCTCCCAGGCGCTCTGTGACCAGTGAAGGCCTTAGAATGGCTCATTAGTGCTTTTTCAATAATGGATTCTGCATCGCAAGATTAATTGCAGCCATGTGCTCTGTCACACCCGCCACAGACTATTTAAGTTAACAATCCAATCAATAACCTTTTCCAAACAAAGGCAGAGATTATCTTGAGAAAAAAAATAAGCAAAGACTCCTTTTTTAAAACAAATGTGAAATTATTTACACAGAGTAAAAGGAATTTTTGCTCCCTTTCCAATTCTTTCCCCTATCTTCACTGTATAGTGGTGGGCTTTTTAATCAATAGCATAATGAAAACCCACAGGGCTCCCGGCTACGTCACATCAGAATTTATTCCATAAGCTATTCAGGTTTTAAAAAACTATAAATACATATTACAGATATAATGACCTATGTCACAAGAACTCCATCCAAATAATGGAAGTTTTACATGCAAAGAAGCTGTAAAATTTCCTCCTGCTAAGATTGAATAAGGACCACTGTCATCATTAGATAAAATTATTAGTGTTATTAGCACAAAATAAGGAAAAAGTAACTTGCAGATATAATATAGGATATAATTTTATGGTTATGGTATAAAAATTTAGCCCTCATTTGTCTATTTAAGAAGGCATGCTTACAGGGTTAGAAAGAGCCCTTAAAATGGAAACCATCCAAGCACACCAAAAGGCTTGGCTCTGCCATAATCCCAGGGTTTGAGGAGCTGCAGCTCCCAGGAAAAGACCAAACATAACTAAGGCATGAGGATGGGGAGCTCTGGGCATTTTCCTGGCCCTTCCCATCTTGCAGTGTTAAGGTGTCACAATTCAGGGACGTATGCCTGCCCACTCAAATGGAGATTACTCATAAACAGAAGCCTTCAAAAGTGTTTGTGGGGTAAGGATCCAAGTCACCACCTGCCATAGTACCTCTGTAGTACAGGGAAGCAGGCATATTTCATTATAGAATAATCAACAGGTTTTCTTGTGGCCAGGGCAGGGGTAAGGGTGAGAGGCTGCAGGTGAAGAGCTCTTGTCTCACTCCCATTGGCACAGAGCCCTGCTGAACCCAGCTTCTTAAGACAAACAAGCAAAGAAGGAAGTCTCACTCGTAGGCACCATTGGGTTTTACTGCTACTAGAAAGAAGAGAAGGGGAGGAAATACCAGTGTGATTTTCTATATCCTGATGAAAATCATTGAATCATAGAATATTTTGGGTTGGAAAGGACCTTAAAGAATAAGAAAACTTGGATGCTTTTCCCAGTGTCCAAGGCACTGTGTTCCAGTAACACCGACTTTGCTACAGAAGTGAGTCTGAAAGGACTTGGGAGCCTTGGTGAATAAACTGGTTAGTCTGATTTGGTCAGAGACCAACTTCCTCTAATCTCATATGCCACAATGTGCCAGTAATTGTTGAAGAATTAACACCTTTAATAATTGATGGACCTCTGAAACCATTCAGCTGTAGAAGAGCTTATAGTTCCTATTATTTCATTTCCTGGCCCTACAGTCATTCTGGCCAGCATGGACAGAGCTTAAACCAAGCCTACAGAAAGGGAAGAGATGCTCTGCTGCATTAGCACCCGGGTCTGGCAGCCAGCTGCACTCTGGAGGTGCTGCTTTGCTCCTCAGCACTGCCAGTTCCAGTAGAAAAAGAGACATAAATCACAAGCAATTGCTCAAATATTCAGCACCAGTAGAAAAGAACCTGCTGCAGCTCATTACCCAAGGGACACATAAAACAGTGGTGCAAAAGATAGTGGTTCAGTCCCAGTTGCAGTTAGGCAGGTGTAATTGGAGTCAATGGGAACTGAAGGCAGGACAGATCTGAGTTTGAAAGCAACTAACAGCAAAGATCTGAAGGAAGCTATAAAATGGTGCTGTGTGGAAGGTGACACTCTCTGTTGATTCAGCCATGCAAACACCAAAGGGCACAGGAGGGGAGTGAGCTCCTACCAAAATACCCTTCATCTCAAGGCACTCCCTGGAAAATCTTGTTGCCTGGGGAAAGTCTGCCCACCAGCTCAACTGGGTCACAGCTTTGACTCTACAATGCTGCATAATTTCCTCTGAAATGTTTTTAAGCATCAAAAGCATCAGCTAGGACAAAGAGTGAGGGCTACAGAGGTCACATCAAAACCAAAGCTTGGCTCAAAGGCTGCTCACGTGCATAAACAAAATGAAGATCTCTGCACACACAGACTCACGTGCACCCAGAGGGATTAGCTGCAGACGAGGCAGAGTAACTCTGTCTGGCACAGGGTGGCGGGAGGAGCTGGGTGGGATTCAGGGGTGACCTCCAGAGCACGCAAAGAGAGAAGCCAAGCACAGGTTATTCTGGGCAGCCTAATGGTTTGTCAGTCAAATCACTCCCTCCCCACACACCATTCCCTTGGTAGCAGACACCACAAGTTACAGCAAAACTACTTGAGAAATGTTTTAAAACAGTTTTACTGCAATAGGTTTGTGTGCGCCTTTCCCTGCATAGTCCCCTTCCTCAGCATGCACAGTCCAGCCACACATACCTTAACAGGCAGAAATGGAAAACAGAAGTTACAGGTTTTAAAAGCCTCTGAAAACTGCTGACAGCTGACTTTGGCACATACAAATCACCACTCTGGGAGAGCACCCTGATTTGGGCTGATGATGCTTGGCTCAGGTTTGCCAGAGGGAGAAGGCCTGTGGGATGCCCACTCTTCTGTGGGTGTCCCTCTCTTTCAATGCACACCTACCCCTTCAAACCTAGCTGGGACAAGCTGATACGTGCACCCCCATTTCATATCTTCCATACATTTAGACTAGGGCAGGTCTGGGGCACAGTCCTGCTCCTCTGTCCCCCCTTCTGAGGCTGAGCAGTGGGGATTCAGGCACATGCTTGACACATGCCACTAAGTTCACTGCAAAGATGCTGTGAAAGTGCGAAGGTGAAAAGCTGAGCTCTGCACATGTGCAACCTGGGGGATCAGAAATGACCCCCAGCTTTAAATCCAAGGAAATGCCACATGCCTATGATGTCCCATCTCAAAGCCAGCCAGAACTCTGCTCCCTCCTCTTCCAGACCAGCCCCTGTTAGCCGCTGTTGGCTGCTAGACAAAGTGACTATTTCTTGCCTAAGAAAAATACTGTGGAAGCACTCAAATGACCTCTCAGTGAAGCATCAGCTTGTTAATGCACTGGTGAGCCATGCCAGCACTGTACAATTCCTGGGGGTGAATTAGGTCAGAGTGACCTCCAGAATACCCACCAGGCTGCATCCCTGCGCATAGCATTATGGGTAACGATCTGCTAATTGCCAGGAGGCACTTGGGCTGCTTACCAACACCAACAGGAAGGAAACCTGCCTGCAGGCACCGCACAGACTCCATATGCCGGGGACATAGCTCCTAATAACGAGAATAAACCCATTTATAGAGCAGGAACTAGCAAGGACGGACACCAAATGCAAATGCTGCCCATCAGGTACCTCCCTCACAGGGGTCAGCTCTGTAAACCCCCCCCAAGCAATTCCACCCGTGCAGTGCAGGGCAGGTTTTGTATTTGGTTGCACAGTGAAGTAGGGGTGAGGTAGGTAGAGATGAATACGCGGCAGTGGGAGGAAGACTGCTTATCCAGACAAGATGAATCAACACAACCTGGAAAGCCAACATCCCCTTTGCCCGGAGGACATTTCTGTTACCCTTCAACAAACTGCAGTGGAAAAAAACCCCCAGTGCAGCTCCGACCTCGGCGCTATGCACTGCAGGCTCCCCAGCGAGGCCAGCTCACACACCACAGAGCTTTCAATCAACTGGCAGGCTCACTAAACCCTTTCAAAATGAGCAACCAAGCAAAAATACTTGGTCATAAACACTAAAAATAGGAATGGAGGATTGGGTTTTGTTTTGCCTTTTAACTTGGTGAAGCCAGTTCTTCCTAGTGCATTAAATCCACATCCCTGGCAGCCCATTTAGAACATCTCCTCCCCCCTGGGAGAGCCAAATTCCCCAGCTATAATGAGAGAAGTGGGGTGGTATTTAAAATGCTGGGGAAATGGCAGCCTGGATAGCTTTCCATGGGAGCATTACCCTTGTTAAAAGCCCCTGTAAACCAAGATTCCAGTTCTGTCCCTCCTCCCTTCCCTTCAACCTGAACAACAACTCTACTACCCGCTTGAATCCATGGCTGCTGTCCACATACCTGGCCCTTCCCCAGTATTCTTAGTGTTAAACTGCCCCACTAACACAGCCAGACAGATGACAGCATGCCTGCAGGGACACCCAGCGCTGCCCAGCGTACCCATGTTATCAAGGTAGTGATCAAAAAGACCAGCTCCAGCGTTTTCACATCTAACCCAAACTGGCGACAGCACTGTTGTTTCCCCAGGGCATTCCGACCAGGGCTTCTCCATTGGGATTACATGGGAGAGCGTGATGGAGGCAATGCTTCATGACATGGACACCTCTTCACTAAACCCAGGCCATGTTCACCCAGCAGTTCAGTGAGCATCAAGACAACCACCACTGTGGTCTTCCTCAAACACTGAGAGCTGCAGGGAGATCTTCAGAGGTGTTTTCACCCACTGGCCAAGAAACAGCCAACATAAAAGTAATTGAAAACAAGGTAGGCTGGGTTTACACTGATGAATTAGGGGACAGGAAAGTGAAAAATGAGAGAGTATTACAAATCTCTGGACAAACTTACTTTCTAGAGATTAAGGAGCAATTCCAGACTAATTCCCTGCCAGCAAGATACCATCAATTTCAAATCAAATGGAAAACTCCAGAGAAGTTATTTAAATGTCATCATTTTAATACTAAATAAACTGAACTATGCAGAAGACACAATGCCATTGCATAGGCAGTGACCTCATTGCTGTTACATGAGGTAACCACGTGTCACTGAAATAAAGAAATAAAGAAATTCAGCACATGATGGGTAAATGGTTGATAACTGATGCGAACACGCTGTAAATGCAAAGAATCTGACTTTCCCACGCAAGCATAATTTACACTGTTGCTAATGTGATTGTATATTCAGACATAAGTAGAAGTGCCTCACTCAACTAAACACAAACAAAAGCAATTTGGAGCAAGTTGCTTCAGTCCCTCACTGATTTTAAAAAAACCCCTTTTAGCTGCTGAATGGGCAGCGTTCTCCATGCACACTCTCCATTGTTTGTAATGCAGTGCCAGAAGCTGGAAAAATCCCATCATCCTCTGATTTTTTCCCCTTCTCCATTAGTTAAACCCCCGATTTGGTTTGGAATTTCTAACTGCCAATCAAGATTTCGTCAATAAGGCAGCCAGTTTTCACTTCTCTATCAAAGTCACAGCAACATCAATATCTAGAGGGAAGTAAGAGCCATAACTGCACTCTGCAGAGCATCAGCACAAGCTCCATAGGGAGGAGTGAAATAGCTCAGTTTACTCTGTAAAAAAATGCAATTTCAGGGTGATCTAAGCATCTGAGTGAAGGAGTGAATTTGAATGAAATATTCAGTTAAAAACAAGCAGGAGGGGAGAAAGGGTTAGGAGGCGGCTTTCAGAGAAAAACTGATTTTTTAGCAAGAGTAAGACATTTTGTGCCAGTGTTTCACAAACAAGAAGTTGGAATTTCAGTTTGGAAAAGTACCTTGCTTCAAAAGTGAGCTTGATGGAATTGTTTTTAAGAGAAGGAAGAAATAGTCACAGATTAAATGTTTCATTCAAGCTTGCACACACTTGGCAGTAAGAAAGGGTCATTTCATTGAGAAAAAGGGAATGTGTTTTGTTTCAAATCAAACCCAAATCTTTTCTCCTCACCATGGTATTTTTCAGTTCAGTGGTTTGAACAGTCTTTCTGAGTAACTGTCCAACAAAATGCTGCCAGCAACACCATAACAGAAGGATTTATTTGTTTGTTTTTCACTGGAAAACCACCAGATTTAAAGCTGTGATCTAGCTTCCCAGAGCTCACCAGAACTTTCACCTATGATTAGCCAAGTCAAAGTTCAGGCTATTCTTTAACCTGTAACAAGTGAGTAGCATTATTAATTTGGGTGCTTTAACCTACATAACCAATACTTCATAGCTGCCAAACATCACATCAGATGAAACAAGAAATTAACTAGTTCCCCAGCAATGGACAGCAATGTCCCTCATTGAACAGTTTGCTAGTCCTTCTATTTTTCAGCACAGAGGAACTGCTTAATAGAACCTATACAAAAGTAGAATATTATCATATTTAATGCTAGAACATGATCTTCCAGAGTACTACAGGGAACTGTAGTCTTCTGACCCTGCTCTTAGGTGGCTGCTACACTGGTTAGTGGGAATGTTCCTCAGTGGGTCTGTTAATGGCAGAGAGTTTGGAAAGTCCTCCCCTACAGGCTGGTCTGACCAGGTTCTAGGCACTCGAAGTTCTCTCACATTTAATAACTGTTGAGGGCATTCATCACCTGCAGTGTTCACTGTTAGGTGGGATCCCATCACCCATGAGATGTTTGGCAATTCTCAATGATGGCTGCACTGAGACTTACGGGAACTGATTCTTCTTCACGTAATGCCAGACATGTACATATGTAAACAGTCACAGAGAAATCTAATGGGTGCAGATGTGAAATCTTGTATCTGCAAAATGAGAAAGGGGTCTTGGAGAGCAAATTAATGAAGAGGCTGACGTGGCCTGGCAAGGGAAAAGAAACTCCCTAAGCCAGAGGTTGTTTTTTCCAGGTACGTAGCTCTGGACCATATGGATGTCTGAAAAGTACAATAGAATTATGAATTCAATTTAGAGAGAGTTTGTGGATAGTTAAAAACTCTTAAGCCTCCAGGCTGATGGATACATTCAGAGACACAGTTGGTGTGGAAAGACCTAAGAAGAGCTGTAACCTTTATAAAGCCCAAACCTAGATACCCTAGCAATGGATGAGACTTCTGAGCCAAGATCCAGCTGCAGGATACACTGCACCATAAATCAAGTTGTTGAGCCTGAGGAAAGAGCTAGAAAGACTTTGACATTGTGTAACACACTTAAGTTACTCCCAGCAGAGCATTGATGTGAATCAACTATTATTTGTATCAATAGTGGAGAGCTGATTTCTCAAACATAGACTTAAAACCACCCCGTATAAACTCCACCATAAAAGTGCTACATGAACGTGAAAGCTATGTCTAACTGGCTATGTGACACTGAAATAAAACTACCTCTTTAGTTACAGCACAGCTTTCAACTATTTCCCGTCCAATGACTTCCTCTCACTTTGGAGAGCTGGCCTCAATACTGACTCCTGAAATCATTATATGAAGAAGTTAATGGCTGTTGGCTAATGAAAGAAATCCAAATTAATAAGCTAAGTCTTCAGCAACACTTGACAAAACTCTCTCCATCATTATTTAACATCTCTAATCTGCTCCAAGAAAAGAAGGCTGTATCTGAAAGATTTGATCATATTCATTCTCTTCCTGCAGTCCACAGTGAAGCCACTGACACAGGGATACTAACAGCAAAGACAAAAATCATAATGAGAAGGGGCTTTGGTCCAAGCAAAAAAATGACCCTTAATACCTGTGTAAAACTAGAGCTAAACTAGAAGGTCTTACTGAGAATCAGCTATGGAAGATGATCAGCACTGAGAAATGAAACTCTACTCCAAAAAAAACCCCACTCAGAATAAGACATTGAAGGGTGGCTACATCTGTTTCTGCTCAAGAGGTTCCATCCATCAGCTGTGAATCCAAAGAAGGAATACCCTTCTCCAAGTTCCACACAATAGCAGCCTCTCAGGCAGACAGCAGTAGTTCCACAAGCTTCAGCCTGCCACCCAGCTTCAATGTTCAAAGAGTATTGCCTTTTCTATAGCAGTGCCATAGTTGGTTTGTGGGCCTTTCTGAGATGTAGACAACATTAAACAAAACTGCTTGTAATTATATCCTGGAAGGCAATAATAGCCACAACACCGTGCTCCAGAAATCTGTGCTTTTTTAAAGATAAATGTCATCCTTCTCCCACCATGGTGCGCACACCTTGGAATCATGAAGAATTACATGTTGCAAAGACAAAGTGTCATCAAACAACAAATGATACAGTAAAAGTTTCTAACTCACACAGCAAAGGCATCTGTTGAAACAGCAAAACGTGCATTCAGGTCCTAAAATACATACTGTTGAAATTGACACAGGTGGATGGATATCATCTTAAATCACTAAAACCAAAAGCAGGACTAAACTGTGGCAAATGTCCAGCTTTGGTGCAGCAAAGGAAATACAATTTTACAGTAATTTCCAAGGGACAATAGAGATGTTAAACACAGCAAGCCAAATTTGGACAAGCCAAGACAAGGCTAAGAGGATAGTCATGGCCTACCTGCTCTGCTATGGGTGCTTTATGTAGTTGAGGTCCTACTCCAACCTTCAGCTTTCCCATCATTCAACTCAGACTCAGCCCAAGGAAACCTGGCTTTGGGGGCACCTGTTAGGTGCCACAATGCTGGTAGACATTTGTACTTCCTCCTCCTACCATGTCCAACTCTCACAAGCAAGAACAATTCTCCAGACAGGAAAACAAGACACCTTCTTACAGAAATCTGCTTTGCGACTTAGGTAACTGTGTGATTTTTTTTTCCTGTTTAGATAATTTCTGCAAAATTAAAACTTTCCTTTAGAACATTCTTGTGTCCTAAAAAAAAAAAAAGAAACCAACCAAAAAACCTAAACCAAAACAATAATAAAAAAGGCACAAAAATGTTCAAAGGAAGAAGACTGACAGCCTGTAACAATAGCTCTGCTCTGGTAGGAAGGATCCCATTCATCTAAACAGGGTGTTGACAGACATCCATAAAGGTCAATTTCAACATACACTTTCACTCCTGGTTACCTTAGCAGAAATGTCTAGCTCTGCTCTCTGCATCCATCACACTTGGGACAATGAAAATGACAATTGAGTTAGAATGGGAGGTGACCTATTGAAAAAGAAAAGTGCACTGATGCCACAAGCAGTTTCTTTCCTTCCTTTCTTCAACTTCCCTTTCTTTGATTTGTCAGCATTCAGCTTTGCTCTCGGTCCAACCTCTATCTGGGTCTCTATGCTATGCAGCACAGCAGAAAGCTCAAGAGGAGCTAGGAGAAGAACAACAAAAGCAGTGATGGCCAGGGGCTTTGGATCTGTCATCACATATCCTCCTTCCTCTCTGTTACAGGGCAGGAAAAGAAGATTGTTTGCCCCCTGAGAAATCCCTATGGAAAAGTAGTCTTGTAGCCCTGCAATTCAGACTGTTGTAAGAATATCTGAGAGCAAATCACAGAAAAGAAGTTGGAAGTTGCGAGGAGGGGCTTTAAACCAGAAATCCTGTCACTCAGTATGTGCTTTAAGGAGAGCTTCGTATCCACTTTGTCAGTACGGCTCAGAAATAGTTAGCACTTTACCTCACCTTTTCAGCTGCCTCTGGTTCCCAGTGACCAGCAGGTAAAAAGGAAGGAGAGACAATTTTTAGCCACAGAACAGCTGAGGACAATCCAGAAAGGAGTCCAGGAGCTGCTTTATCAAACCTCAAACAGGTTCCCAAGAGCCACAGGGACTGAGGACAGCAAAGGTAGCTGAAACTGCCTTTTGGTTTCCTCCTTCCTCCAATGAACTGGCCAAAGGCCATGCACAGGTAAAGATAAGGTCTGAAGTCAAGCAATGAAGCTGTCAAGTCATATTCATCTGAAGAAAGAATGGAGAAACAAAACCCTAATGGAAATTAAAAATACATATGTGAAAAATGAAACTTTAAGGAAAAATAAAAGAAGACGACAGAAGAGCAAGAATAGTTCATTCTCCGCTGCAAAGTCACAGACACAAAGCTGTTAAAAATTAGGCAGGTAGGAGCCCATTTGTACAATTCTGTAAGATTCTTATATTGTCTGACTGGATTAATTTCTGACATATTCTTTAGGACAATTTTGTCATTTAGTCTGCTGGTGGGGAAGGGGGCAGTTCACTGATCTAAAATATCTGTACCCCCATCAGAAGATCACCTAAAAACACTTCAGCTGCTATTTTTGAATGCAGCTGCCAGAGTAAAAAGGGCCATCTATAGCCTCTACTGGTAGCAGAAAAATTAATGGGAAGGCAGGGGAAAGGCAACAGAGCTTCAGAAAAACGATAGCAGGTCTATTAGGGAAGAGGACACATAGTTTCCTTATAAGATGGCATCTATCCCAAAAGTGTATTTTCTCTTTCCATCCTGTACAACCATACTGCTAAGCTAAGGTGATTCCAAAAGGGAAAGGGAGGGTTTGTGCCTGCACTGTGAAATGCAACAAAGGGACCACCACCACCACTTTCAGTTAGTCCAGTAACTGGATTAGAAATGGCATAGGTAGGGTGAGAACTCCTTCAGACGATGTCACTAAAATCTATACAAAAGCTCTCATATAATTTAAACTCCACCTTTACATCAAAATTAGCTTAATGCAACTGTATGAATATCATTGAGAAAGTTATTAAAATACAAACACACATAGGGACATCCTCTATTATCACACTCTTAAAATGAGTCCTACAGAAAAGCAGTATTTTATTTCCTGCCTGCCTCCACTATAGCAAGCAACAGGACCAGTGTTTGTAGTCCAATGAATGGAGAAGAGAAAGTAAAACAGAAAGAAGAAAGGAATTCTTGGTTAACACCATGCTTCATTAAGAAATACAAAACAAAATCCAGGGGCTAAAGTCATAATTTAAAAAACGGAAAAGGGAAACAAAACCAATAGAGGAGGAAGTTTTATTTTATGCTTCAAAGAAAGTATTATAAACAATGGAGGCCTTAGAAAAGTATATGTACAAGTAGATTATTCAACAATGTCTTTTTAGAAAAGATTATTTGCACTAAAAAAGACCTTGTGGAATTGGTTTGATAAAGTAATATTTACAGAGGAATATACAGTAGGGATGTTGGAAGCAGAACTTTTATTTGGAAGGAATATTACACAAAATGAACACAAGACCCTACAGTTTGCAAGTCTTCATTACAGTTGTGCGTCTTGTTATATTTTGACGAGATAAAATTTGATTTCTTTTTTCTCTGGAGGCAGTTCACTACTGCCAGTTTAGAAACCAGCAAATGACAAAACAAAATAATCCTGCTAAAGAGCCCAATTAGGACATAAATTTTGTCATTCAACTTAGTGGGAGCAGGACTCAGGTCTACCAGACTTCTTACACATTTATTTCTGGCCTTATGTGTTAATCTGGGAAGAAGAAGGAGAAGGGGAAGGGAGAAGAGGACAAAATCTGTTGCTAGTGATACACGGAAACCTCTCAACAAGGTGAGCTTGAGTTTCAGGTGTGCAAGAAACCAGGATGTGCAGGATGAGGTTCTCTGGCAGCTTCACCTGGTCAGGATGCATTTTTATTAGACATAGTTTTTTTCATTCCAAACCCCAACACAAGCCACATTAACAAAACCACTTTCCCTTCCTATACCCTGGGTGTATATCAATAGGTATGTCTGGCACCCCTGTTACAGAGGAGAAGCTAATCTCAGAGCCAAGTACAATACCTTTCACCTAGAACACAAGGCTATCCTCCAGTCTTACGAGACTGTATCACACGTGACAGTGAATGGTCCTGTGCTTTTCACTGTAAGAAACAGAACACCTTATTTCACTAAGATGGCTAACAACTTAGGATTTGGGATGTGAACATCCCTCACCACTTCCTCATAGGACAATTTAGGATTGTAGCTATGGGAACTCACATTCTTCTGCTGACTGTCACCCTTTTGCTCACTGCTGACATATGGGTGCACCTGTACACTTTTCAAAGTCCACTACCAATTCAGAAAGAGCTAAAATACACAAGACTTCTACAGATGGCATCATCCTTGACTCCAATAGGAAGATCTGTGCCAAGAGCACCTGACATTTAGGTACTTTCCTTATAACCAACTCACAATCAGCTGTGGAATTACCAAAAATGAAAAAAACAAACCTAAAATTAACAGTGTTGTTCTCCTTTTTTAAACCCCTCTTTCAGCAGAAGTATTTCAAAGTTGCTGAAGAGCAAACCTCTCTTACTGTGCAGAAGAGATATATCAATCTTACTGGGAGAAGACAGTCCTTAAAATGGGACACAAAATCTGGTAACAAAAAAATCCAGCCACTGAGCCTGATCTTTGCTATTTCAACAGGTTTTTTGTTCAGATCTGTGCCTAACAGTACAGCAAAGTAAGTTTCAAGCATCTAACAGGATATTATGATTAAGGAGAAAGTAAACCAGAACAATCATCACTTACCACATCCAATTTGCAAAAAACAAAGATACCCAGCACATGTATGAATGGCTTCTTTAAAGTAAGAGAGAGAGCAGAGTTGATCTTTATTTTCATTATTTTAAAAAGTTTTTTCCTTAAAGTAAATATTCAGTCTTTATTTTACATTAAGTGCTTTTTAAAATTTCATGTCTTCACAAAATTGCATCTAAAATTTGAAGTAAAATGTATTTAAAACAAAAATACTGTGCAACTTCAGCACTTCTTTTCTTTCTTAAATATCGAAATAAATAAAATAGTTAAGTCTTTTTTCAGTTTGTTTGTTTTTCAGTCAGTTCTACTGTAGATCAATTCCAGTTTGACCTGGGTTTATACACACGCTTAAAAGAAAGTGAAATCAAGACTTTAAAAAACTTCTTTGTATTGCACCAGCTTAGGGCATCCCCAGAACTTCTCTCAGCTGTTGGCAGCCAACTTCCCACAGTCCAGGCTCCTGTGCCAGATGAAACACGGATATGGAAGGTCAGGGCAAGGAGAGGAGAAGTATCAAAGCATTTTGACTTCTTTCGGCCTTCTTCTGAAATGTCTTGCTTGAAGGATACTGGAATCCATGAGGGCACAGCTGACTGCAGAGGGAAAGGCAACACAAAGTAAAACTAAACAAACTCAGACAAGAAAAGAAAGTGTTCAGAAAAAAAAATACAACCCAAAACCAAACCAAACCAAAACAGAAGCAGCACAAAACAACCTTCTGACACTGCTTGCATTCTACTTCTCTGAAAATATAGCTTGACAGACTCAGTTTTAACTGACTGTGGGAGTCACAAGTGAATGCAAAGCAAACAATAGGATATGAAGGAGTATATTCAAAAGAAAAGGCACCAAATGCTGTCAGTTTTTTTTTTTACTGTGAACATCATTAAATAACCTTCATCATTCAGCTTAGGTAACTGTCTCTTCACTGTAAGTTAAGGCCTTTGCTTATGAAATCCTGCTCTAATTACCTTGCTATGTTACTAATTATTTGTACAGAGATGCAAGTGTATGGAGTGCTGCACAAAAGACATCTTTAGAAGTCTGAATAATATGCATAGGGTGGCAGCAACATGGTAACTTCAGGAAATAAAAAAAAGTACTACATGTTGCATTGCATTTAATCCATTAATTGACTAAGTTACATGCTGGTAAGGTCCTGAGCAGGATGAGATAAAATAATCTCTTTATTTCCACAACATGCAAGTGCCTCCCCCCCAAGTCTTCCCCACACCTCTCATATCAGTTCTGGATGACACAAAGGTCCAAAAACTTAGGAGCTACTATTGCCCAAAAGAATTACTCAAAAAACTGGTGGCATCCCCTTAACAGGGCTATCAGAACTTGAAATCACAACTGGTTTTTTTTTTCCTAAATGTTATTACAACTTGTCTGCTTTGAAATTGGTAACTTAACACTTGTGGAAATACAGACAGGGACATGAAAATAGTTCTGACCCAATTTCAATATTCTGTGGCATTTACAGAGGTTGGGGTTTTTTCAGCCCTGGTAGATATCTGGCAAAGAGAACAAAGGTTGGTAGATTTTACTGTAATGGCTCAGTCAGCAAAAATTCAGCCTGGGTACATTCCTGCACTGTAAGGGTTTGTCAAAACAACCCCATGCCAGCATGAACAAATGCATGTGCCTCGTATTCTATATGTACTTGTAGATACAAATTTTATAGAAATAAGAAAAAATCACAGAGAATAAGAAATGGGTGTTTATTGGAAACATCTACATATGTTGCAGCACAAAGCACATTGGGCAGAATTTGCCAGTTTTATAAGAAGACAACTCCCAGTGGGGTCAATACAATGTTTGCTTGAGGAATTGGTTTGGTAAAACTGCTTGCCACAGGGAAGAGGCAAGTTGCATGAGAAGCCAGGCTTTGAAAGCTTCATAGTTTGATGGTATTTGAATTATAATTTTAGGGCCCATCTCAAAATATCAATGCAAGAATTAACCAAAGAAAGGCAAAGCAGGAAGGAGAGAATGCAGCAGTGCCCCGGCACAGTCCAGACTCAGTGACTCCCTGGGTGCAGTTCTCATTTGCTCCATGCATCAGCAGGAAGCAAACTGAGTCCCTGTCTTCAATCAAGAGCCTAAGCTGAGGCCTGTAAAATGGCAAACTCAAAATGAATAACTAATGTAAAAGCTCAAAGGCAAAACAATGTGGGGAGGGGATTCTAATAACACATTCTGCTGAAACAAATGGCCATCTCAGAACTTGTCTACACCATACTAGCAAGCATATTAACAGTGAGGTTTCATTCAGTAAAAGCAACAACTAAGAAAGCCCAGAGCTAATCCTTCTGAAGCCTGTGGCAAAGCTCTCTCTGGTCTTTGTTTCAGCAGCCTAGGCTCATCATTCATAACCTTGCCACATATATGCAATGTTATTCCAACCACCATTACATGTAAAAGAAATAAATACCCAACCCACAAAAAAGGGGGGTGCCCGGGTGGAGGGAAAAGGTGCAAAGTAGAGCAAACCAGATTTCATTTCCATCCCTGTTCTGCAACATGCTTCATGGTCTCCTTTTACTTTTTAACTGTTATCCCAGAATCCCACATTTTCTTCAAAGTTTCTCAATATTTATTATCATGCTTAAAATTTTATACTGTTTTAATTCAGGAGCTGAGGTCTGTCCCTGCTAAAATGTCAACTGATTAAGTGCCACAAAACGGAATATGCTAAGGATCAGTGCACACTTTCTTCTCCCTAATCAGCTGCTCAAGCAGCACGTCACTTCCTTATTTCTCCTGCTCTTATCTGTGAATCAGAGTTTACATAGGATAGCCCAGGAAATTATGTGTCTTTTCTAAGTCTCTTAGTATGGAGCAGTAGTAAGGTGCCTGAGCAGACAACTCACATGATTAAACACAGAAAAGCCTGAATTTAAGGCCTGAAATGAAACATCCCTTTATTCACATTTCACATTGGCACTGTCATTTTGGTACATGGTTTGTGTGGGAGCATATATTTCAGGAGAATCTTTGGACAGCCTTATTCTAACCTTCCTCTAATAAGAAGGACATCTTTGGAGGAGGACTGGAAGAGCTAGGCTTGTGATAAGTTGAAGGACTGTGCCTTCATTGATCTTCCTATGAAGCTCAGAACAGCAGGTCTTATTGAACTGCTGAAATCACTCAGGAATACAGAGCATCCCATTTCTTTCTGGTTTCAAAGATTACTCTGTTTTTCAGGTACAATCCAGAATTCACATTGAAAACTCTCTTCATGCCTTCTTAGTTTGCTTTGGGACTTATGTGTCTTTGATGATACAATTGATACCATGTAGTTCCCTCATTTTTGAGGGAACATGCTAGTGTCAGGCTTTTCTTCTTCTGTTGGGTTTGGTGGGGTTTTTTGCACTGATGAAATCTCCTCCTGTATATTTGCTGCCTCATTAACATTGTCATCTTCCCCTTGACAGTCTGAGAGGGTCTCATGTAGCAGCTCCTTTGCTTTGCTTTCACCGTTAACTTACGAGATACCAACCTTTCCCTGTTCCCAGCCTTCACTCTCGTAATACCTGCCCTGAGAATATTTAATTTCCATATCAACACGCCATTCAGTATTCACCATCAACAGTACTTTACAGCCTATCGTAAACAAGCACTCTTTTAGCTTCCACCTCTACATTTTAATTTCCTCGCTATGATCAATGCCTTCCTATGGTCAGTACCACACTTCTCAGCCTGCTGAACTAAACTCATGTTGGTTATCTAAGTCTAATTAAGACATCTTGAGGAATTCAAGAACTACTCTGTTCTCCAAAACAGTGAATTTATTTTACCTTCCTTCATCTCTCAGGACTAGATTGAACCAGTGACTGTTCATTACACATTAATGGTATAAATAACAGGAATGGATATTTTTCTATGCTATCTGTAACAAATGTCAGCTGGCAATTCTTTTATGCAGTCTGTGAGCTGTTGTGGCCTCTTTCTGAGGGTACTGTGCTACTCAGTTGTCACAAAGATGGGTGGTTAGGTTGCGAAAGGATTAAGTCTGTATGCATTGTTATTGTAACTGCATTTGTGAAACTAAACCAAGACTTAATAAATTATGGGCATCTGATTCTTGTTTGTATTCCAGAAGAGCCCAGAATGTGTTAGGCATGGTTCACAAAAGACAATAGTTAAGAACTCCACTTGGAAAAAAATAGAGTTAAGGGTATGACTATTCTGCAGTTCATGCAGTGAGAGTTCTTCAGCCAGATGTACCTGAGGAGGCTTCAGCTACCTAGCTCAGGTGCTGTGAGGACTACACTCAGCACAGCAGCATGGAGCTCAGGATGGGCTGCAGAAGCATGCAAGAAGCTGGGTAAATACAATGCCTAGTAAATGCTGAGTTGTGTGCTGCCATCCCCGCACCATGGCCAGTTGCAAACCTCTGTTTCCAGTGTGTCAAGACTACACCTCTGAGGCAGCAAAAGGTAGACAAATGAAAACTGAGGTCTCTTCAAGTCCTTGATAATTCAAGCCTCCATTATTCCTGTGAGCCTTTCCTTGTGAAAGTATACTCAATCAGAGTATTTCAAAAAACACTGGGTAAAATTTAAACTCTTTTCTTAATCTTCTAATCTATGTGACATGACCAATATATGGATAGAAGAGGTAGATGAAGGATGGATGCACAAAAACATGTTGTTTACTGCTGATTTGGAACATTTCTAGGTACTTGCTCCCATTCTGTATTTCCTGTTGTTCACATGGACATGTCATAGAGTAGCAAGAGAAAGAAAAACGTATTTTTTTCTTTTTAAAGGGAGAGAATAAATACTAATGCCACAAATATAAGTGCAGGGATTGAAGGGCAGGAGTATCAAGAGAGATCAAATTGAACTGCAATTTTTAAATCTGTAATATTTAGGGTTTGTGGTGTTTCTTTCAGATCTGGGAGTAACTCTAATCCTGGGCTAGATTCTGCTCTCAGTTACATTAGCAGAAATGTAGCCAAATCCACTGGACTTTACTGATACTCTACAATTACAGTAGGGTCAGTATGGAATGAGTGAGCCCACAGTGCCTCATACAAGAGCTGGTTCCACCCATTCTTGGTTGGGAAGTGTCTTCCATCTTGACTTCTGTTGCTCTTTATTTTAATGTTTGCATTACCTATATGTGTGTATGTGTCTGTGTACATACATTTCTGATATACGGTTACCTACACAAACACATATATATATATATAAAGTGATACAGATACGCAAACTAAGCCCTAGCTCTTTCAAGGATTTTGCAAAAGCTGATGCCTGTATACCTGTGCCTCACACCTGGAAACAGTCTTAACATTGAAGTTTTCAGAAATACAGAAGAGTGGCAGAATATTATGAATTCATCTTGTGTTATTTTTGAGGGAAAAGGACTGGTTGTGGAATGAATTAGTGTTTTTATCAGTTAAAGTACACTTCTCATTGAGAGCATTAGGTCAAAATATCATTGATTTGACACCTGATCAATTATAATACACCGGCAGGAACAGAATAGCAACAGAATAGGATTATCAATATGTGGAAAGTTTAAACAAGGCTTTCTCCCAACAGGTGTGCATGGCTCTGACTTTTCCTGTCCTAAGGTATAAACACACAGAGGTGTTTTATAACTGCAGCAGCATTCTGAAGGCAGATTATTAGCATAATCTAGACATCACATAGCATGTATTATGAATTTACAGCCATGTACCTAAAATCAGAAGCTGGCCACTGTTTATTCCATGTCCTAAGTGAACAATAAAAGAAATTAAGAGACTAGATCCTTTCTCTTTTTTTTTTTAAGGTTTCAGGGGTGAGGATTAAAAGAGCTCTCACAGACAGTATTGTGCTACTCCAGCAAAAGAAACAGGAGAAATTTAAACCATTTGGGTAGGCATCATTCATGCACTAAAACAATATGTACTCAAAGTCTTCATTGCAAGGCTGAGATTTTTATTATGGCATTAAAACTGCCCAGCTCCAGATTAAGGATTAGGTATTTTCCAGATAAATGACTTCAGTTTTAATAAAGTAATGATTTCACCCTGTTTGGTGTTATACACATTAGTAAAAATATATCCTTAGAACCTAATCTTGCCCACACTTCAGGGAGATTTTTTACTGCATTAGGATAGCAAAATGAAACCTACACACTAACCCATTTTGAATCACTTCTGACTGTACAATGAGGCTGGATCCTGCTCCCACAGAACTTCAATTAACTTCACAAGAGGTGTGAATGTGACACATACTTTTAACACAATTTAATCCACGGGATTTAGTCCTACAACAAACCCCAGTCATGGGTCTTTTGAAAATCCGGGGCACAGAGATTTCACAACTGAGTGAAAGACATTTCAGCTTGGACATACCTTTCAAATCCTGCTGCATGTTTCCTCCTTTCTGAGAAAGTCGCTGGGAAGGGAGCCACTCTTCTCCATTGCCCTTGGAACTTTAATTAGTATTGCTTTGGTTTATTTCAAAGAAGCTATTGAAAAGCAAAAAAAGTGTCCCACAAGATACTGCAAGAGAGAAAAAACTGGGCGACACAGGAAAAAATACTGTGAATTGAAATTTAAAAATGGAAAGAAAAGTACAGGTGAGGTATTTTTCCATGTAATTTCTTCCATGATTCTGCTCCTCCAGCTGTTTTGTCTTTGACGTTTACGATTTGCCATTCATATTCCATCCCTATGCTTGGAAATTGTTGTCCATGAAGTGAAAGGTGGAGGAAAAGGAAAAAATAAAAAGTAGAACGGAGTGAGGAAGACATGAAGGGGTGCAAGGAGGAAGAGATCTATTGAGTGCAAAGGTGTCCAAAGGAGGGATGGAAATGTGTTCCCCAAGGTCATGGTCTTCAGTGATGCTGCTTGTGTTTTCAGACTGTTAAAGACAAGTGTAGCCAAACTCCACATGCTACAGTAAGTGCAAAATCTCAAAATGCAGAAGCCATCACATCAAGGGTTTCTTTGTCCCCCGATAGAGTCCGCCCACATTGGTTCTCTAGAAACAGTTCTATTATCAAGTAGACATCCATTGCTTTTTTGTTTTTGTAGTTTTTTCTATTTTTATTTAAAAAGTAGTTTTTCTAATAATATTTAGAATATATAAATAATAATAATAATTAAAAAAAACTATTTGGGTTTGCTTTCTGCTCTCCAACCCATCTGTATTTTTTGTGGTTTGCTGATATATATATTAAAAGACAAGAAAATCAACTCTGCTCACTATTAAAAAAAATATTAAATCCACCTTTTACATTTCCAGAGAGAAAGAGAAGGGGAGAGGTGGGAGAAAAACAAATTAAAATGAAAAACATAACAGGAAAATCAAAACTTTCTGTCTCTTCAAAGTAGTTGTCAAGAGCTTTAAACACTTGTGCTTTCAGTGTACACCCTACAGGAAAAAAAAACAAAAATAACAAAAAAAAACCCAACAAAAACAAACAAAAAAAAACCCAAGGACCTAAAATTAAAAAAATTATAAAATAAAAGCTGATAACAATTCTAGTAGTAAAAAAGACAGCAAATCGCTCAAAGTTTGTGTGTCTTTTTAGTTATTTTAGCAGCTGCCCTTTTTGTTTGCAGAGGGAGAGCTGCCACCACAGCCGCCTCCTCGGTTTGAGAGAGGCTCTTCTGCATCGTCCTCGTCAAAGCCATGAAAGGTCGAGGTGTCGCTTTCTGACGTGGAACCGAACAAGTCCTCCGTAGTGCGTGCTGGCGCTGCTTCGTCCCTCCTGCCTTCTCTTCCCAAATGAGCTGACATGTATGATGAATATATCAGCACATGGGTTAAGCAACAGGCATCATCATCATCATAATTCTTTTAGTCATCATTACTATTTAACAAATCAGACTATTGAGCTCATAGGTGTGTGCTTGTCTGTGCCCACACACCTCAACAACATAGCTCGGTAGAACTCCAATAAATAAAATAAAAAAGGATCAGTTTCAAAGGAAAAAAGTCTACAAACAACAGGTGCCCACAGCTATGGCAGCGAAAGGGTTAATCATGTTTTCCTCTCTTCAGTAGACATTCACATATTTCCTTGTGATTACTTAAATCAATTTAAAAAGACTTATATGCCATAAAAGTAATTAGACACTGTTAGCTCTAAGCACAATGACTGTCCTTCAGACTAGCATCAACTATCACAAATTTACCGCTATAGAAATGTAAACCATTAGGTAACTCATCAGCCTCAGGACTATTTTTTGTCCCTGTCCTTCACCTGATTCTAAAGAGCAAAATGAAATACAATTTGAAGACTAAATGAAAATGACCTAAAGAATTGCTTTTATTCTAATTTCATGGCATCTCCTTAAAAAATAAAAAACAAAAAACAAAACAAATAGATTTCAACAACTAGAACAACTAAGATACGAAGTGATCTATCTTGGGGAACACTGAAAAGTTCAAATGTGTGTGAGTCAATCCAACTTTCAATATGGAACAGGAAATTTCTCCACACAGGACATCCATAGCAGCCACAACAATAACAAGACAACTATTAAAAAGAGAAGTCATATACTGAAATATGTGAAACAGGCTTATTTTCTCCCTCAAACAAACATGTTGCGTGATTAATAGTGCAGCCTTTAAATTCCTTCTTCAGGAGGAAGAGAAAAAGATGTCTCTTGCACCCCAGCAAAATGAGAGTGTAAGATTTTAGGGAACAGCTATTTTAGCATTCAGAAACAGTAGCATGGTATTAAGTAACCAACTGTTTGGTCCCCACTCCAGCTAAGGAATCAGTCATATAACAAGTACACTACATTGCTTGAGACACAAATAATTAAATCCTGCTTACAAAAAGAAAATGGATATAACAAAATGATTGGCAGATAAACCACCTTGTAGAGATACTATTTTACTGACTGTGAACAGAAGAAACAATATAATTTCCACAACCTCTCTTTCAGTATAATGAAAATGTTCTCCATTATCAAGAAAGAGAAAGATGGCAGCCACCAAAGAGGTTTCATTTCTTTAGTGTAGAGATGAGTGTGGTTGTACCTATATCACTTTCATCACACATCAGTCACATCATTGCAGACCCCTATGAATGACCCAGATAGGTCAGAATTTGTACCAGGATAGCATTTAATTGAACTGGTTTTGCACAATTTAAGTTACATGCTTCTTGTTCTATCACACTAAGGAATCAAGGAAATTAATGTATGTTTGTGTTTCATTTGGATATAATCACCATGGCAATGTTTAAACAGCAGAAAAAAAAAGTAAAATGGATCCATCTTATAGTGCTGTATCAGGACAATGCTGAAATGAGTTACATTGAACTATATCAATCGAGGGGAAGGGCAATGACCTTCCAAGATGGCACCATAGACCCTGTGAGTATCCCCCTTCAGTTATCAAGAAGCAAACACATATATACTAAAAGGTTCATGCCCCTGACTGCACAGCATTAATAAGGACCCCCCTGGAGAATACCAAAGGGGTTCCCATCAGTGTTCTGGTGGCCAGTCAATATCGTTTCAGAATATCTTCAGAGGTCACAACAACTGCAGAAGGCAATTTGGCAGTGAGAGTCTTGTCCTGCTCCCACTGAATGTGGTAAGAGGCTTACTATGAATTTCAGCAGGAGCATAAAAAGGCCATTCTCTTGGCAAAAGAACACTCCACATCGCATTTCAGCCATCAAGCAACAAACATCTTTTAGTGACTACAGTACAGAAGGAGCAGCAGCAATACTGAATGTCAAGGTCTCTTTGTTTTTCAGATTTCCATCTGATGGTCTTACCACCACTCATATCACCATTGCCTAGAAATATCACAACTGGAAACTTAGATCAAAACTGTAATATGCAGTTGTTAAAGGTCTCCCATTCCCACCACCAGCTTCCATGTAAGGTATAAATAACTGCTCAGCTGGGATTAAATTTAAGAAAACAAAAAAAAAAGAAAAAAAAAAAGTAAAGGAAAAAAATAAAGGAAGAAAACAACAGTCCAGAAATAGAGACAACTGAGAATGGGAAACACACAATTGCCTACATTTAAACAGAGAGAACGGAAGAAAATGGAGAAATAAAAATCCTCTTTAAACAAAATTAATGATAGTCATCTTGTAAGAGGATAATCCTTGACAGCTACCCCCATCCCTACCCTGTAATTTCCTCCTTTCTTTTTTGGATGAAGAAATGCATGAAATGTGCAATCAATGGAAATGCTTGTCATGCAACTTTAATAAATCTTGTAAGTAATTGATAGTTGTAATTGCACCATTTGAAGACAGAGACCATTTTTAACATTGTCATAGGATTTTCTCCTTCCATTTGAAGAACAACTAGTACATGTACCAATGTTCACAGAAGCCAATAAATATATTAAACCTTCATTATCTTGCAAGACCCCATTAGCTTAAAAATGTGAATTCAACAATGGGTTTTATGATAGAAAATTTCCCAGTCACCCTTTCCCACAAACACACACAAGAGGTATGACTTCATCTTCTATCCCCTCCCATATGTGCTGCCTATCTTCAAAATCTTCAGGAGCAAAAAACAAATCACACAAATGCCTTTGTACAAGAAAGATGCAAGAAGGAGTCACCTACCAGAGCGCCCACAGTCTGAGCATGATACAAGTTCCTCTGGCCGGCCACTCTTTTTGTTCATATTGGAGCCTCCAAGGCAGAAGTCACAGTAGTTATTGGGAATGATGACCCCATCTGGTCCTTTCTGGGCTGCAGTTGGGTTAGAAATCAGATTTACTTAAAGAGCATTCAGTGTGGACATTTTCCCCTTCTCCTTACATGATAGCTCTGAGTCCTCAGGCTACAGTCTTCCCAACATATTGTCAATCAGAACAAAAAGTGAACTGCATAAATCACCTCAATTTTAAGTACACCCTGCGTTTTATCTATTTTGCTGGAAATGCACTTCACCATTTCCTTTATAAAGCCAGCCAGGTTGGTCCCTCACAAGGAGCTGCTACCAGATATCCATGTACAGTTCAGGGACTTAGTAACATGGACCAAAATAGAAACAATCCCTAATGCAGAATGTGGCCTACACTGTCAGTAAGCCAAACCTATTTTTCCAGATAGGAGTCACAATTGTAAAACCACAAAACACAAAACCACAAAAGTTCAGTAAGGAAAAATACATTCCCCAAAACTCAAAAGCCAGCACCAGGGACATGGAAGGGATAGGTACCTTAAAACTGGTTTTCTTTCAAGTAGCTTTTTGGGGGATTACATGTCAAGGGGCAGGATGTCCTTAGTCAAGAAGTTGATACAAATGTCCATGAATATTCACAGGCAAAACCATTTGTTGGTGGTTCACCCTAAGTTTAACCTAAGTGCATGTCCCCAGGGGGATCAGGGAGGGCAGCAGGACTACCTGAGCACCCAGCGCAGGTGCACTCAGCCTGGGCCAGATGTCCCAGCCTGCAGAGATACAAACCCTTTTAAGCCAAGAAAAAAGGAGGGAAATTACATTCTTATTTCCAGCTAGGAATAGTTGAAAAGCAGACACACACCAGTCACACACTGGGCCTTAAGCAGAGGAGGAGGCAGTTCCCCCAGAAAGAAGAGAAGAGCAGAGGTCTTCTGCATTCCTCTTAGTTGAGCAGAACAGCAATGTGCTCTTTTTCCCTCACTCACAACTACCATTTTACTCCTCTGCTCTCCAAAGAGAGAAAGCTTCTTGTTCCTGTACACTCTTAGTATGAACTGGGAAAGGGAGAAGGGAGAGGGAATAGCTGGTCTTCATACTTGTTTATTCTTTTTTAACTTAAAAATTCCAGTGGTATACCTGACCTAAGACTACCCCATGAAGATGTCTACAAACTAGAAAATGAAGACCATTAAACAGCACCATCTATATTTAATTATCTTTTTAATGCATATTTTGTAACTTGCAGATTTTTAACAGATGTTTTGACAGCCTTTATTAATGGTCTTTTTGTCCACATCCAAATTTCCCCCAAAGAACAATGACATTCTAAAGGGCTTCTGGTAGCAATCCAAGACATACACTTAAAATTAAAATTTCCTCTGAGTTCAATCTGCTTTTCTGGTTTGGGTGCATCTAGCTACTCATTTACTTCCAGCTGTTGATTAGCTGAGCTTTCTGGAGATTGGGAACTGAAAGATTGCAGTAAAGTAACATTAAGAAAAAAATGAAAACCCATAAGGCTGCAAATACATCAGTATCTTCCTGCATGGTTGCCAAGTCCCTGATAGTAACTACTGAACAATGGAGCTTGCTCTGAAATAGTCCTGGTTAGCAGATACCCCATTTTCCCAAAACTAGAGAGAAACTTCCAGTGTTAGGTTAGCATTTTGCCTCTTCACTGTGAGGCATTTAATACTTGCACGCAAGATAACCTAGAAAAGAACAGGAACCAGGTGGAAGACTAGCACACTGGTTCATTTTAAGAGCTGTAACAAAATGACCATAAAGTTGCTACTTGTATATATTTTGTGTATAAAAAGCAGAACTCCCTAGCATTTATTTTCCCACTAGGGCCCCGTTCTGAAAAAGTTAAGTAATTACTTTTTTATATTGTGCTGCATCTACAGGCAGGCCATGTGCAATGCAAACTCAGCAAGCTCAGTGTTCAGTCATTTTTAATTTTTTTTGTCCCTTATTATACTTCACCTTTCATCTGAGTTTCTTAAAGAGCCTTACAGATAGCAAGATCCTAACATTAGCCTTCAGTGAGGTCAGAAGCCTGTTCTGCCACCAACTCTAACTGAAGTGTTGCTGAGCCCTGATTAAGTCTCATGGTGAGGAGGCCACATTGCATTTTACAGTGGAAAGATTTGATAGCAGGGTGATGAACCGGCTTACACACAAACACACAACAATTCCATGGTGAGGCCACAAATCAAAACAAGCATTCAAGGTGCCAGCCAACAGGCTTAAGAAAGAGCTTCACTTCTACAACCACTCAGAATGGTATCACTGATTTAATACTCAGCATATACTGACTTAATTTTTTCCAGTGCAGCTTATGACATTTAAGTAAGATCCACTGACTGTCAAACTGGAAATGGGATAGAGGACCCTGTGAAAATATATATACTTGATAACTGGTCTGTGGTGTCTGGGACAGATGGAGGGTATTTACTGACTGCAATGAAGCCAAAGAGATTCTCCTAGACTACTGGCAAGAAAAAACGCATTGATCACCTCCTTTCTCTTCCCTCTTCCTCTTCTTTTTCTTTTGCTTCCAAATTAATTTAATTGTTAATGTGAGTGCCTATGTGCTCATTTATTGCTCGGCACTCATAAATATGTACCTGGCTCAGTTGAGTGTAATAGAGATATTAGGCCTGAAAAGTCATACACAGATGAGAAGTTCCTGAAGTTACATCAAAGATGTCTTAAATGATGTATCTCTAGAGCCAAATCAACCAGGCAATGTTATTCTCTTCAATGTTTTTTTTTTTGTTCTAACAGGTGTAAAAACTAGAATCAAACCTGACTCAAGCTTATTTTCTTGATCACTACTGTACAGCGAATTAAGCCCCAGGCTATATCACAGAAGGTTTGAGAATAAAGAGATTTCCAGATGATAGTAAGCAGAGTTCTTACTTTCAAAGGATTTTTTTTTTGTGGATGTCCTTGGAGTTTTTAGTTCTATTTTACTGTAGTCCACAAATGATGAGGGAATTCAGGAACAAAACAAAGATAGCAAAATATAATGTGCAATATTTATGACAGGGGTATCATGTAACAAAAGCCCAACCCTAATCCCACCCCTTAATCAATAAAATTATTTAGTTAAGTAAGTAAGTATGGGAATGCACAAGTGAAAGCAGTTACATTGCCAGGGACTAATGTGCTGCTGCTTTTCATCTCACATATACTAATTAACTAGGTATACAATTTTGCACATGTTAATCACAAAGTAGAAGGCACTATCTTAAGTCAGACAATAGCTCAACTAATGAGAAGTAACTCAGTAGTACTGAGCTCAATCATTTGGGTCACGTGACTACAATCAAGGATTTTGTCTAAAAAAAGTTCACCCAGAATCAGAAACTGTTCTAAAGCAAAGCCTTGAAAACCAACCATTGTCTCATCCTAACTTACTCAAAACTCCTCCGATTTTCTTGTACATTACAAACTACAACCACAGATCAAAAGCTTTGAGGAGCTTTGAGGAGTACTGCCTGAGCTAAGGTGTGCTCACAGGGGGTGGGTTTAAGTCACTCCCACTTGCCTGTCAACTCAGTCTTGCTTCCTCGTTTTAAAGGCCCTGTGTTCATGTATATCTGCTCCACAATAAATAGAGTATACAATTTCATAGAATACTTTTTAAAATAGATTAAGAAGAGCCACAGATCTGCACAGCTCAATTGATAGTTTCTCTGTACCAGAAAGCTGATTCATGTGAAGACAGGATGCAGACTGAAAATGAAGTATTTCCAAATAACTTTGATATATGCTTATTCAGACATATCTTTTTTCTTAGCCTAATCAAGTTAATTTCAAACTGTAACATGCTAAGCAGAATAAAGCCCTAGTTAAAATATAGTGCCATCATTCACAAGAGTCTTCTTGAAAAGTAAGCACTATATATTAAATAAATTCTGTAGTATATTACACAGTAACTTTGTTCTGTCACAAACTGTAACTGACTGAGTTTATAGATTTAAAATAACTTCTGTGCCTTCTTGATTTTGAAGGCAGGGGCTCTAAAGAGAGTTCTAGCTTCCCTTCTCCAGTCCCCAAGGAATCAAAAAATGTGTGAGGTGTTCCTGCCCATGGCAGGGGGATTGGAATTAGATGATCTTAAGGTCCTTTCCAACCCTAACTATTCTATGATTCCATAAAAAATCTGGAAGTTGTTTTCCTCATGGTGTCAGTTTAATAAGAAAAGAAAGCTGCTTCTAGAGAAATAACATCAAGACACGAGGATGTTTTTTTCTACATAGAATCATAGAATAGTTTGGGTTGGAAGGGACCTTAAGATCACCAAGTTCCAACTCCCTTGTCATAGGCAGGGACACCTCCCACTAAACCATGTCACCCAAGGCTCTGTCCAGCCTGGCCTTGAACACCACCAGGGATGGAGCATTCACAACTACCTTGCTCAACCATTCCAGTGCCTCACCACCCTCACAGTAAAGAGCTTCCTCCTTATGTCCACTCTAAATTTCCTCTGTTTAAGTTTCAACCCGTTATCCCTTGTCCTGTCACTACAGTCCCTAATGAAGAGTCCCTCCCCAGCATTCTTAGAGGCCCCCTTCAGATACTGGAAGGCTGCTATGAGGTCTCCACGAAGCCTTCTCTGCTCCAGCCTGTCTTCATATGGGAGGTGCTCCAGCCCCCTGATCATCCTTGTGGCCTCCTCTGGACTTGTTCCAACAGATCCATGTCATGGACTCATAACAGTTAGGGTTGGAAAGGACCTTAAAATCCTCTAGTTCCAACCCACCTGCCATGAGAAGGGACACCTCACACTAAAATGTCTTTTTTATGTTGAGGACACCAGAACTACACACAATACACAAGTGAGGTCTCACGAGAGCAGAGTAGAGGGGCAGGATGACCTCCTTTGACCTGCTGGTCATGCTCCTTTTGATGCAGCCCAGGATACGGTTGCTTTCTGGGCTGTAAGTGCACACTGAAGCCGGATCATGTTTATTTTCTCATTGACCAACACCCCCAAGTCCTTCTCCTCAGGGCTGCTCTGAATCTCTTCTCTGCCCAACCCGTAGCTGTGCCTGGAATTACTCTGACCCAGGTGTAGGACCTTACACTTGTCATGGTTAAACTTCATGAGGTTGGCGTAAGCCCACCTCACAAGCATGTCAAGGTCCCTCTGGATGGCATTCCTTCCCTCCAGCGTATCAACCGAACCACACAGCTTGGTGTCATCGGCAAACTTGCTGAGGGTGCACTCAATCCCTCTATGTCCATGTCACCGACAAAGATGTTGTACATCATTTCCTAAAGCCACATGACTCAATAAGAATCTCAATTTTCTAGCTTTCATAGCTGCAGAGAGCACCTTGAATGAAAGGCAAGTTCAGAAGAAGCAATTCTTGTCCCTGTTTTTAATCAGAAAATTCGAAGTACAGTTATTTTAAATTGCTTTCCTTAAATACATACAGACAAAACCTCAAATAAATAGAACCTTGTAGTTTCTCAATTTTCTGATTTGTAAGTGAAGTTATTTTGATGATTTGGATTATGTTTTAAAATATAAATATAATAATTTAAAAACCTGGAGCTGGAGTTGGTGCTTAAAAAAAAAACTGTTTTCCCTATTCTTTGGTACCAAATCACAGTCACATACATTTCTTCAGCTTGTAGGTAATACAGCATAATACTTAATCATAGTTTAAGCTGTGCATTTGGGTTTGGTAGCATTTTATCCCTATGTTTGTCATATCCACACTACTGGAAAGGCAGTAGAGAATGAGGAGTAGAGTCCATGTCTTGTGGTTGGATTGTGGGGTGGTGCATCATTTCTTTAAATGATTACAGTAAATCCGTTACAATTAAACATATATGTGCTCCCGAAGGGACTTTTCTGAGCACATTTTGTCCAGCTCTTACCTGTTTCTTCTGAGCTTGGTCCAAAACCAATAAAGTCCACAGAAGGTTTTCAATTCAATTCGAAAGGCTTTGAATTAGGCCATTTATTCTGTTTGCAACAAAAATTTGCAGAGCACAATAGAGACCACAGTAGGTCTGAATCAAGTCAATGCACTTTGCAATGTAGGAAAAGGGTTGGATTTGGTTTTTTGTTGAGTTTTTTTGTTTGGGTGGATTTTTTTTTTAATCTACAAGACTCTTTGTGTTACACGGGTAGGTTTTCCTTCCTGACTCCTCCCTTTTTCTCACTGTCAAAGTGCAAGCCCAATATTTGGCCACCTGTGCAGCAAAACACTGGGCAAGATCCAGAGCCCATCATGGATTGTCAAGCCCCTTGGAAGACTCAATGATATATAACCCCAACCTACAACCGAAGTTCCCCCATGTGCCTTCAGTTATCCCCACGCCAGCCCTCATCCATGGCAGGCCTGGCTTGTCTCTATGGTTACCACAGTGCCTGGCCAGGGCTGCCTCCAGCCTTGCCACCTGTTAGTGCTTCATCTCTCAAGTGTAAGGAATAAGGAGTAAGCCACTTCATTTGCTGCTCAGAATGCATCAGCGGAGGATAGGCAGGCTTGTGCAAGACATTATAACATGAGAATTAAATGCAAAAATATCTTTGTAGAGAAGGGAAAAGTGGAACTAGGACTATGCCTTTTCTTGAAGAAAGAGGAGGGAGATGCCTGGTTGGGCCCCAGTCATTGCCTGGCTGTAATGAGCAGTGGTGGGTGTCAGAGAGGCAGGTTGTGGAGGGGCATCTGCTCAGGCTAGACCCTGTCCTTGAAAGGAACCATAAAGGAAAATCATATCTGTAACTCCGGGTGAGGAACAGGCCTGGTATAGCTGAAATGCATTCAAGGTTCTTGGTGTTTCACGTGTGTGCAGCCAGGCAAAGATGTGCACAGTCATTTCTGCAGCCCCCTCACCATGAATTAAGTGCAGGGTTTTTTCATTGCAGTTTTCCAGGAAGAAATGTAAATCAGACTGAATGAGAGGAAATGGCTGGTCTCTCTGGGCATGTTTACTCTGTCGTTAACACCAGAGATAAGCACCTTGGCTAGCCGAAAACTGGGAAGTGTTGAGGCACTTGATACAGAAACCCTCTGTCAGGCTCTAAGCACAGCTTAGGTTGGTAGCAACACATTTGTGTGGCTGTGGCACAGTATTCAACTAAATAAGCTGTGAACTTGGGTGTAGCACTGGGAAAGGGCTGCTGTTCTGTTCCCAAGCCAAGCTAATCAGACAGTGCAGCCCCATGGGCCATTGCTAGCTCAGGCACTCCATGCTGCACTCCCCCTCACAGCATGGCCATGCCCTTTGCTGGCAGCCAGAGAAGCAGGCTATGCTACCAAGAGGTGCTGAAAACCACCCACTCAAAGGATTGCCAGTTCTCCCTAGTAACTGGATTTTATCTCCTCTCTGAGTTAGCTGGTGCTGTGGGGATAGAAGGAGTTGTTGCCTGTGCACAGTTTTTAGCAGGTCTGACAAGTTTGCCTTTCTTACAGGCTCTGCTCACAGAGAGGCACGGCCAAGGAGCACTACAAGCTACAAGAAGTGCTATAAGAAGGAGGTACATTTGTATGAGTCAGAGGAAGCCTCTGAATGTGGGGAAAGGAAGAACATTTGATTATGTCTTCTACAGGAATCGATATGGCCCTTAGGTTTAACAGCTAATGAATGAGCTGGGAGGTGGGCAGTGGAAGGTACAGCTAGGAAAATACAGCATCAACTGATCGGATATTGTAGATTTGGAGAGCCAGCATTCCTGCATCATAAGATAGCACTCCGTAGAAATGTCTGTGGGCTGATCTTATAGAGTCTTCTGCAGGAAAGTGTAGAGCATGAGCCAAAATCGCACAGTAAATCATTGTGACTGTCTAGTGCCTCGTGACAATAAAAAAAAGAAGATAAAAAATAGAAAGGCAAACAAAGAGTCTGACATGTTAAAATATACTTTTCCTGATTTTGAGGGGTTCCTGTCCTGGGACTTGGCATCTGGCCACTGAAATGCGTCAGCCACTGAAATGCATAATCCCCGTCAGCTCAGGGAACTCATGGAGGGATAAGAGTGCCCAATATACAGCCTCATCTGGCAACAGCCCTTAGTGTTCAGTAAGAACAGCCAGTGTCATGAAATGGGTCTCTGCAGTATGTAGACTTTAGGTCTGGAAATTACTCACAGGAGGAGTATGAGAAGGCAAGCATCTAAATTTAAATTCAGTCAAAACTTTGGGGTTTACTTCCTTCAAATTCTACACAGGGGAGAAAAGCAAGGAGATAGCAAGAAAGGAAAAATAAATATAAATACATAAATGACACTATAATGTCCCAGAGTCTCACTATAATATCAATGGCTGATATGTTCTTGAAGCAACACAGGGTTTTCAAAAACCAATTAGTTAATTTGGAAATGTTTTTCTATAAACTACTGAAAAGCATTAGGTGCTTCCCTTCAATGTAGCTGCATATTGACAACATTTCAGGTCCTGGCCAGGCAGTATGTAAAAACAAAACCCCCAAACTACTAAAAACAACCTCACAACTCCAAACAAAGACAATAAAAAATCCCCTGTGGGTTCCTGTACATAGGAAATGAGCTTGGGATTTTCCACTATTCCAAAACTACCCCTGATGTAGCTTTTCAAACTGATCTATTTTTGACTCAGCACCCCAAAACACAGGCACAAAAGTCTGAGAATTCACAGCCGCAAACAGGGTTTGAGTGGAAATCATTACACAGCTCCAAACTCTGCATTTGCTACTATTTCTTTTAGTATTCTCTTTTTCCTTATGAAAACAAACTCTGGAAAACAAAAAAACACAGTCAGATTAAACTAATGAGAAGTCAACTCAAGGTAATGTACATGTTTTCACTGAAAAGGCACCTGCTGCAGGGTATCTTGTCGCAAGGTGGGCATTGATGCATCCTTGCATTCAGAAGTAGCTCCCATCATGGCCCCAGCGAGGATCAGCACTAGGCACAGAAAAAGTAGGCCTGATGTAGCTTTTCAAATTGATGCTGCTTGTGGAGAGGAACAAACAGCTTGTCTCCAACTGAGGGGCTGACTCTTGTCATTTATTCATGGCCAGCCCCCTGCCTGGATGGAAATAAAAATGTTTCAAAGATGACTGTGTGGGGGAGCTGGAGGACAGCTTGGAGGCACACTGAGGTTAGCACATTAATTTTTTATCTCTGGAGACTGGGTATCCAATTATGCTTAGAGTACACAAACAACTTTGGCTGGTCTCTCCAGTAGAGATTTATCCACATAATAAAATCTGTGATGGAACTGGGCAAAACTGGCTGATGCCATGAAATAACATACACAGGGGGGTTAGCAGGTCAGATGTGCAAGGTAGAAGAGTTAGAGGAGGGCACAGGAGCGGATTCTCGTTAACTGTATGGACCAACCTGCACACAGTAGCTTGGCCAGTGACAGCCCTTACAGTGTCCTTTATTTAGGATTGTCTTTGGCCAAAGCATTTGTGGGCATAAGATTTGTTCAGTTGCTGTTTACTGCACAGCTGCCTGTAACCAACATTTCACACAGCAAAATGCTACTGAAAACTATTCTCATTTAAAGGAGAGGAAGTTTTTCTCCATGTAGACACACTATCCTATTCTCCCAGGAATTAAGGAAGAGCATTTATACCAGTACACTCATTCACACACACATTCAATAGATGGAAGTCTAATGTAATTCCTCTATCAGGAGTGTCTCAAAATTTGTGAGCACCAGCTGCCCCCATAGCTGGCCAGTACCCATGGAGTGAGATGGAATAAAACAGCAGGTGTTTTGTGGCAGGCTTGGATGCACTCTGGGCTCACAAATCTCACGCTCTCAGTGCCAACATGCGGAGGAAAAGCAAGTAGAAAAAACACTGAGGACGGGGGGGGGGATCATTTCTTTTTATCAGTGGAGCTGGGGAAGGGGGAAATTGACTTTTGTAAGGGTTTTCTATAACATCCTTTTCACAGTTCCGTACTCCCATAAGAAAAATCAGACTAGGTCAAAAATAAATGCGTGTGTAGGCAGAGGCAAGACTAGGCACTGAGGAAGTTCTATTTATCTGTGTCAAATGGCTAGATAAGACATACAAACAAAGCAACTAAAGCTTGAACAAAGCACAGGCTAAGATGCTGTAGGAAAGACAAAGGCCAAGAAAGACTGTTGAACTATCTTCCACATTGCAAAAGGTAAGCTACACATGAGGAAGAAGGACAGAAGGAGAGATGTAAATAAACAAACCTTCTATGACAGTCAAGGACAGTGACATGTGCCAAGAAGGCGAGGCTTGAGGCTTGGGCCAGTCCCTGTTCTTTGATACACATCTGTTCAGTGGTTCTCAGTTTCAGGTAGGTTCCTCCTATCTACAGCAATTTTCCAGTCCCTTGGTAATTTACTGAACTACCCAAATTGTTCTGTGCATGAGAAAAGTAAAAAGAAAGGGGACTGGGTGTGCAGAAAGACAGGAGGACATCAGCTGTTGAGCTGGCACCAGCCAGGGCATCAATAGCTGAATCCAGCAGAAGCCCTGCTCCAGAAAGGTCCCTCCTGCATCAGCACAGCTGCTGTTGCCACAAGTACTGTAAGGAGTGGAGGCTGCAGAGAGACACGGATACAAAGGAAGGAAGTTCATACTGCAGCCACCCGCCTGAACTTTGCTGACCCAATGCTCACCTCCCACAGCACAGCAAATTCCAAATGGCTGGTTTGAATTTTCCTTGCCTTTTCTAAATCAGGCGGCTCATATCTCTCTGACACACTGCTAAGCAAATAACCAGACCCTGCTCTATACCGTATCTCCGTTCCTCCTGTTCAATAGGTTGAGGATTAGCTGTTTGGATTAACATCCCCCCTGCCTTTCCTTCCTCCCTCCCTCCATTCATCCCTCCCTCCTGCCCCCCAAGCCCATGCAGAGAGGATTCTTGAAGCCCAAGCCCTGCAATGCTGCAGACCTGTCAAATCTAATTCATAACACATGCCTAGCAGTTCTTAGGGGAGAGGAAGGATCTGATGCCCTGGCTCCCCACCATCCCCTGTACAAAGGGACTATTTAATGGCTGCACAGTAGCAATGTGGACAATTAGCATTCACATGGAAGATAAATGGCAGCATAAATTAAATATCACCAAGTGAAAGAGCAAAGATGCAAGATCTGAGCTCAAGGCTGTAAACAAACAGGCAAACAGGAACAAACAGCCACTGCAACAACTAAGCCATTTGGGAGAGTTACCTTCTGGTTGCTGGGACTTTCCCCAGGGGTGATCTTCACATTCACATGGCTGTTGCCCATACCTCACGGGCTCATGGCTGGTTGTTAAGCAGATTCTTTCTGCTCAGGAATCTGGGTCTCAGAGCGGTTTACCCCACTGGCTTTAAATTTCTGCCTGTTTGGGGATCTGTGCATCAGCAGCTTCCCTCTGCCACAAGCATCACACAGGAACTCTGGGGGAATGTAAGCCTGAGCAGCTCCTACTCTTTTTCCGCAGAGTAGAATGCACCTTCCTTCCCATAGGCTAAGGCCGGCTGCTTCTAACCTTACCACAGCTTTTCTAGCTTCTCTTCTTTCTAACTTGTATCATTTCCTAAGCACCAGAAACAGGACTGAAACTGTCTTTGGCCTCTGTGACAAGCTGAAAGGCAGGGGATACTAACCTTCTTTGTTTGGGCACCTGTGCCAGGCCATTATCAATATTAATTCAAAATAGGTTTGCAATATGCCTCTCAGATATGCAACTATTACTGAGTAGTACAAGCACAGGGAAAAAAAAAACCAACAGAGATGATGTAAATGCTAAGTAAACAAAAGCTATTGGCTTAACACTGACATTCTCCAGCCTACTCAAGCAGTCGCTCTTAGTGCATTGACAGCTCAAGTTTATCAACAGCTGGAGGAGTCAAAACTACTTTTGCTGTGAATCTACAAAACATGCTAATAACTAAAAGGTAGAGCATAAAAGTGACAGAAACATAGGGACTGCCAAATGGGATCACACTAAACGGCCCTTCAAGCTCAGACGGTGGCTAGTAGCAGATGCTTTGGAGGAATGAAACCCCCTCCCACACCTCCCTGGGGACAAGTATCAATTATCCTGCTTAGAAACAAAATGTTTTCCTACTTCCATATTTCTTCCAGTTCTTCTTAATGTATTAGAAAGTGTTTGCCTGGATATTTTTCTCCATAAGCATTTTTATCGCTTTGTCCACACTGTTCATTACATTGATCTGAAAGAACTTTCTGAAAGTGAACGAAGCTATCAACACAAATCCCAAGGTGAAAGCAAACCCCATGTAGTATTGCACACAGGAAAACTGAAAAATAGCGGCTCAGAGACTTGCAATCAAAACAATCAGCAATAAAACAAAGTCTCTTTGACTCGCAGTTCTGTGTGAAAGAATCAGAAGGAGAGTCAAGTAGGGCCATCCATGCCACTAAGATTTCTGTCAGCCCTGTTCCAGTGTGGGGAATTGAGGCACATAAATCTTCTCTCATATTCCAGCTCTCCTGCTTGCAGATCAGTACATAGATCTTCCCAGACTTTAACTAAGAAGTGGCTTTTGGCAAAGTTGAGGGTAAGCTGTCTGGGGAGGAGATGCAAGGATGAGGGGGACAAGTGCTATGAATTTCATACCTGAAATATTAAGACACGCATAAATGTCTTTTTTCAAAAGCAAAACAAAGGCTGCCCCCTCAGACTACTGGATGTGTATTTCCTTGACATCTCTGCTAACAGCCACGGAGAGGCTGTTTGATGATGGGCAGGTTGGGTATCTCTTCTTTTCCCCCCTCTCCTTGCCACCTCCTCCTCTCAGGAGCAGTAATGGAAAAGTGACTTGCTGCAGAGATAATGCTGGGTTTGAAATGAATTTGTGACTAGCTGAGCCAGCACCCATGTGAGCTGCGGCTGATTAGCTCCAAGCATCCAGGTCCCAATCACTCACAATGGAGCCAGGCAATCATGCCAGTCTCCACAAGGGAAAGACAAAGTGGAGGCAACATCCCTGAAAAGGATCTCAAAGGCAAAGGGAAAAAACTACTCACGCTTGTGGTTTTCATTTCTGTGGACAGGGGAAGAGCGGGTCTCCTGCTCGCGAGCTTCATCACCCTCTTCACTGGCAAGATGGGTGTGAGCATAGTGGTAGCTCAGCCCAGGCCTGTTCTTGTAACGCTTGCCACAGACTGGAAGGAAAGGAGATACAAGGGAAGGAAAGAGAGAAGAGAAACATCAGTGTAATCTGCAACAAGGGCAGCAACCTCTCAAATAACACTCTATTCTCCCCCCACGAGCAGCACTGCACACTCCACCGCCTGCCCAAAACTCTTCCAACCAAGAGGTTGTAAGGTGACAGAAGGGCAGCCCTGAAGCTGCAGGTCGCTGGACAAGATTTCTTCCCGCAGTGCTGCCAGTAGTCCTTCCTACAGTCTGGGCAAATGCACATTGAGTCTCTGCCGCTCATACAGCTCTAATCCTCTGTGCTAAGATTACTAACAAGATTGCACATAAAATTAAATGAAATGCCAGTTCTGATGTTGGTGCAGCACAACGCACAGCAACGAGAACTGAACTAAGAAGAAAGGACATTATTTTCTTCATTACTGATCTCTGAGAAAAGGAAACAGATTTTGTTTTGTTTTTAAGAGAAGACTTTGTGTTTAAGGGTAACAAACAGCTTTATTCACATGTTCCTAGTCAAGACAAGGACATGGAAATCATCCACAGTTTCTTGCTAGAAGAACAGATAGCACTGACACTTAATTTGCCCAGGTAAACTTCATATTCAGAATCCCAATAAATAGTACAACATGTGACAGAGGATGCTCCTTCTGAACTTTATTTTATTTTAGGACAAAGTCAATAAATACCGAGAACAGGATCAAACAATTCAGGATGTCGAAAGGTCTACATTTTCACAGGGAGCTCACCACAAGGGCAGGCCTCATCATAATATTCATTACATACAAATTCAGCTTCTATAAAGGTTTTAGTTCATGTTATTGTCTCTAGAAGTTACCTTTTTCATTTTTAAAGCAGTCTCTGAATGTCCATTTTCTTTTATACAACTATTTTGTCTACCAAGTACAATTACCACCATTTTCAAAGATTAGGAAACAAAGGCAAGGAAGCTTAGTGCCCTTCTTGTATATTTTTACTCCCAGCCACATTTCCAGGTACTTCATTAGCTTCATTAACCTTAAGGATTTCACACGGGAATAAATGTCATGCCTAGTAGTCTATCCTTCATATCTTGCTTAGAAAGGCAAAAGGAGTGGTGCAAGAAGAGAAAACAGAACCCAGCAGTGTCTAGTTCTCTATCTTGATTTTAGACCCCTTGAAAAACTCTCCAAGGGGGAAGTCAGCGTTCACTCTTAAAAACTTCATTCAGCCCTGCGACTGAAAATGTATCCTGAAATGTATACAGATATTTAATTCCTATTCCCCAGACACCTAAACCTGGGAATGCCATAAGGCTCCATGAATCAGACAAAACAAACAAACAAAAAAGACCCCCCCCAATTATTTATTTACATATCAGCAAAATTTCCATTATTACACTTTGATGGCACTACTCACAAAAAAGCCAATTGATGGTCCACATTCCGGAACAGATGAGAGAAAATTGTAAATCAAAGCCTAGCATGATAACCTAATCCATTCTGCATCTCTTGCAGCTGATTGGCAGACTCCCTCAAGAAAAATATTTTGCCTTATTAGAAACGTGTAAAACAACCTCATGATATGAATAAGGTGAGTGATCTGGAATATGAGGTCAATTTATCCCAGTTTTCTCCATTCTGCAAAGTGATGATCACAGAGTCATCATAACAGGACTGAAGTTTTTTCCAAATGTAATGTATCTTTAGAGACAGATTTTTAAGGACTTTGAATGCTCTTTAGAAATGAGAACTCATGAAGGAGGGAGCACGGGGAGAAATAAAATGCCCATATATATATGCACATCCATTCTTTGAAGCATCTGTTTTTGTTTCATATGTAAACTTAACTCTTCTGACAGACATTTCGAACAACTAGACTGCTGCTACATGCATGCTCTCCAGAGAACATCAGTTCAGTCTCTCTTCTCCTAGTACCAACCATGTATTCTTCTAATGCATTCTGGAGACAGAAACTACACCCTCTCCTCCTCTGCAGTTCTACAGAGCAAAGGACAAGCAGTGGAACAGATGCTGACAGAATCAAACACAAGTTATCCACACTTCTGTATGACTTTGTCTCCACTTTTTGAACAGCAAAAAAAAAACGTAACACAAAAGTAACCATCAGCCTGGAGAGACCAACAAAATGCTCACTCTTTAAATTATTTCAGAAAGATAACTCCTCTAATTACTCAAATATTACAGCATTCTTTAGAATGGAGAGACAGATTTGCATTCCAGCTCTTTTTCACTCTTATATGGCTTGATCCTGTGTCAGTGCTAACCTAGATGTAAAATTAGATACGGTCTAAACCCCAGTCCCATTTAGCTATTAGATGGTATTTAAAATTTCAAAATAAAAATATTTCTAGAAATTCTCCCAGACTTCATTTCACTCAGTTCTACCTGAAAACATACCCAAGGTTCTAACTCTACTCGTTACCATACAAGAGCACCATGTCCTTGAATGTAGCTTCCACGGATCTTTCTCTCTCAGTGCACAGAAGAAAGCTTGCATTGCCTGCATGAAGTCCCAAGGCAGTGGCCTCGCCTCATTTCCCTACAGGATCCTGCAGGGGTTTTAGTTGCAGAGTTCAGGATGACATAAGAAGTCAGATGGATCTGCAGACTTGCTTTTCTGCAGCAAAAAATATCAGTTTACCAGTAAAAAAGATGCAAGTGTCAATATAAGCTGAGGTAGTAGTAATTCTGCAGCTGAGCCCTTCCCAATGCCAAAACTTTCAGATGGCCTTTGAGGGTGGCAACAAGCTGAGACATGCCTAGCTACTAAGAAAGTTGGAGGACTTTATAACCAGAGTGCAGGCAAAGGAGTTTACACAGGCCCCGAAGATCCTTTGTAGGACCAAAGACGTGCAGCTTCCAGTAGCACTGTTTTCTTGGTGTCTAGACTTCTATGCCTTTCAAATTCATGTTCTGTCACCAAAAAAGTCTGAAATGATACCATGAGTTGAAACTGCAGAGATTTCCTATTCCCCAAGCAAATTAGACTTCTGCAGGGGGAAAACAATATCATGATATTAGTTGAGCAAAAGAACCATTGGCTTCAGTTGAGACTGCTAGAATAAAAGCTAAGTCAGAACTTCATGGTTTCTCCAACAGACTGAATCTTCCTGAATTCACCATATCTCTTATTTTCCAGATAGAGCACAGTTTATTAATCTACCATATCACTGTGCTAGGAAGTAGTTTCTATAAAAGGGTGATCATTAATAAACACTTAGCTCTTATATAACTCTCCCCACTGCAAGACTGGCTTTTCAAACATTAATTAATCTTCCTCTGAATTTCTAAGTGGGAAATACTATTCTCATTTCACTTTTGAAAAAAGAGAACCACAGAGGGGTTAAGTGACTTGCCCACACAGTGATCTTTTGTCATTACCAGGACTGGAATTCATGAGTTCCAGCATCCACACCAGTGCTTACACCACATCTTTCTCATTCTCCAAGCTGACAAAAGCATAATGAGAACTGGTCCTCCCAGTCTGAAATGTATGCTGCTGATTAGTTTTTAAAGCTATGCAGCTCACACATAACAAGTGAGAGTGTGCCTTTTATAAACTTTGCCAGGTGGCCTTGCCTTTCTTTCAGCAGCTTTGACTTTTATCATCTTTAATTTTCCTTGCTGGATAGGCTCATCATCCTTGCATGTGGTAGATTTCATCCCGAATCTCAACACTGAGAAGTTGACTGGATCTTTAATTAGGTAGCCAAGCCCAATGAAAACAGCAGGAGTTTGAAGAATGTAACCCATTCCAATTCCTCCTGCATTCAAAAGATATATTTTTGCTATACCCTTATGTGAATGCCGTCTTAGGAACAAGCTGGGTAAGTAAGCAGTAATACAGCAGTGCAGATCAAATGCCACAAATGGGGAAGAGGGAGAGGTTTTATTAGGCCACTAGACACTCTATGATGAACCTCACTTTCCCTTCAATTTGAAGACTGAAATGAAGACATTACACAACTGAGTTACGGGCAAAAAACACAGTTTGCAGATAGTTTAATCACAAGCATTACGCGTTTTATAAAAGAGAGTTCAGTTCTAAATTCTGACCTGTAGCAGCCTGCAACTCTTCGGATAAGCAAATTCTCACCCTGTTTACATTTCTCAATAACTAAAATTAATACAAAATACTTCCCCTGCTTTAAAAGGGAATTTGAAATCCATGACTTAAAAGACTTCCTCATCAAATATTTAATGGCTGCGTTGCTGTCATTTTGAAATTGTTACACATTTGGTCTTTGGCAGGCTGTGAGCTATGTTCCAGCCAGTTCTCCACATACATTTTGCACAATCTGTCACCAGCATGAGACAGAAGGAAACAATCCATGTTTTTAGTGGAAACAGGAAACTGGGGGAGTACATGCTTTTTTTTTGTCACTGAATCTTGCCCCCCTCATTGTCTTTCTTTGCATTTCTCCTTTGCCTCCTGTTTTTTCTTCTCAGCTGGGCTGTCAAACACTAAACCTTCAGTTAACTGCTGGCAAGCAGTCATTCCTCAAAGTTACCTTCCTGTCCCACCATTCACTCCACTCCAAAAAAAAACATTCCTTGTTTTGCACTGATTTGGTAATATAATCTCCCCTGTTACAGTTATGCTCACACACTGGCACATCTAGAGATCTCACATGCTAAGAGTGTATGCATTTTGACCTCCACTGGTGGAAGGTGTTGCGTTCATCTTTCTGATCAGTATTGTCATGCTATTCACCCCTAGTATTAGAGCAGCTATTTAGTAACCCATTTCATTGAGGGTTTTCTGTGATAGTAAATCATCCTTGTTGCAGTGCCCCCAGAGGACAAGTCTACCTGCTGTATTAAGATCGCAGGAATGCTGAACTCCAGCACAAAACATGCGCAGACCAACAATATATATGTCCCCATTTCAACAAATGATTTGCTAGCAGGAGCAAAGGAGAAAACAGGTAGCCTATGAGTCACCTCTGTTTCCCTCTTACCACATGCTCTACTCCAGACCTGTATTATTCAATATTTTTTTAAAAAAAAGTGTCCTTGCCTCTATAAACTTGGGGATTTTATCAATAAGGAGTCAACGAATGTCCAGTACAGCAGCTATAGTGGGAGAGTTATTTGTTGGCTTCAGCTGAACAATCATCTTATTTTAGATCTTATTGCCTATTAACTACTTAAGGATTCACCAGAAAGGATTTAGGGCTTGAACTACGAATTGTTTACAGGGAAGCTGAAGTCATGATGGAGATTGATGAAAAGCATATAAAAACGTAATGCTATAATCAAAGCTTTTTCAAATCTGCTTGTCACTGTGATATTTAAGCAAAGGTCTGTCCTAAGAAGCAACAGTTAGTAGTGCTGGACTCATTCATAGTATCTGTAAGAATTAAGACAACAGATTAAGTGCCAGAGAACTGGTAAAAATAAAGCTAAATCATGATTTATCTTGTAGGGCTTTTGCATTACAGCAAACCTTCCAGGGATTCGATGAGATGTTTGTTAAAATGAGTATGACAGGAACAGGTCCATTTCAAGGAGATGAGAAAGAAGGCAGGTAAAGTTAGCATGGTAATTACTAGAGCCATCACTTTGTGAACAATCAAATATTTCTTAAAGAATAGGCCTCAAGGAATTGCATTTTGCAAGTCATGCTGGAGCAATATGACATTTAACTGGGATTTTCTAAGGAAATTAAAAGAGAGAGATCCTTGGTACCCATTGAAACTCAGTGGAATCTGTTCATCTTATGTCACTTAAACTACCTGAAGCCTCCAGCCTTTTGTTGGCAGCACCTACAATATGTTTAGTGAAGAAAGAGAAGAGGGAAGAAAAAATTTAACCTCAAAATAATGAAATTTCAATGCCCTTCTGCTGCTGAATTTACAGAAAAAGGAGGAGGATTTGGATGTAGGGTGAAATACTTTTAAAAACGAGACCATGTTCTGAATAATTACTGTTAGTTTAAAATCAAGTTCAAAGTGTCCACTTAGGGACCAAGCCTTACATGATCTGTGGGCACAGTACAACGAGATAGGCATTTAGTGGGATACTCATAGCACCATAGAACGAACACCTTCCACTAGACCAGGTTGCTCCAAGCCCCATCCCCATCTAATTTGTCCTTGAGCACTGCCAGGAATGTGGCATCCACAGCTTCTGTGGGCGGCCTCTGCCAGTGCCTCACCACCTCATAGTAAGAATTTCTGCCTAATGTCTAATCTAAATCTACAGTTTAGGAGCTTACCTTCAGTTGAAATCAGTGTGAATTAGGAGCCTAATCTTATTATAAACTTCACAAGGCACCTGGGCCCAGTGCTTGCCTGTATTTTTATCATTATTTTGGAAGGTGGAATGGAAAGTGAAAGTATCAAACACACAGAGAACTGACTGTTAGCAAAAATATTGGAATAATAATAAAAATATATGAATTTCATGAATCTAAGAATTCTTTCATAGTTTATTTAGTAAATATTAATATGAAATATACTATCCATAGATAAAACACAGTATGAACAGGACAAAGCAATATAATAAGAAAACTAAAGATGGTAGATAATCTGCCTGAGTAGAAACAGATCAAAGAGGGAAGGATCAGGAAGCTATAGCAAATGGTATATTAAATATGAACTCACATGATGGACAAGGATGAGAAGTCCTTTGCCACTGAAACATGAGGCAGCATTGGAGAGGAGTGTCTTGCATTGAAGAAGGGTTTACTAAACAATCTGTTAGGTCAGCCATCTCTGAACCTCTCACAGACAGGTAACAGAGCAAGTTGCATAAATCAAAGTTCTAGAAGTAAATTTAAGTTACATGCAAATGTATCAACCATTCATTTTCTGAACTAATTCTATCCTCAGAACAGCACATTCAACTTCATTCTAGCCACTGCTACTTAAATAAGACCCTTTGGAGATTTTTCAGAGAAAAGAAGCAAGTTTAGTTTAACTGCTGAAGAAAACACATCTGAAAGAAGCCCAAGTAACTGTTTACGGAAACAGAAAGAAGACATTGTTATCCACTAAGAACAAAGGAAGGACTGCTGGTCTTAGACCACAACAGAGAAAATTCAAGTTAAATAACTAGAAAAACCTGAAAATGATATTTTTGACAAAGAATCAGCTTCTACAAAACACTACAGGATCAGTGTCTCTAGGTACATGCAAGGTTGCATTAGTCACTGATCCAGCAGAGATCATAGGAAGGTTTCAGTCAATTCTCATTGCGCACAAGGAATGAATCTGAATGCATATCTCAACCTCAGAGGGGCTATGAATAAAGGATACGATACAAACATAAGTTGCTATGCTAAAACAGTAGTTTATACATGAATTAAACTAAAAGGAAACAAGGACATATTTGTAAAAGGAAAAGAAAGAAACAACTCCTTTTAGAGATGGGCAAGGGAAATCTTCAATAGATAGAATGACGGAAAACAAAGGTGGAAGTATGTACGCAGGTAAGTCTCCATGGGAACATGAAAAGAATGAGAGCAGACCAATAAGGACAGACAGCAGGAAAGTTAGTATCTTCAGAGATTCAGCACAAATTAATCACTCTGGCTAGGGAATCAGGAGTCATGAAGCTCAGGTGCTACAATTGATGGCAACTTTTAAGCCAGAATCCAAGTTTCCAGATTTTATGAACTTCCTGATTTGATGACACATTTCATGATTATGTTAGCAATTTTATTGATGCTTAGAATGGTCAAATTTTTCATTCTGATCTTCTGAACCAGTATATGCTCAATAAAATCAATTGAAGTATTTCAGAATATTTCATTCCACAAAACAAGAGACCAACCACCTTTACCTAAAAACACAGGAATACGAAACATTTTAGATTTGAAAACCGCCCTTCAGACAGAAATTCCATATTTCTGATCAGTTTTAATATTGGTGTATAGCTGAATGCCTCTTCCAACCAAGCATGCCTATTCAGCAATAACATCGCTATCTTCAAACAGAAGAGGTAGTGTCAGCTGGATACTTCATCTTACTGGCTCACAGACTACTTTTCTCACATAACCTGTTTATTACTGATGAGAGCTGGTAACATGTTCTTGTTTCCCATAAATATGAATGTGTAACTATGGGAAATGAGCAAAGTAGTAGTACCCATGCAGTTCATCATATTTGAAAAATATTTTTATCCATCATATTTGAAAAATCATGGCAGTCAGGTGAAGTTCCCAATGACTGGAAAAAGGGAAATATAACCCCCATTTTCAAGAAGGGGAAAATGGATGACCCAGGGAACTACAGACCAGTCAGTCTCACCTCTGTGCCTGGTAAAATCTGGGAGCAGATTCTCTTGGAAGGCATGCTAGGGCACACGAAAAACAGCAAGGTGCTTGGTGACAGCCAGCATGGCTTCACTAAGGGGAAATCCTGCATGACCAATTTGGTGGCCTTCTATGATGGGGCTATGGAACTGATGGGCAGGGGTAGAGCAGCTGATGTCATCTACCTGGACTTGTGCAAAGTGTTCGACACTGTCCCACACAACATGCTTGTCTCTAAATTGGAGAGACATCAATTTGATAGATGAACCACTCGGTGGATAAAGAACTGGCTGGATGGCTGCATACAAAGAGTTGTGGTCAACAGCTCAATGTCCATCTGGAGACCAGTAATGAGTGGTGTCCCTCAGGGATCAGTGTTGGAACCGGTCTTGTTCTACATCTTTGTTGGTGGCATGGACATGGAGGGATTGAGTGTGCCCTCAGCAAGTTTGCCAATGACACCAAGCTGTGTGGTTCAGTTGATACGCTGGAGGGAAGGAATGCCATCCAGAGGGACCTTGACACACTTGTGAGGTGGGCCAATGCCAACCTCATGAAGTTTAACCATGACAAGGTCCTACACCTGGGTCGGAGCAACCCCAGGCACAGCTACAGGTTGGGCAGAGAAGAGATTCAGAGCAGCCCTGTGGAGAAGGACTTGGGGGTGTTGGTTGATGAGAAAATGAACATGAGCCAGCTGCAGTGTGTGCTCATAGCCCAGAAAGCAACCGTATCCTGGGCTGCATCAAAAGGAGCATGACCAGCAAGTCGAAGGAGGTGATCCTGCCCCTCTACTCTGCTCTCGTGAGACCTCACTTGGAGTATTGTGTGCAGTTCTAAACATAAAAAGAACATGGATCTGTTGGAACAAGTTCAGAGGAGGCCACAAGAATGACCAGGGGCTGGAGCACCTCCTGTATGAAGAGAGGCTGAAAAAGTTGGGGCTGTTCAACTTGCAGAAGAGAAAGCTGCGTGGAGACCCCATAGCAGCCTTGCAGTATCTGAAGGGGTCTTATAAGGGTGCTGGTGAGGGACTCTTCATTAGGGACTGTAGCGATAGGACAAGGGGTAATGGGTTCAACCTTAAATAGGGGAAGTTTAGATTGGATATAAGGATTAAGTTCTTTACTGTGAGGGAGGTGAGGCACTGGAATGAGTTGAGCAAGGTAGTTGTGAATGGTTCATCCCTGGCAGTGTTCAAGGCCAGGCTGGATGAAGCCTTGGGTGACATGGTTTAGTGGGAGGTGTCCCTGCCCGTGGCAGGGGGGTTGGAACTAGATGATCTTGAGGTCCTTTCCAACCCTAACTACTCCATGATTCTAAATAAGAAAATTAATTTGGTTTAGATATTTTTATACCTTCTTTTTTGTGGTCACTTTCCAAACTCAAATATCAGACCACTTCCAGAAAAAGCAATAATATACAGAAAAGGTAAAGTATTTACCATTATTATTTATACCAATAATGTGATTGTGGGAATCATGTTTTCCCAAACATGAAACAGCTTCACTGCTTTTGACTTGCATGTTTCCATGTAAAACAAAACTATCTGCCCAAAACATGCACATGGAGTACTGCAAACCAATTTCAAACCTACAACAACTAGATTGAGGTTTATTTATAAAATATTTAGTAAATAATTTCAAAGAAAAAACTGACACAAGAAATCAATCCAAGCAGGAAAGAGGCCTCAAGCCAATTATTCACAATGAATTGCATGTAATATTTCTACAGAAAGTTAACAAGGGTAGGATATTACTTCAAGACAATGGAATGACAACTGGGACAGTTCTTTCCTTCTGCTCCACAGTCAGGTAAAAGAGTTTCGCTGCCACATAACCCCTTTCACAGCTATCTACAATGGAAAAGGAGCCATCACTGTGTAAATTTTGGATTCCAAGATTCCTTATGTCTCACCTCTAACTATAAGTTTCCTAAAAATGAAAGGTATCAGCCAAATGAAATAGGAAAGTTTATATTTCCAAAACCAAAGAGGAAATTTATGCTCCAAAATGTAAGCCAAGGCAAAATTCCATCAGTACAACAATGTACTAAAGCCTTGACTTGAATACAGATTTCTGCTGCCTACTTTGATATCTTGTATGTTTTATCTACTCTGTGCAAATCACTACTATGCATGTTGTGATTTCTCTGGAAAATACAACAGGAAAGCAATATCAGACAATTAATGACATTATGTTCAAAACGACTGGCACTGACAAGTGTCCTTAGATTTAGAAGTATGTTCCAGAAAAGGGTTAAAGACAGTTATGCATATACCCAAAGAAGACAGATGTGGATTTCAGAAAGATACATACTGGGCTCCCAGAGAAGTTTCAGAAGTCACATTTCAGTTCTTCTAACACACAAGGACAGCTATTTGACCACAGTAGAAATCTCCTGACTCTTCATATACTAAAGAGCTCTTCTTCCTTCATCATGTGTTCAGACAGTCCCATTCATGTGCAAGTCTTTCCATTTCTGCTCATTTCCCTTAGAATATTCACCTTGGAATGTAGTTCTTACATATATATTATATATAAAAATATATAACATATATTCTTATGTTTTTAAATATATCCCATAGATTGATATCTGAACAGTTGGTCTTTTAAGGTCAGTAACATTGCAAGATAGGTAAATAGTCATCCTTAAAACCACTAAATATTTTTGGATCACAGAAGGGAAGACCTCCCACAATTCTCCTATTAACTTTTGTTAGGTTATTGGTTTATAGCATAGAAAGCAGCCAGTAGCACAAATTACCACTGTGTGTACACTACAGTAAGCCTTAAGATCATAGAATCATAGAATAGTTAGGATTGGAAAGGACCTCAAGATTATCTAGTTCCAACCCCCCTGCCATGGGCAGGGACAGCTCACACTTTAAACCATATCACCCAAGGCTTCATCCAACCTGGTCTTGAACACTGCCAGGGATGGAGCATTCACTACCTCCCTGGGCAACCCATTCCAGTACCTCACCACCCTCACAGTAAAGAATTTCTTCCTTATATCAAGTCTAAACCTCTGCTGGTTTAAGTTTCAACCCATTACCCCTTGTCCTATCACTACAGTCCCTAATGAAGAGTCCCTCCCCAGCATCCCTGTAGGCCTCCTTCAGATACTGGAAGGCTGCTATGAGGTCTCCACGCAGCCTTCTCTTCTCCAGGCTGAACAGCCCCAACTTTCTCAGCCTGTCTTCATATGGGAGGTGCTCCAGTCCCCTGATCATCCTCGTGGCCTCCTCTGGACTTGTTCTAACAGTACCATGTCCTTTTTATGTTGAGGACACCAGAACTGAACACAATACTTCAAGTGAGGTCTCACGAGAGCAGAGTAGAGGGGCAGGATCACCTCCTTCGACCTGCTGGTCATGCTCCTTTTGATGCAGCCCAGGATACGGTTGGCTTTCTGGGCTGTGAGTGCACACTGCAGCTGGCTCATGTTCATTTTCTCATTGACTAACACCCCTAAGTCCTTCTCTGCAGTACTACCATGAATTTCCTTTTTGCCCAACCTGTAGCTGTGCCTGGGGTTGCTCCGACCCAGGTGTAGGACCTTGCACTTGGCATGGTTAAACTTCATGAGGTTGGCATCGGCCCACCTCACAAGTGTGTCAAGGTCCCCAAGATGGAAGTGTGAGGTCCCCAAGATGGAAGTGTGAGGTCCCCAAGATGGAAGGCCTCAAAAGCATGTGGGTAAAATAACTGCCCTTCACAGGGCATAGTGAAGCAAATGACATAGTGAAGCAAAAAAGAATATCAAAAGAAGAAGGAAAGCACCAAGGACTAGACCATAAAAAAAATATGTTGTATATCAAATATTGTACACTTTCCTCATAGTAGGACTCTGGTATCCTTCTTCAGTTTGAGCTTTGGGCTCTGGTATAATTTCTCAGTAGGGCAATGCCTTACTTCACCTGCAGTCCCACTGCAACGTGTCAAACAGCATGGCCATATTCAAAGGGAATATGTTTCAAAACAAAGTGTTCTGGTTGTGCTTGTTTCTTAGGAGGGCTCAACTTCTGATGATGCCACAAGAGTACTTTCTGAGTGATGGATGAGAATAAGACCTTCAAAATTCAACCCAGTGAGATTTGAAGGAAAGAGAATCACCAAATATATGAAGAGATACAACAAGGGTGAAGTACCTTTGTCGGAGATTTTTGAGTTATGCTTTTGTTTGTAACTATCTGAAACAGAGAAAGAAATAGAGGGTGAATCTTACATGGGGGAAGGAAGACAAAAGGCAGAGAAGTCAGAAAAAGAGAAGAGAAAGAAAATATAAGGGATGATTTATTACAGGGCAAAGGGAACTGGAGTCTTGCCGAGGCCTTAATTTTACTTCCTCCATGCAAAAACACCAAGAGCATGAAGCAGCAGCAGGTGGCAAACATGCAAGTCAGAGAGCAGCAGAATAATTTGCTGGAAGAGAAAAGACAAAGCCCTGAGTACATCAAGCTGGTAGGACCAGGCTGGAAGCAGAATCAGCTGTCTTGGTGCTACTTACTGTCACAAACATAGGGTTTGTCATGATCATCCTGGGAGGCAGCATCATTCCGTCTCCTGCCTCCTCCAGATCCCCGAGCCTGCAAGGACAAGAGGAATGTTAACATTATTCCATCGCCCCTCGGGTATCCTTGTGCCCCTCACCCTCCTATGAAAAATGTGCAATATAAACTAAACAATTCCTCAGCTGCCATATAGGGCTGTCAAGGGTGGGCTTGACCCTTCACCTCCTAAGATATGCACTATGTTAGTGGACCTTGTAATGCATTGGAGATCCCCTTCACAGATAACCCAAATTGTTCATCCATAGCAGTAGGTTACTGCCAGCACATATTCAGTCGAGTATCATCACACATTCATTTCTGAAGATGTTCAAATACCTTGCTTAACTGAATATGAATGAATAGATGAACAGGTGTTAGAGGACAAATGCAGCTATTCAATCAGCCAGAAAATAGGCCCCAAATAGAACAGAGGTAAAATTATTTCCTTTAATATTTTCAAATGGGGGGTTGTTTGTTTTGTTCAGTTTTCCAGCTGAAAAGCAATGTTTTGAAATGGCCTTCTGTGACAAAGATATCATGGCTAATTCTAAAATGGTGCTTTGGTCAGTTAGTGGAGAAGATTAGGAAACATAGCTACCTGCAATAACAGAGAATGGGAATTACCCAGAATGTCTCACTGTTCTGTGTTCCTACAACGTACCAAGTTGGCTGCCCTGGAAATGGAAAAGCTCTTGTTTCTCCCCAGCACAGACTGCTCTGTCCTGAGCTCCAGTGGTAAGAGTGGAATTCCAGCATCAAAGCTATTTGGTCCTGACACTTCTCACCTGAGATGCCAACAAGGGGACAGCTCATATCTGTCCAGAAGTAAAGGCTGTAAGGTGTAACTGGGAATTGAGCCAAGGCCTTCAGTTCTTTCCTGTTCACTAATGTACAGTGTGTAGATGACAATAATTTTAGACTTGATCTTTATTAGAGGAAGTGATCTGCAGGTGGATGGCTAGACAGCCCTTTACTAGTTCTGCCAGCTACTCTATTCCTGTGTAAAAGCAACAAAATTGTTTCTGCTGCTCCTGTTATTAAACCGTTCATGTTTCTCACACTAGACAAGGCTGCCTGACTCAAATCCTTCAAGCTTTTGTATGCAAAAATTAGAAACGGATAGAGCTTTGTCAAGTAAAGCTGGAGAAGACGTAGAAATTCTGAAAATATTAGTTCCTCAGACACAAAGGGGTCATAGGAGCTCTGCTCCTCTTCCTGTGGAGTTAGGACTGAACTAGCACTATTCAAGCTGCATTCTATGGAACATCTAAAGAGAAGGAACAAGGAACAGTTTTACATTGGCCTGCCAAAATCTGTCAAAACAGGGATTTGCAAAAACTTCACACATTATTTCACTGGGATTGCTCAGGTCTAACTCTTACAGTCCTGAAGGAAAGACATGGATTTGCAGCTGTCTGGATGGGGTAAACACTATTAGGTATGACAAGTATAGCTCTGGCTTCTGCAAAGACTTCTGCACATATCAGCACACATGTGCAGAGTGAGATTTGAAAGGGTGGACTGAAAAGCAGTTTCACCCAGGAAAAGGCTTCAGCAACAATTATTTGGTGAAAGCTACTTTACTGACTATATCACATAAAAACATCTTACTAGTCTGCAATATTTTCCTTCTGACTGCCAGCTCTGTAAACTCCCTCTGGCCTATGAAATCAATCCCAGGCTAGTTCCTTTCTTCCATCACTACTGCAAAATGTGCTGCAATCTGAATTTTAGTCCATGGCTGCTCCCATACAACCCTCAGCTCGTCAGAGAGTCCTCAAAGAGACAAGTGATTGGCCCTACATGAATATTTCTGCTAGTACCTGCATTAGGATCTAATTTCTCTGTCCTCCCAGCTGCACTGGCTTTTCATGGCTGTGAAAAAAACCTGTAAAGTCCTTTCTTGTCACTGGTCAGTAGGTCTGACTTTTTACACACTTAGAATGGATCTGTTGAGTAAGAAGGTACTATTTTTATATAGGCACCTTTCAGAAGAGGATGGTAATTTCAGGTCCGTTGCTCAGAGTTTCGCTAGTCTTACAGCCAGCTGTTTCCCTTGAAACTGTTTTCTACAGAAACACAAGGGTACAGCGTTCACATTGTGACCAGATGTCAGTATACTTTTTCATACACTGAACACACAGGGTGAGATTTTTCAAGTCAATAACTTTCAATGGAACTTGAGTTCCTAAATGTCTCTAGTTCCTTTGAAATTGTCCCATGGGATATCCAGCTGACAAGCAGGCAATCTGTACAGGTGCAGCTTCACTCCTCTCTTATGTCCTAGCAAACTGTCCTTCCCAGCTCCTATCACATTCTCCCTGTCCCCCAAAGATATTCCACAACTCCTTCAGAAAATCCATCTCTTTGACCTTCAGTGTCCTTCCTAATGCTCCCACAATTTCAGGGCTAGCCTTGAGGGGTTAGTAAACTGAGCAGCTGCCCCAGAGGCACTAAACTGAGTGCCTCATGCTTACTGTTGGCACTCAGGTCTGTTGAATTCAGTCATCCACAACCGCATTCATTCTCCTGAAGGCATGCAGCAGAGTCTATAAGACTTGACGTGTGAGGCCTGGAAGCCAAGGCATAGCAGCACTGAAGCAGCCAGAGAGAGTAGCCAGAGGGACAGATGGAGAGTCCAGGATTAAAAATAAAATCATGCTGTAGGGAAAGGAAGGGGCATGTGCAATTTGGAAAGTCCAGAGCAGTAATTCCGTCACTTTAATCCTGCATCGATGCTGTCAGCCCTTCTCACTCTTTTTCTGAATCCCCAAAGGCCACACTCTGGTGGATCTAGTTTCATATATATGTCCTTCCTCTCTTCTGTCCTCTAAAAATACCCTAACAGATTCCTTCCCAGAAAAAAAGTGCTGCCCAGGTTTCACATCCTCTAATTTCGAATCCTTAGCCTCAATTCCCTACACTGGGTCAGACTCACATTAGAAAAGGGCTGCTTGAACAGCAACAAAACACTCATGACCAGACACAATTCAGGCTTACCAGTTTTCAACAGCAAGAGAATCTGGCCCTAATTTTGAAATCCTAATTTATACCACATTTTGCTTTGGTTACTGATGCCATCAAATAAAACCAAAAATTGCTCAAAGTATTTGGCAGTCTTCAGACTTCTCTTTTCTTGCACTGAATGAAGCCAGGGCACTAGCAGAGCAGGGGTTAGTTGCCAGAAAAAAGCAAGAGATCCTGCTGCTCCTGTACTTAATAGGGGGCCAGTTCTAGGGCAGAAAATACGACATAAATCTATGCTTTAAAAATGAATGGGACATGTACTGCAACCTCTTTCACTGCAGTAGCAGAGATAAAGTAATATGAGTTATTCTGAAACAGTTTGCTGATCAGGGGAGTAAAACTTTACACATAACAGTAACTTCAGGACTTTATGTAGGCCTAGGATATATGAATATAGGAAATCCCCTTCTCCTGAGCAGTGTATCTCTTTTAGCTCTTCACTCCCTTTCATTCACCCTGACCAGCATGTTTATGTGACAGCAACTTACTAGAAAAGAGTTATTAGCCTGGAATATTAGTTGGTTGCTACAGTCAAGCCTATGTGCATGTATCGATTCTAACTCCTAGTTTTGGTTACTGGTTCATACAAATTTTCTGAAACTTACATTTTTCTGGAAAATTTTTTTCCAGGTGGGGGTCTTTGGCTAAGAAAGAAAGAAAGAAAGAAACTGGTTCAGGTGATTTTGAGAATAAGGAAGGTGAAATAATACTTATCCAATTATTAAAGTGCTTTGATCTTATATTAAAGGACTTAAGCTCCAAAATAAAGAGGAGCAGAAAACTGAAACACAATAACAGAAGAAACTAAAAGAGACGGTCTGATGCATAAGTACATTGCAAGTATTCAGTGTGGTTTCATGTCTCTCTCTTATTCAAAAGCCATTATATCCTGCTCATTTGGCCTAAAATGTGGCCCTTCTTGCTTGACTCCTACAAACACATCAAAAAGTACTTCTAGAGCTCCTGTGCCCCAGCAGCATCCACTGGAGCCAAAGAGAGATGAAAGTGCTTGAAACTTCTGAGAGTTGTGCTCACGCTTATTTAGATGCCTAGCTTGCAGGGCCACAACTGGAAATGTTGATTCCAAGTTTTAAAACGTTGGCCTCATTACTTAACTGGTGCCCTGCTGAAACTGTGAAAAGACATCTTAAGTAAAAGAAGGGACACAGACTCCCCTAAGGATAAAATACTGCCCATTTTAAGCAAATGGAAGATTTGCCAGGGGCTCAAGAGGGCCACTGTTAGCCACAAAGTGCTACCTTGGGGAAAGCTGCAAAATGTATTAACACAGTTCATGTTACTTTTATTAATATTGAATATTTTTGGTCATAACTGAATTTTTTGTTTTTCTGTAATTAGTAAATGTTGTTTTAAAGTAAGAGCATTGTAATAGCAGGATGTCATCATAAATATTAGAACTTACGTTACAATTGTAAACACAACACTATAATAAATTTATCCCAACTTTTTACTCTCCAAATAGTCACAAAAATAAACTGAAAAAAGTATTTCAAATCTTTGACCATACGACTGAAAATTATTTATAATGTTATCACTATCATGTATCCATGGGTATACATTTTACATATACAATATGCGTGACATATACATGAGAAAGCGGATGTTTGCTTCCTTCCTTTCTTTCCAGTAAATTCTCCACCTACCCGTCCTCTAGGCCTGTTCTTTCGTTTTGGAATATCTTCTTCCAAATCCTCTTCCTCATTCACTTCATCTGCATTTTCATCATTTTCTAAAACCCTCTGTGGTTGAACAATAAACAGGAATGGTTAGAAGAAGATGACACAATCAACCAACTTCTGCTCTTTACCACAGAGACTACAGGTTATTAAATTACAGTTTATTAATGGTTTAATGCCAAATCAGATCCCAGAACCCCTACTTCATTCCACTAAAGGAAAATTTGCTTTCCCTTCCACCACAAGTTCTCCAAGGAGTTCTTATTTAAAAAATACCACTGATATCAGTCAACTATAAAAAAAAGAAAAGTTCCTAAGAAATAAAAGTAACATCACTGAGCACTGATATCCCAAGACAACATAAGTGTTAGTATGCATAACTGCAGGCCATGTTTGGGATATTGCTTGCATGATGTTTTTTATTTTGGTTTCTTGCACCTTTAATTGCTTTGTTTTGCTCTAATATGACAATGCACTTGAGGAAGACAGAAATCAGTGGTTGTCCTCACAGTTTCCCTGTTTAGCAAAAAATAGAGAAAATTCCTCCATATATTCCAGCATGTTTAGTGCATCTAGAAAGTAACATCTTTTGGAGTTTACACCACACATACAACTCTATAAACTGGAAGTAGGGAACTTGCTGCATGAGAATGCTGAGGAAGTACAGGTATCACTGAGGTTAATAGAAAAAATAGCAATAGTTCCTTCAATCATTTAATAGGAGCAATAATTTATCATCTCACGTAACTGTGAGATTCCCAGGCCAGAGAATTTAAATCCTTTAATATTGATTTTTTGGAAGGTAACCTCTATAGAATCAAACACAGGCTGGCCACCCTGGAAACATGCACAAGTTGGGCATTGCACAGACAAAGGCAAGACCAATCATCATTACAATGATGTAGAAAGAATTCCCACTGAAGTCCCCTCAACCCTTAGCGTGTCTGCTAGAAATACAGAAATGGGCTCTGGTCCCTCCTGCCATTCATGGGGTGGTGCCATTTCACAAGGGACTAATCTGGAATAACTAACTTATGTTTGCCATGCCATCATATATTTAAGTTACAATATGCAACCATGATATAGATTCAAATCAGTGACATTAAACTGATAGGAAGGTTTTTCAGTCTTTCTGTATTTTTTTCTTCCCTGTAATTTCTATTTAACAGCTAATTGAGAGCCAGCAGAGGGAGAACAGGAGCAAATCACAGTTGTTTCTCTCCTTCCTTCATACCTCAAGCACCAAATTCTGAATTTGTGGGAAAGAATATATCAAAAATTTCACTTTTAAAACAGCCTGGATTTGGAAGACCAACTACACAAGTTTATTTTTATTTTATCAGCTAAATATTTAAGACTAATATTGGACAGTGTCCTTTTTAAAAATTACAAAGGACTTTTAGAATGTGGTAGAGGATCAAGCCTTCATCTGGTTCTTTCTCCTTCTATTTTTAAATCTCAGGAGGCTATTAACGAGGTGAGACCATCATGAAATGTAACCTCACATAATACTAGAGTACTAAATACTAGAGGGTGTAAAAGGTAAGCAAGTTCCAGTTCTGCATACTTAAAATGTTTCTTCAAAATTTATGCAGTTACATATTAATTGACTTCATCTTAGGAAACTGAAACACTTGGAAAAGGCTACATACTAGTGGTATGTAAGAAAATAAGCAAACTTACTGATATGAGTTTATATTTTCACATTGCTTCATATTTGAATGTATCTCCAAAAAACAGAGAAGGCTGCAACCACATCATATGTGAGAAAGGAGCTAGTTTATGGCAATACTACTACATAAGAGCAGTTAAGAGAAATGTTACAAACAGCTTTCTTTAAAATTGCAGCACCCATTTAGGAAAAAGATAATAAGTAACCAAGTGTGAATTTGGTGACACTGACAGGGTAATGACTTTAGTCCTTGATAGAAGGGGCATAGCCTTTCTGATCCACGATCAAAAGACTGTTCTAAGCCTTCTCTGACACACATTCAATACCAATTTACTGTAGGGCAAAATCCTCAACCCTGTTAAATACCAGCTGTACAGCAGATCCCAATGTCTGCATCTATTTAGCAGGGGGAACTCTTACCCTTACTAGCAAAGTAACTTTTCTTTTATATTCTGTCTTTCAAAGACAGTTTCCCAGCCTGATGTATTTCAGTGCAGTTAAGCACCAAGTCTTCTCTTCCTGACAGATACTCTGAGTTTGAGAGGGTGGTAAAGTGGCTGGGACTGAGGTGGGAATTACAATTATGACCATCCCACCTGCTCACTCTGCCCTGCACTGAGGCTGGGCCCTTTCAAGTTACAGCATAGAGAAGCATGCAAAGGAACAAAAGAGAGATTTGCATTCTCTCATTTGTCATAGGGATAAAAGGCACTGATCAAGATTTTGATCTGGTACAGCCTAGCTGCCAGGTGCTAAAGTACATACTGAAAGCTGGCTACTAGTAAAGGCTTCAGCAATCATTGTTGTATAGACTGAATCCAGATAAGTTCTGTTTGCATAAGAAACAATGGCAAGGCATGCCTTTTGCACGCCTTTTCCAGTGAAACTAGCATCCAGGTGACAGGTCACAGCTACAGCAGTTTAGCTGAAAAATTTCTGTATATTTTTGCACCCCCTCCCTGCTCTGCAATGCCCAGACTTGTGCCATTTCCATTATCTCTGAAGTCTCTCTCCTTGAACAGCTGATGAGGATTATTTGGGAGCCCAGATTGCACAGCGACATGCAAAAGCACTTGTTGATCTCCTAAGGATGCAGTACCATGACTTCTTGTGACTTTGGAAGCAGGTATAAACGAAGTTTTAGCGTTCTGAGCTTAACAGACTAGCATACACTAATAAATAAGGAAGGACAGATAGGGCCTCATGACAAGCTTTTCCCCACTGCAGAAACATGGAATGCTTCATCTTTGATGGAGCTCTTTTATCTGTGTAACTGGGAATAGCAGACCTAATTTTTCTGCCCTAACTTGTGTGAAATTTTTAGCAAACAGACAAATAGAACTGAACTCCAAGTAATACAAATTTGATGCCCACACTCTTCTGTTTCATTTGCATGATGCTGCCCACTCAGATTTTTACTAGCTGTATGTATAGATGCAACATGTTGCATCTCAGCCAGAGTTACCAAGTTTGCCATACTGCCTAAGGCTCTCACTAAAAATCACTATTACACTCACAGCACAATGGTGTTTTAGCATCACCAAAGATGTGCTGCTGTGAGAGAGGCCCCCTTTCCTAACAACTTCAGATGTCTTTATAAAGTGACATGCTTTTCTATAAGAACCCTTCATACTAGTTGAATTCCTTCTACGGCAGACCCACAAATGTGTTTCTACTTTTGTTAAATTAAATGTATTTCAGGATTAAATGGAATCCTGAAAACTTTCAAACCATAATACATGTGAAGCAATATTTCTCATACCTGCATCACTAATAATAATTGAGATAATTAAGATTAGAATGTTTTTAATTGTTTATTTTGCTTGTATACTTCTTTTGTATACTTTGTAAAGGCTTCTCAGTATAAAAAAAGACAAGGCAATGACACATTTTTGTGTACAGTCAGCAGCTGTGAGTCCAAATTCAAATCCATGTCCAAATTCACTTTAAATATGAGGCACAAAAATTCAGTTTATGATTGGGACCCATCTCTGCTTGCCAGTTTTATATATAATCATCTCATAGTGCTGCAAAACAAATTCTAACACAGGAGCTGTGCAGAACACAGCCAAGCAACCAAGATTCTTGTGACAGGAGAAGTGTATGAGATCCCGAGTTCATTTTGAGCATCACAGTGTAGCACAAAGGTTTGATAACATTTTGACAGTCGAATGACACAACTATCAACAGATGCACTGTTCTGCCACAGGACAAAAATCTGCTAGGCTTAGAGACAAATTGTGACATCCAGCCCTGCTGTCAGGGCATGGGGATCTCCTTTACCTGGATTTCTTGTATAGTGTCTTCCTCTTTAGTGTCTGTTTTTTTCTCTATTCCCTCTCCACGCAGCAAGGCTTCCAGAGTTGTACTTTCTGAGGTGAACCCATCCTTCTTCAGGGGCAGATCAACTTCTGAAAAACAAAACACACCAACTGTATGTGTCTGCCCAGACAACCAACAAGCAGGACAGAGATGACAAGCAGATGAATGACAGATCTTCAAGCTTGTTTCTTTCTTGAAGGAGGGTTCTTCAATATCTTCTTCTAACCACTACGGATCTCCATATAGGATTCATTTCTACCTTACTGAAAACCTGGTATCTTTTAAATCACTGCGTTTGCTTACAGGAAGAAAAGGCTGGCTGTATTGTATGAAGAGGAAATAAAATTCCTTCTCATATGTAAACTCCCTATGCTTCAAATAAAGAATAAAACCAGCACTTTCTAGGATACTGAAACAACAAATATGAAAATCTGATCTCCTGAAGCAGAAAAGTAGCTTAATGTAATTTAGCATCTGGCATAGCTTATACAGCACAGCTTCAAGCAGCATTCTCCTACACCAGAGCATATTCCACATGTGGAGAAGCAGAAAGCTAAAGTGTGGGGCCAGTGCTGAGAACTTAAACTGAAAAAACAAAGGGATGTGTCTTGAATTTTTATGTAATATTGACTAGATAAAATCTTCAGTTTCATTTAAATGGGTCTATACCAATAAAGAAACCAGTCAGGACAGCTATGACTGCAGAATATAGCTCATAAAACAGGACAACCTCCAGTCACTGCAGTAAGAGTCAAAGGCTGGCACGGGACTCCAAAAACAGTGCACGTTTATGAGGAAGCTTGATACAACTTGCCACACAAGTGAACGAAAAAAGTCCTATTCCCATTCCAAATGCTGCTACTACATTATGAGGTGGTGCAGCGGACAAACAAATACAGCATGTTAATTTCAGCAAGATGTTAAAATACACCTAGGGAAGAATTCTGTTTTCTTCATAGATCCTTGCCTCTACTCCATTAGTGCAGAGGTTTGAATACTCCCTCCCTTCTGAGATTAATGCGTTCATCTAGGCCAATATATTTATAAAGTAGTAATGTACAGGACTGATGCTCACAAATCAGCACCTGGTGTCCTTATTTCAGAGCTTGGTCAACTTCTCATCTTTTAGGACCAGGTTGCGCTCCTGAAGCTCCCTGCCTTTCTATCACCCACTATGAGCTGTAAACACTGCAGGGCAGAAATTCATGTGTTTATGAAGTCCCAAATCACTCCTGCAATCCAAGTAATGAATGAACACTTCCACCTGAGACAGTAAAGTATAATCTGTTTCCGGAGGCCAATTGTGTCCCAGGAATATGTTTATTGTATATATGAAAAACTCTAAGCCAGCAAATGATTCAGGATCCCTAATCAGTGCTTCCATAACTTGCTTGCTCAAGTCTTCTGAAGTGAGAGAGCATTGCTCAGCCAACAACCACAGAAAATCCAGCAAGAATTCCAGAAAAAGCTATTCTATTCATGGAGGGAAAGGCTGAGTACAAACCATGCAGAAAACCAAGACCACTGGGATTTTCAAAGGAAACTCCCAGGACAACCCACACAATGGGATGGAGTCAACTGTGAATTGAACCCCTTTCTCCACACAAGGAGGTCTATTCAATCAGACTTCTGTGTTCAGCATTAAGCTCTGCCTACCCACCCCATTATGCCACCTTCCCCAACTTCTTCCTTACTTGAGCTGTAAAAATGACAGAAAAATCAACAATCACACAGACTGAATTTCACTGTATGAATTCCTCCCTCTGGATGTTAAATCCAGACATTTCAATAGAAAGAGGGGATTTTAGAATTGATTTACGTGCAAATCCCAACACTCGAATCTAAAGTCACTGAGGAACCTCTGTAATCATCTCTGGCTGTGGGCTTGGCTTGGTTTCAAAGTCCTGTGCTGAGGTGCAAAAGGGCATTTGCTCTGTATTTAGAACCTTGTGGGACTGCAAAACTCAAGGGGTCATCCTACATTCATCAAGAGAAGCTTCAAGCAAGCTCAAGGGCATCAGAAACAAACATGTCTGCATTGTGATGAGCTATATCTGTCTCTGGATGCCGGTACACTCAGCAAACGAATGCATTAGGAAACGGAATGAGTAAGGAAGGAGTAAGGGATAAGCAGAACATATATGAAAGCAAAACTACCCCGTTTATTCCAGAGATACTGAACATTAAGTCAGAGGAAAAGGTAGGCCTTAAGGTCAAAACCAGCAGCTGTCTTTAATAGGCATGTTTGTTTTGTGTGGCGCTACTAATTCCCACCAGCAACACTCCAGGAGGCTTTTCATCCAGTGCTCTTACAGCATTTTTTAATTATTAAATTTACATCCCACTGGCAAGGCAGTGTGAGGTAACACTTCTGCTCCCATCTCACTGATGGGGAGATTGAGTCACCAAAAACTTAACCTAGTGAGCAGGAAATCTGGCAAAAAGAAACTCAGGACAGCTGCCTCCCAGCTGCCCAACAAGCTGAGTCCTATTCAACTCCATTTTCTTCTCCTCTAGTAGCTTCTAGGAGTCCATTTTCATGCCTAAGGAGCTCTGAAAGTGGGAAATGGCAGACTTTATCTTATCTGGAATATAAAGTTTACAGTATAAAAATCTTCAGAGGCCCAAAGACAACCTCTTAGTAATGAATTCAGTCTTTGTCATGAATTCCATCCTTCCTGGAAGATGGCTAGTCTGTAAAAAGGATACAGTAATGAAGAAGGAAATTAAGTTTCCAAACCACTTTTTGAATCCTCAGAGATAAAAATCTTCAAAAAATCTATAAGATAGTTCAGTTAACCTAGAGAAATAGTTAAACACTAATAGGGATCATTAAATTCATTTTACTAAGTCCCTAATTTCCTCCTTCCTTTTTAACTCCTCAGAATTTCCCACAAAAGCTAGAAAAGTGTGTTTTTCTCTTATGCCTGTACCCTGAAGAAAACTGGGAAGCCAACTCACCACCTGAAATGTAGTTTTCAGGTGGAAGAACATGCTTCCCCCAGGTGTTGGGAACTGCTGTTTGGAAGCAATGTGGGGTCCATTCCACCCACTGATCTGCTTATGAAAGTACCAGCCAGTATCAGAAGCTTCAAACAAAGCCAGAGAGGGACTACTATCAGCTTGAGAAACCATGACCCCACACTTGTCCCTGTTTGCTTTAATATTTGTTGTGCTACATTATGCAGTCACATTGGATGCTGCAAAAGAAGGTATGAGTGTCTGTCAGGAGAGAAATGCAAAGAAAATCATGTACCCCAATGCTGCATTTCATTCTGATCTCTAACAAATCAGTCCTGAAGGACTAATGCAGCAGCACTTCCTGTTATCCTAAACCTAGCTTTTCTGGAAATACACAGAATAGCCCGCCCTTTCTGAATTTTGATATACTCAGTATTTTCCTACCTAAATGCATTCAACAGTTAGTTAAACTATGGTTTGAAAGGAGGGGTGTTTCACTTTAGCCTGCCCCTTTGTTCTTGCTATGAGCTCTGTAAAATAGAAGTTCCTGACCAAACTTTTTTGTCATTTCTTTTTATTCCCCTCCTTTCAAGGATAAACAGCCACAATCATTTCTATTACCCTGCTGTGGGAAGTTTTCCATATGGTTTGGTCCTGTTACAGTTCTCTGAACTTCCTCTTATTCCTCAATAATCTTCCCAACATGGACCAATACTGCACACAATATTTTCAGATGAAACCACATCTCATGTTTAAATAAATGCACTACAATATTTGTTATATTAGTCTCAGGCAGTGTCCAAGCTGCATACTAAGCAGAATTAGAAACCTTGTAACAGGGAGAAGAACTTCCCATAAGTCATACATTCAAGCACACAGATCAGTTAAAATGTCCATCCCACTACCCATTCACCAAGCACATTCTGATCTCCTAAGGAGGCCTGCAGACTGCTCTGGCCATGATGGCTCTACATTGTTTTGTACTATGTGCAAACCTTTATAGTTTACAAGATACTCCATCTCTCTGGCTTGGTCATTACTATATTACACAGCACAGGACCAAACACCAAACCTTCAAGCACTATCTGTTAGCTGTTTTCTATAATGAAAGTTCTTAGTTTCATTTTGTTCTTTGTTTCATATTCTGTTCTAAAAGCTCTTATCCAATGGTTTCTCTTTGGATGTCTATAACGTACCAAAGGTGTTCAGAAAGTCAAAGTTAATTGTTAACCCTATTATTGATTAGTCCTTTACAGATCATATAAAGAATTTTAAGAAAGTAGTGATGTGCTTTTCCTTGGTAGTAGTCAGAACCTCTTATATCATAATTTCCCAGGTGCTTTACTGCTTACACCTAATTACTGCTTCAATCAATTTCTCAAATGTTCATATAGAATTTATGGGTCTTTAAATCCTTGAGACACATCCAAATCCTTTTTAAATATAGGTAATAACATTTCCTACCTACTGATTGTTTTAAATTCTTTCTATTGAACTCCTAGTTTGTATCACAAGCTCTTCTTCAGACATTGTAATTTCAGAGAAGATAATCTTTATTACAAGTAATAACAACTAGTAAAAGCACTATAACTCAAAGCCTATTCTTTGTATAAAAACTTTAAGAAGGTTTGTAGATGAAATTCCTTTTGATTAGTACTGCAAATGTAGTAGCACCTGGTGGGTGTAGGAGATACAGGAAAGTCAAAATCATACAGAATGGAAGTATTAAATCAACAAAAATCATAAATGAAAAATAAAATGTCATTTAAGAATTCTTCCTGTTTTTATAAATCACAGTATTATTGGTGTCACAGCTAAATATTGTGTGTATATTACAATTCAAACATGTTCTGCATATAATTAAAATGTATGTTTCTTAACTTGGCAGAGTCCCTTTCATAGTGATTAAACTAACATGGTTATTTCTGCTTACCAGCTCAGAGCAGCAACCTCTCTGTTTATCAAGGTCCTTAGAGCGCAGTGGTAGAATCTGAACAAGCACCCATGCCAGCATCATTCCTGTATCTGGTTTCTATTGAACTGCTGCCTCCAAAAGAAGCACATTTTCAAATCCTACAAAATGGTGGGCTTTTTCAAGTTTTGATTCACCAAAATAGCTGTTAATTCCTGTCCTTAAATATGCTACATTTGGTTTACAACGCATTGGGGGCTAAGCAACTTTTCAGTGTCTCTTTGAAACATAAATTAAAAACAACCATGTCTTTTTCTATACAGTGCAATGTATTTGTTTTACAATGGATCATTTCCATCTCCACAGTAGCAGCTGCCACTGAAGCCATCATCTCTGTGCACTCGTAAGCAGCTCCATTTCCAGTTCTAATTGGGAACAGAGATACTTATTGGGTGAGTTCCAGCATGATCTATCACGCCAGAGACAGCTACTATGCAAACCAAAGCAATCCGGCTTCCAAAACCCCTTTTAGACAAACACTGACTTTGCACATAGATTCTTGCATTTTTGTTTCTTGGTTCTGTTTTTTTGGAACATAAAAAGTGTCAGAGGAAACTATATATTATGAGTCCATGAACTGCTGTTTAAGATTGATAAATCCAAGGATATTAACTAAATAACCACTACCTCTTTAAAATCGCATAGGTGGTCTAAAAAAGCCACCTAATTCACAGCAAACAGAACCACTGCTGAGTGAATGCAGCCACTAAGCTCATTAAGAGGATGTGGCAGGATGTGTCTGAAAGTGCAGTGCAGTGGCTCAGCAAGCAATTAAATCCCATGACAGTTTAAAATGAGAATCTATCAGTGTCACAAGAGTGTGAAGCCTCAGCATCTCTGCTGTTCCCACCCCCAGCATTTTATTTATGATAGTGTATTGGGAACATGGGAAGTCAAAAAGATTATAATGAAATATGCCATATAAAAACCAGATTAAGCCTGCTCTTCTTTGGGGAAATATGCAGAGAGAGAAGCTGTCTGTTAGCTGTCGAGTTTGCAAAAGATACCATCTTTTGGGATGGTGCTCTCTGCCAGCAGACAGAGTGCCCCAGGGGAAATGGTGGTGAAAAATCCAGACAAGCAGCATCCATCCATCCATCATACGCTCATCTCCACATCTCCAAGGCACAAATACAGCGTTAGAGTGCAAAGGGTGGGGGCAGGGGGAATGGAATCCCTTAAGAAAGAAAGACAAGACAATGCCTTACGTGAATAGCTGGATTTTGTAGCTTTGCTGTGTGTGTGCAACCAGACTCTCCTTAGCTTGTTTGCTCACTTGCCTGTTAGATTCATGACCAACACAGTGATTTGCTAGCATACTCAGAATTGATGCATTCACAGCAGTGACCAGAACCAGGTATACTAAAGGCAGGTCTCTGTAAGCTTGTTTTCATAAGCATGCCTCTGCCAGCACAGGGCAGCATGGATCTTCACTGCTCCTGCAGATCTGGATCTCCGAAACCTTACTTTCATTGCACCACCTCCTGCTATCCCAGGAGCAAATGTTCATGTTATTACTGTTACGTTTTAATCCTGATGTTCCCCAGTCCCTGTTAACCCGGCCTGCTCTCCCAACACTACTTCAATTCAGCACCCATTTGTAGCAAATTTTCCAGTGCCAGTTCTACACTCCTCTCCAACCCTGGTCCATAGGACCTCTGGCCAGCCCAGCCCTGGGCCTGCCCTGAGATTAGACTGTTGATAACACAGACTCTCACAATGAGTCCATAAAGCCAAACAAATGCCCCTAGAGACTAGTAAACATCCAACTCACTTTATTTTTAATCCAAGCCAGACACAATAAAGCCATGGTTGTACTGGAGATTGTAAGGCTACACCAGTAGCTCTTTGTTTTCCACTGCCAATTACACACTCAAAACCTCATCTATATTATTGTATTCCCAAGGTAAACAGGGCCATGATGAGAACAAGAATTCAGTCAAAGAGAATGATAAACTGGTTTTAGAAGCAAGACAAGAGGGTAAACAAAAGAACATTTGCTTCCTCAGAAACAAACCATTTTATGTGGAAAGAATAGTTCACAGGACAATCTGCCATTAAGTGAAAACTCCTCTGCAGGATGGAGCCTTGGTACCCTGTAAAGCTCAAAAATGAATCTCCGTAAACACTTGTTCCAAGTTTTAGGTACTACTGAGGTTTGCTCTAAGGAGCACTGGGAGACTGGAACATCCCCATTTCTCCATTAACACCTCTTCCTGTAAAGCTGCTAGTCTCATGGTGAGGATGGGGGGGATCAGGGGGAGAAGGTGAAGAGATGGAAGAAGACAGAGGAAGCTATGACATGGAGGGATTGTACTCCTTCACTCTTCAGCCTGGCTGTCAACTGCAGAAAAATCAGAATACAAGTTTCAGTTTTAAGACCAGGATCCAATGGAAAGCTGCTATCAGCCCCCAGATAAAATATGTCCCAGAGGCTACAACACAACAGGAGGGAGAAATAAGGCTGCAGAAAACAGCAGAGGCCCTCAAACATAAGGTTAAACATTGCTTAGTTTAACCCACCATCAAAATGTGGACTTTATAAGCAGCTGTATTTCTTTGGCAGACTAAAATGCCTCTATAAAATCTCTCAGTAAAAAAATACCAGCCCTACTGTCAGTTGTCTCTTGGAAGTTCTTTACAAATTTATTTCTTAGTGTAGATATAAATCATTGTCACATATAATATACGGTACCTGCTTCTCAAAGACTGCCAAATTACAATATCAGGCTAAATGCTGGATCAGGTAACTACCCTCAGGGCTCAAATCATAAGGAAATATCTCCATCAATAACATTATTCTAGTACTCATTTGTGTTGCGGTCACTCTCGCATTAGCGTTGTAGATGGACTCACACTGTACCAGGATTTTTGCAGCATCAGGCAACACTGTAGACAATATCAAGGGACAGAGGCTAGGTAACCGCTATGATTTAGAGAAAATTCCTGAGTACAAACTCTATTCCTTTGGGCTTTGCCCTACCCTAACAGGGCTTCTGTCCTGTTTGGAGTAACAGAATAACTTGGCCTATCTATCTGCAAGTGGCTACATCAATACAATCACAGAGATAGATGGGCCTTTTGATCCGCCAGAATAACCAGAATCTGATTATTGGTCCAGTAACCACACAGCTACCAGCAAACACCAGGCACCCCCACACTGCACACTCTGCAAATGGTAACAGGGAGTGGGGACCTCCACTGCAATCAACTGTACTATTTCCATAGGTGACGACACTGAATAAAACCACTCATGCTGGAGGTAAACTCATACATAAACCATGCATAAAACCAGCCATGCTGTAACCTGACTGAAATTCTGTGAGATGCGGAATAGCTTCTCGTCTTCCTTATCGAGGACAGTGGAGGGGATACTTTTAGTAACAGATAAATCTCTGTAATGCAGTTATCTCTCAACTGCAGTGCACAAGCATCCCAATTAATTCAGTCTGGGCCTAGCAGAGCCGGCACTAAGCCAGAGCTGATAAACCTGCCAAAGCCAATCTGAGTCCTGCGGTGATTCCTGGGGAGCCTGCTCTGCACCTTCTCATGCTCTGGACTGAGGGGGGTTATCTGCGGAAACACTGTGCTCAGCTCTGGCTCACTCCACATATCCATGTGATGCAGCAACTCCATTAATGAGGCCCTTCTAAAACCTGAAGTGCTGGGGAGCAGGCAGAGACATCCCGTCAGCTCTGAAGGCATCAGCAAGGATGCACCAGAACTTATTAGCACCACCTAGCCAGATTACAGGTCTCCCACTCCTGATCCTGCATCTCTGTCTGCAAAGCTCCCACTTGCAGGAAGACAGTGCTCTGCAAGCCAGGCAGGCTTGGGAAGCAGGATAACCACATTCGTATGGTGCCCTGTCTGAAGAAATCAGCCACGCCAAGAAGAGCTGGTTCAGCATCCCTGGCCCAGTAAATACCAAACCTGCATAAACCACTGAAGAACAGAAAGACCACAGCAAAGTGGCAATGATTTTAGGATGGCATAGGGAAAAATCAGGATAGATGCTGCTCTTGGCATTGCTGCTGCCTCACCATGTGATCTTGGCTGAAACTCTAACAAAGGTACCCTCTGCTTTTCATCATCTGTCAAATGGAGATAGTCTTCATCCACCCTGTGGGGTTTGGTAGAGCTTGTTTAATATTCATAGGCATTTAGGCATTCAAATAAAATGCACCAAAAATGCAAGGTGTTCTTACAGGCTCTCACAAAGCCAGGTTTAACACATTTTTCTTACAGCCAAGAACAACACTGAAAAAGCAAGGCTATTTCCACAGATAACAGATTTCAGTGGCCAATTCACAAATTTCAAGGAATGAGGATAATATTTACTCATACGGCAAGATACATCTGACAGATGAAGCTATATAATTGAAAAATGTTATTATAAGAAGGAAGACTTGTAATAGAAAAATGGCATGACATGCTAGTAGGTATCCTTTCAGAAATGGGAAAGAACAAAGCAAATCATCTACTGAGTTGCTCAGATCTCCTGCCACAAAAAGGCAAGAAACTCCAAGAGGCCTATAAAGTGTTTAGACAAAAAGGTGAACTCTAGAATTAATAACAGAATGGTAAACAGGAAGATTAATGGCACCAGAGAAAATGCAGATGGTGAAGCCCAGCCTGCAGGCTCAGCAAGACACTGAATAGGGAGGGGGGAGAAAAGCAAGGTGTAAACAAGGTGACCTTCAAAGCCAGGGGAATGCCTGCCAACAGGCCAGCCAGAGGGCATCCTGAGACACAGATGTGCCATCTGGGGTAGGCTGTCTCATGACAACATGAACGAGATTTGTCTTCTTCAGAATTTGCAGGGAGGCAAAATGGGTTGCAGCAGGAAATATGACCATTCACGCAAAAGGGGCACAACTAAATGCACACACTGGAAAAGTGTGCTGCCTATTTTGTAAGGAAAATATGAAAGAATTCCCTGAACATCCCCACTAAGGAAGGTCTTGTGCCCACTTGTAAAGCCTGTTCACAGAATGTGTGGGGGAGGAGAAAATAAATGTTTTCTTTAAGGGCTTATACATTAGGTTTATGGTAAAAAGAAGAAAAAAAAACAACCTCAGCACAAACTGCAAAGCAGCTCTTTTAACTGATGATGGTGTAAATTTTCTCTATCTTGGCATAAGTCTATTCACTCCAGATGGCACATTTGGATTGAAAGCAGGTGAAGATTCCTCAGATGTCTCTATGTCCAATATCTGCCTTTACAGAGTTCCCTTGCTCCATCTCAGTGCTTAGTTGGATCTTGAATATCCCAAAAAGCGCCTAGGAGATCATAGAATAGTTAGGGTCGGAAAGGACCTGAAGTTCAGTTCTTTGCCTAGATCTCCTACAAAAGTCCTGCAGGGAAGCCTGGCTCTTTCAGACTTGATGCTTAGATCACTGAGGAAAATTAAGAAGTAAATGCAGTCACACATTTTTTTAAACACATCAGTCAAACACCACAGTGGGGCAGTGCTAAGGAGCACAATGCTATCTTCAAATAACCCTTCTACAAAATAAGCCAAACGTGTTCTGCTATAACGTCTAGAAGAGAGAATTTTAGGGGAAAACAGAATAAGCAGCCACACTGCTGCTCATGATGAAAAATAGCAGACCCCAGCTGTGGGAGTCCAGCAGGTAGTAAACTTACGTACCTCTCTCCCTTCCAGCCTGGGTCAAAGTACATAAAGTCTGAGTATTTCAGGCAAAAGCTGGCCAATCTGAATTCAGTGCTGGAATCAGTCAATTCCATGCTAAGTGTACAAGCAGACATATTCAAATAGTTTTTATTCTGATGGGCTGCATATCAACTGCAATGAAGATACTGACCATCCACTTTCACAGTGGGAACCACAGGTGATGGATGAGTTCAAGCACCTTATGCAAAGCCTGTGCAGCCCCAGCACTGCTGCATCAAGCAGGCTTGGCTCAAATGAGCTTGCGATTGTTGACAGGAGATGCCATCATGGCTCTGGACACCAGTACGTATCTTCCTCCAGGAAACCCCATCATGTGGTTCTGTTGATGTCTTCCTGAATAGAAGAGGAATGGAGAGATGACGTACACACCTGAAAACACTAAAGCGGCATTGAGGAAGGAATCGGGATGAACAAGAGAGAAAAACAGTAAGATGGAGGAAAGCTACTATATTCCTTCTCCTTGCTTACTGCACCTAAACCATGGCAGGCTTGTTCTGAAAACTGCCACAGAAAAGTCTGAAAAATGAAAGCTCTGGACCTTGAATCATGCCTTTGCAGTATCTCTCTCCTTTCTCCTCTCTGTTATCAGAGGAAAGCTGTAAACTGATCTTGAAAATATACATTCTGGGCCCTTTCCACACCTTACAAAACACAATAAAAATAGATGATAATGGGTAAGAGGGAGAGATAGCCATGCAAGGGGAAAACAAAGTGAAATAGAGAACAGTTGCTCTTCTATCCTTTCCCCCTGCTCAGCTTTCATTTCCCTTTGTTCATCTAATGTTGAGCCAAACGAAGCCAAAGGAGCTGCCGTGCTGGGCTACAAGATTGATGGCTGCAGGCAGACTCCACAGAGAAGAGACGGATGACTGGTCATTTCCCGCGATGCACTGAGAAACATCCATCCTTGCAGCCATGCTGAGCCCATTTGTGCTCCTCTTGAAAAGAGAGATAAACACAGGCAGCCGGAGGCACCTGAGTGTCCTTCTCCCACAGAAGGACACAGTTATAGTCCTCTGGATTCCTTGAGAAGGTCGCTCCGTCCATCCCTGAACATCTGGCTGTGGGATTTGCTAACTCTCTCCCTCCCCCGGCAATCATCCGTCTATTAGAGCACAGTGCAGGTTGGAAGAAAACGGTGAAGAGAATGGTGTGACAACCTCATCAATCTACAGCTACACGCTCAGCTATTTAGTTTTCTTTACACTATTCCTTAATGCAGGGCAGGGGGGGAGCATTGCTGCTGGTTTGAAAGAGTGAATTGTGGAAATGGCAACGTGGATTGGAGTAAGCCCTTATGACTATTAAAATGTTGTGCATGTACTAAAGCAGTAGGGAACTAATTAAGATTCAGGATTGAAAGGCAAAACAAAAAAGTTGGATGCACTCTGGTTCCATCTGTAGCACTTGCTGAGAGTTCAGATATACTTGGGGCATCGTCTTTAGCAGAGCAAGGTTAATTTTTCTTTATTTTGACCATCCATATAGTAACAAAAACCTCCCTGGAAGAATATACTGCAAGTATATTTATAGTGCAAATCCTGGTATAGCAGCTTCAGAGGCACAAAGCACTTAATCCTTGCTCCTTTGTATTTAGCTAATAGTGTCTTTGTTTGCTGATACTGTCCTGGTGTATAGCATTGCTCACAGATACAACCTCTGTGTTTCCAGTTCTGCCATACTGCTAACTCACATAGGCAATGAGCATTACATGGAAGATGTATCCATAGCATCATTTAACAAATACAGCATCACTCCAGAAATTCCTGCAGCTATGAACCTCACTTTGTCAGAGTAGCACAGATCTGTAACCGTGTCATTCACAGACATTGCACCAAGGAAATCATGAGAAGATAGAAGTATTCACTATCTCTCAAAAACACAAAGAAGTGAGTCATTTATTTGAAGTGTTTAAACATAGTTTTAGCATTCTGTCTGAGCCAGCTTTATTCTCATCATGCAATGCTGTTTATTTTAGGCCAACAACAAAGGGATTTTCACTGCAGCTCTGTAGGACATGCACAGGATATTAATCATGACCATATGTGTTCCTAAGACATCAACCCCATACTTCCCGAGGGCAATCACATGCATTCAGAAGTGCATCATTTCCATCAAGAGGAGTAAAGTTTTCATCCTTTCTCCTACATCAAGAACCATAGCTTTAGCTGATGAAAATCACTGCTCCCTGTAGTCTTTAATGGAACTGTACCTACCTACAACAGCTAAGGTCCTGACCCTAAATTACTTTGTTTATTTAGGGGGAACCATGCTCCAAGTGCATCCTGAGATCTCTGGTCTGAAAGACATTGCACAGAAAAGCCATATCCATCTACACCATTCTTAATTCCTCTCCAAACGTACATTGCATCAACCCTCCTTCCCCCATGATGTTCCTTATTGGGAATGGATGCTATGGCAAACACCAATGGTGTCAGAGTCCTGAAGCATAAAATACCTGTAATAAAGCATTGGGCACTCAAATGGAAAACGTAGGGAATATTGAAATGAATTGTAACTTACTGAAAACATCTTGAGTATCTCTCAGGTACAAGATGATTATGAGGTTGTAAAATGTTTACTCCAGAGAATGGAATGACAGACAAAGCTTAAACCAAGGGAGGTGGTGGGATGTGGGATGGGGAACCATCACACTCACTATTGTACTCTCAACAGATCTCTAAAGCTTGTCTTGTAAGATTTCAAACTGGACTTTATATTAACATTTATTGCTCATTCCTTTATATTACACACCAGAAATAATAACACTTGCTATAAATTTTATATTTTGTACTCTAAAATAATTTCATTCTCTATGTGTCAGGAAAACAATAAAACTGAATAAAAGATTTTTTTTAAATAATATTTTGAATGTAATTATATTCCATTAGATCTTTGCTATTTTTTGTTAGCATTTTCTTCTATAAAATAGAATAGTGCACAAGTGCTACTTTACTGTTGATCTAGTAGCCCAGTGCCTTTGGGCTCTAGAAAAAAATTGGGCTCTGCCTTGAAGAATGCCAAGTACCAAACCTGCAAGTCTGGTCCAACCTGGTACTTTACATGTGGATTTAATTTTAAGCAAGTGGCAAGTCCCATTAATTCCAAAAAGATCACTCATGTTCTTAAAGCCCAAGCTCAGGTGCTTCCCTTGTCTGGGGTTAAACAGCCTGGCATCTTATAAGACTAAACCCAGAAGACTTGATCCTATAAACCTTTTTTCATGTGATTATCAGAGAGCTCCCATAATTACTCACAAGGACATATCAAATAGACACAGTGAATTAGATAGAAGATACCCATGTCCTAGGATCTTGTGTCCAGTACATACATCTAAATTATTCTGTGCTTCACAAAAATCCTTTTTAGGTGCCACTTATTCTTTTCCAGGCATTGGTATCAGCTGTACTAAGAACAGTGGCAAGGAGGTTTGCCAGCAAAGCTGTTCAGGTTCAGCTCTAGCTGCAAGACTCCTTCAGGGCAGATGGCTTTCCAGCCACCCCTCCCCTGTGCTGGAGAGCTGATGATTTGAGCCTGAGGGAAACAAATCTGCTGGGTTCCAGCACCTCCCCAGGTGCTATACTCTGGCGCTTCCCCAGGGATTCCCACACCCCTTCCTCCTGAGCAGCCTCTAGGGATCTGCTTGGGCAGCCCACTCCAAGGCCCTACTAAGGGAGTGCTGAAACACTCTTCCAAAGCTACCTTTTATCTAAGAAGTCTCATCCTCAGCCTAACTGCACTCTCCTCTTTTTAAGGTTAAATCTGTTTATTTCAGAAATAAATAATCCTGATAGTTACTAACAAACATCAATGTTAACTTCATAGTAAGGGGATAAATCCCACACAATTTTCCCTCTACAGGAGGAATAATATATCTCCTAGAGACACAGCATCCACGATCACGCCTTGGCAGCTCAAGAGGCACATGCTATAAAACCTCTTTCCAAAGATGCATGCTAGCAGCCAGATGTAGGTCAAACACACAGTAGCCAAGAAAAGCAAACAAGCAAAACAATGGGCTGGATAACACAGAAAGGGTGGCAGCACTACAAGTAAGGTCACTCTCAAGCAGCCTAGGTATTTCAAGCCAATGCCATCTCAGCTGCCTGAGCTGTCCAAGCTTTCCTCACACTGAGCCCTAAGAGATGACCTGCAGTCACACTGCAGAGGCTCTGAGGAGTTCATCAGCACAACCCATTCTTTCAGCTTTAAAGGCCTACTGTAGTGACCGAAAGAGCCTGGCCCTAAAGTCATCATAGCTCTACTTTCACAAATATATTTAATACAGCTGAGTCTACACACAGGTGGAAAAATCACTGCTAAGTGGCTGTGCTGTTTCTGAAACAACAACAGCCTTGTGTCTGCAGGTTGCTGCACATGCAGCCTACATTCCCACTCTCAGAGATGAGACCCAGAGAACTCAGAGATTTAACTTTCCAAAATTGCCTTATCTTGTTCAGTTGCTACTTCTGCCTTAGCCTGATGACCAGAGCCAGAGGGGTCTGGATTCAGTGGGCGTTTGATAAAAACCCAGAGAGGTTCCAAAGCTCAATGGCTTCTTCACACAGCTTTCTGGCAGTGTGGCAAACTGGCTGAGCCACACCAGAACCAGGAGTAATCCCAGGTGATTCATAGGAGCAATCTTAGCTGGCTAACACAGTTCTCTTGATAAAACTGCATATAAAATACTTGTAGTGACCTGTTCCAGATCCCACAAATGAAAGAGAAACTATTTACACGAAGTTAAGCCTGTAAATTCTAGCAGCATGACTGCAGAGCTAAGCAGCAGCAACAATGTTTTTGTTTTCTTGACTGGACTATTTATAGAATAGTATTTGCTTTTCTAGAAATGAGTGTCTTTTATTTCCATACCTGCAAAATCATGAAATCCCATTTGGGGAAAAACACATTTTCACTCACACTCACTGAACTGAATTAGTCTGAGAATTTGTGGCTTACCATGTAACAATACCCAGGAAGAACAGTGCGTGATTTGAAGAAGTAATCACAGGCCTGGCAGCTGTGACATGTAGAAGGCCAGCTTATCAGTGGCCAAACTGAAGCAAGAAGGGTTACACTGTGAAAAGCTTGAGATATCTTTCTAACATTTACCCTGCACAGCCAGCCTCGCAAAAACTGACTCAACAATTTGTCTACCCTGAGTCTCTGTATTTGTATTTAAGGGTGTGTAACAAATTGCTCTTTTCATCACCATCCCTGTACACATAAGCCCAGGTTTTGCACCAGAGCTGCTACACTTTTATACCAGTTTTGCAAGGCTTCATGCTGATGGTTAAAACGTTTAATACTGGCACTTAAAAGGGCTGGCAAGTGGCATGCTTTATTCATACATTCCTTTTTATTTAAAGTTCTCCCAAACTCTCTAAAAATATTTATTAACTGTTAGGTACTTCTCTGAGATAGACCAATGAGGTCAATGTTTTAGCACCTCCATGTTACACTCCAAGAAGCTGAGAGAAGAGATATCCCAGTGTCCCTGGTGCTGTGTACTCCCATATGGGGCGCAGGTGATGCATGCAAGCATGTGACAGTGGGGCAGGACATTAAAGGCAGAGGTTGGCACCTCTACTGCAGACTGGCAATGAGACAAAGATATTTCACTGCAGGACTTCGACATCATGATTCAGTGTCAGTGAACACATGCAGAGACAGGCTCTCTGGTATTCTTAGTGCCACGTAAGTAAAGGAAAGCAGACTTTATCTGGCCAAAGATTTGGGCCAGTGAAGGTCCCCACTGTAGGAAGAATTTAAAGGTGGTGGATGAGATGGCATGGAGTCTGGTTAAATGTGTGTAAAAAGAAGCTGCTTTGCAAGGAGGTCGCACACTTACGAGTTCTCTCTCAGTGACAGAAAGTCACTTTTTCTAAAACAAGTCATAGCTAGATGTATAAGGGCCATAGAGAAGCAGCTGCTGCCTGTGGTGCCATGTCCTGCTGCGAAGGCAAGATTAGTGGGGAATTGGAGACTACTGTTTTAATTCAGTAGCATTGATGGACTCATCAGTAAGCTGCAGGCTTAGCTGATGAATAAACACCTACCTAAATCTAGGCCAATATTTAGGTACTTTGCTGGATAAGAAGCCCAGAAGAGAAGGCCTAGGAGAAATCAGTATTATTTTTGGTTTAAATAAAAGCTAGAGTTGGTAAAAATCAATTTTCCCCCATCTGCATGAGAGGTTCCAAATTTACTAACAAAACAATAGGAAAAAGACAGTAGGGGTGCTTAGGAATTCCTGCAGCCATTATGAATGTTTCCTTTTTCTCATATGTTGAAATTTCTTATCTAGATCTAAAAAAACCCCAAACAAACAAAAAAACAAGCCAAAAACACCACCCAGGATTGTGGCTCCCAGTCTTGGATTCACAATATAAAGATTCATGTTATTCCAAAGTGCTACAAAAATGTGACACACACAGGTACATGACAGACCAATGTCAGGATTCAGCACGGACAGCGTGCAGATGTGCACTGGAACACGTCAAATGATGATCAAATCACCAAATGAGAAGTGAAAATTATCCACTCTCCCTGTCACAGAAAGCTAAGGATTTGTTTTGTTTTCTTCTACGTGAGGTGCCAAATATAAAGCTTCTTGGGAATGGGTGAAAATAAGATCTGCTCTAGCTCAACCGGAAAGTACAAGATACATGTGGAATTGCTCAGTAAGATTCTTTGACGTGGGTCATTCAGATTCTTCAATCATGAAGCTCATCATTGTCCACACTGATGTTATTTGATGTCTGACCAAACACTTGACCTAAATGCACTGCAGGATTGCTGCTCTGGCATCACCCACCAAAATCAAGGCCAGTCTCAAACACATAATAACTCTAAAGGAGACTATTCCTGCTCTAGCAGGAACAGGAAGGAGGTGTGTTAACAAGCTGGCTCCGGGAGCGGGCTCGCCCCGTCCCATCCCTGGTTTCACCGCTTCATTCCCGGAGGAATTCCTGACTGACCCCGCTAAGGTGACCTGGGGACGGGACCCGTCCCTGCCGCGCGCGCGCGCGCCGTGCACTGCGCCCTCTGCTGGCCCGCAGCTCCCCGGCCGCCCATCGTCGATCCCACTGCGTGAATCGGGCGTGGGAAACCCGGGAAAAACGAGGATAAAGGTAAAATAAAATCCTATAATCAGTGATATTTTAAAATAGGGAATAATACGTTGTTAAAGAATGAGGAGAGTTATTTTAAAAGCTGAAGTACTTCAGAATGCAGGAGTACTTCAATAAAAAGCAGATTTAAAACTAATAATCGTAGAATCATAGAACAGTCTGGGTTGGAAAGGACCTTAAGATCATCTAGTTCCAACCCCCCCCTGCCATGGGCAGTGACACCTCACTCTAAACCAGGTCACCCAAGGCTCTGTCCAACCTGGCCTTGAACACTGCCAGGGATGAAGCATTCACAACTTCCCTTATTGTAATAATACTAATGCTAATAATAATAATTTCAAGATTTTGGAGGGCAGACAGCAAAAGTCACAGAAGGTGATAACAGGCTGTTAAAATGCATCTTACATGAGAAATCTAGACCAAGTCATCAAAGGATAAAAGTTGCTTCTCTCTGTCATCATATTATCTCCACCCCAAATTTAGGTTTCATGGCAGTGTTTATAAAAGCCCTGAACGATTAAAAAAACCCTAAAGTAACCTCTATACAAACGTATTTTTGGTAAATTCACCTGTCAGAAGTCCAAACAATCAATACATTGATATTGCAGCCTCCTTCAGGAATAGTATACCCAGCTCATCTGAATTTTACAGATATGTTCTATTTGGCAGCACTATTATTCTGCCAGATTTCATCCTAACACAGTCTTAATAGATTTAAAGAGGAGCTACAGGCAAGTTTTATAATATAACAAGAACCTAACCTTTAATCACAGAGAAGTTTCCCCGTATATTAAATAGAAGCAAAACTTTGTTAAGATGCACCACTCCTTACAGTGTTCATAGCAAAACAACACTGATGCCTTGTAGGACTGAACAAGAACCAACATGTGTGTTAATTGCTGAAATCAAAAGTGAAACTAGGCAATATTAATTGGCCTATCTGAGAAAAAAATGTTACAAGGAAATTCTCATTAGTGTTTTGAATTATTTTTAGGCTATAATATCATTGACAGTGGACGTAGCAAACAGGGAAAGAAAAAAGAATAGGCAACTCAGGAGAGATGAGTTTTTTCTGTGTTCTTGGGTTTGATTTCCAGCTCTGCCACAAACCTAAAGTTAAATCTTCAAAGAAGTAGTTTATAAGCTTTGTTGCTCATTTCTCCATTTTGGTATCAAAGTACTTCCTTTACTATATTTTGTATAAGTGGACTAAAATCTACTTTAGTATGTGACTATAGCAAAGACTATAAGAAGCCTTTACGACAGCTCCCAGAATGATGAACTAACATGCTGCTTGAGTCTCTAAAACTATAATATATTTAACAGTAAGGCAAATTCTGTCCTTCGCTTTTTTGTTTCATCTTAACTTTGTCCTGGTGAAGTGCTCTATCTTAAAGAGCATGGGCCACCACAGACATGCTGAGCATCTCCCATAAGAATTTAGGGCACTCATCACTTCCCAGGAGAAACAAAGTGTCTTGTACAATCAGACACAGGCTTTACAGGGTAAATTGAGATGGTTGACAGAGATAATAGCTTATCTGTAAGGATTCCATTCATTCATTCACAAGCACACTCACATAGGTATATCCTACATGTCAGATTAAAAAAAGATCAGGTATTTCTTAAGTGGCATCTAAAAATCTGTTATTAGTACTCTCCTCAAACTACTCTACCATGATTCATAATAGCAAATGAAAAACACTTTTGTTTACTTTCACCTCTTCAACAGCTGGTAATGAAAAAAGCCATCTCTGTAGTTCAACTGAACGCTAGACTGCCCAGAGATAAGTAACAGGACAGACACTAGCACAGGACACCAGCTCATTCTCACCATGGTAGCAACACACACCAACTCTACTCCATACCCTCCAAGTGGGTGGGAAGGCTGCCCACTGTGAGACCTCACTGTTGGCTTTTAGTCCAAAACCAAAGGACAACAGTGAATTGAGACAAAAGCTTCCCAGTCACTTTCTTTACACTTATATAGCACATGAAATAAAAGCTCTGTTGTGCATGTATATACACATCTATATTTAGCCATCGTGTAAAACTGAAGCAGGATACTACCAATTTAAATTCCACCAGAGTTTTTGGCCATACACACCCTATCTGTCCTCATCTGCATAGCTGCAAAGCTTGGGTAATACCTGACTGTCAGCAGGGTTTACTGTAGGTAATACCACTTTGACAATATTGGTATGTAACCCAACACAGAATTGTGATAGCACCCAGCAGCACAAAACCACTAAGCATATAGGACAAAGACCAATTAAGATTTCAAGGGTCCTTGAGGGTAACTGGTGATTTCTTCCATTTCTAACCCTCATCTTTCTTGCCATTCTGATATTAATGAGGGCCAAAACTCTATTATTTGCCTTCACAGCACTTGCAGTTCAAAGTGGTAGGAGGAGAGTTGGAAATTCTCCTTCTCTCCATGCTGAAGTGCCTTTTTTGCAGAGAATCAGATTTACTAATACCTGGTTGAACAGAAATCTAGTATCATGAGTATTATGAGAGTATTAACATCAAATAACTTTAGCACTCTACCTAGAAAATCACAGTATTAATGGCATGTCAATATTGCCACGCCTGGGGATTTGTTTCAAATATATACCGCTGCTCACAGGATTCTTGACTGATACACTATAATGACTAATGTAACAGATCATATCCATTACAACAATGAAAACTTGGCTCCATTAGAGCCATAACGCTTGATCCTGATGATATGAATATACCACTAAAAGATGAAGACCAGCCCATGTGAAAGTAAACGTCAGGAATACATTGTGTAATTCCTAAAGGTCTGGTAATAACATTGACTGTATTGTCACTGAAGCAGTTATAAGTAAGTTTTGGCAATACTTTATTTCTACTGCCTATCTATCGGACAGGCTATTGGGTGGAATGGATCATGCTTAGAAATAACATTAATATGAACATTGCTAGATGTTTGATCAAATAACTCTTACTAGGGCAATCCACACATATAACTCTGAGTACAGTGGCAGAGGAAAATAGGCATCTAAAGGCTGCATCAGTAACACCTATTTCCAGTGTTCTGATCTTTACAACTGTGGCTGTAACTATTCTTAAAACCAAAGACTTCCACTTGAAACCAAATAAAAGCAACTGACCAGGACAATAAAAACACCATTCTCTGTTAAGTATCATGTAGCAACTGACCCCAAGAAAAACATTATAGTGCACTTGCATTTTAGAAAAAATCAGGAGACCATTTGAGCCTGATTATTTTCTTCATCAGGTTTTGGTATTACCAAATATGAAACTCTCACTCACTAAGCTGTCTCATGTACAACCTAAACCTGTAATGTACCAAGACTACAAAAGCTGTAAATATAAATACTATATAATTACTAAGTGATTTATTATACCCTTGAACTGCTAGCAAGATAATGGTTTGCTTCTAGTTTCTGACCAGCTGATGACTAGCCATGACTTATCAAAACAAAAAACCTAGGTCTACATATCTCCTGAAGTATGCAGAAGTTTTGACATTCTGGATACAGCTTACTACTGCAATAAGTCTCCTTCAAAAGCCCAGATGCAGTCCAAGCAAGTGTTCGCCCCTCCAGTGCTGATCCCACTGGCTGCTGGGTTGGCAACTTTTGGAACTAAGACCCCATTCTGTGTTTGTTACAGCAGCAGTCTTATGAGAAGTACTAAACAATAAATGTAAAAGATAATAGAAGTGAGGTTTAGCCCTAGTTTGATGTAGAATTGCACTGCTTGCATACGCTATATAGTATGTAACCAATTCAATATCCTCCTACATAAAACCAAGCACAAGCCCTCTTTAGCTGCTGAGAACAGCTCTAGGCCGTGACTAGGATATCCAAGCCATAGGAGGAGTGAAACTATGGAACATTTAGATTACAATTCTTCCAAATTTATTTTAAATGTCTTACAGTTCTCATCTCTGTGCTTTTTAGGGGATCTTAAATTGCAAAATCTTTGCCCCACAGTCATCAAACATTTGACTGAGGAATAAAGAGGTTAGCACAAGGTAACTGCCTAAGTTCACTATTAGGTTTTCCCACAATGTCCCCCTCTGAAACAAACAGTATTTCTGTTGTTCATGTTGAAAATAAATTAAACTATCTTATTCTCAAATTGTCAAAAGATACCTTTAAATGGAGATCCAATGTTTTCCATAGGTTTTACACTTTCAAATCAGAGAAGGGAAAAATAACACTTTTGGCTAGTGAGTCTGTTCTGGATATGCACAGATGGAATGAAATTATTTTGTGGTGTAACTGATAAGGAAAGTTAATCACTAGATAGAAATTGGTTGGAAAATAGATTTAAATGGCAGAGCAATAGAACTTGCCTTATTTGGCTGCCACCGGCAATGCAACAGAAGTAGCACTCCTGAGATGCAGAAGAGATGTTTATAGCAGGGAAAACAACACAAACACAGACATGCTGAGGTCTCTTTATCTGATAACTTTGTGGTAATTGCCTTTCGTGCCCCATGGCATGTAGGATGCACTAATTTGGCATTCAGTGAATACAGCAAAGAAGCATAATGCAAACAAAGAGGAGTCAAACTCTACCACTTTACTAAATTACCAAGACACAGCAGCATTTGCATTATCACAAAGTCCGAGGTAGACATTTCTATGGTACAATATCATCCTCTTCCTAGAGTCCAGTCCCATCGCCATCAGTGTATCTGACTGATTTCATCAGTTCTTTCTGAGGGGCTCTGCTGAGCAATTACAGGCATTACTTCCTCTTGTCCACTTGCCTGCTGACATCTTCTATATTGAAGACAGAAAGCCTTCAAAAACTGTTTCTGCCAAAATCAAGATTAATTTTGCCTCTGATTTTACTGGGTTTAGTACGTGCCTCTATGCAGGTTTAGAACTTGCCTTCCTTTCTCTTCACCAACTACTGCATAGAAGCAAAGCCATCAGTATTGCTGAGCACTGCTCCATTCCCAGACACCTTCTTCTGTCAAACAGGTTTTTTAAATATTCTTAATTTGGTTTTTGGTTTGTTTTTTTTTTATCCCATACTTTAGATACTGGCAGTGTCTCATCTCTTAAAAACCACATACAGCTGTGAGTATGTGTGTTCTTTCTTCTTGTAATAGCTGACCCCAATGACAGCAAGCCTTTATTACTAACTGCAGGGAAGAATGCACAACAGTATGCTCTGACACAGCTGTACCTCCTCCACATCTGCTTTACAGTCACTCATTCAGCATTCAGACTCATCACTTCATGTAGTTTAATTGTAGGAGAAGAGTACCAAGGACAAGAATGAAAGAAGAACGGACTAAGGTACACATACAGCCATACACACATATATAAATGTGGCATATGCTCAGTAACGTTTATTATTTTCTGTTTATAATCTGGTCACACCCCTGGTCCCCAGACCCATTATGAAAAATCTTACCAGAGTGTTCCACACACAAAGCAGTCTTTTTCACAGAGATGAGGCAGCAGATGCCAGGCAGAGATTTTGTATTAATAACGCACTGAGGAAATAATTAGTAACACATTGATCCTTTACATCCTTATGAATTTGCTAATAAAGGCCAGGATTCACCCCTGTGGAAGGTAAATTCAACTCCCAGTGCATTCAATACAAGTTGCACACATTTCTGTAAGGGATGAGTTGCACGCAGAGAGTTTAGTGGATATTGTTACAGCAAATCAAGTAAGACGCAACAGATGTACAGAGAAATGGTTGGAGAGGGGCAAAAAAGATACAGTCCAAGGTCTAAATGCCAGGTTTGCACGTATGCTAGCTGCTCTGCAGCACAGAAGAGAGAGACGGAGAGAGGCAAACAAATACTTACCAGGTTTAATTTCCAACAGCTTCAGCCTGGAATCCTCCGGGGGATGCAAACGCCTCTTTTTGCGCCAGCAACGTGCTGGGTACGTGTACAGCTGACCTGGGGCCAGGCCTGAAGATAAAAGGCAAAAAATAAATATAATCACATCTCAGTTTGCAAACCACAAGTACTGTCTCCAGAATCTTTGTTTTTGCCCTTCCAGTATATCCTTTGTTGGAGGGTTCAATGCTGCACATCATGAGGCAGAGCTACACACTCAAGGCATCTAGTGCTCCTGAGACTCCTCAGCACCTCTTGGGATCAGGCCTACAGAGAATCTAGGTCTCCCTTAGACACTTCACTCAGCTCACTGAAACCAGAGCTGCACATAAATAATTTGTGATTTCTTGAGGGTAAATAGAATTTCAGACTCTCCTGGGTCACAGGGGCGATGCTTCCTCCACGGGCAGAGAAAGCCCCTTGGGAGAGAAGTGATGAAGTTCTGACATGCGAATCATAAGGCCCTGATGCACAGAGCAGCTCAGGAAATTTTCGTCTTCCAAGTGGGAGCAAATCAATATCCATGAGGTCTGCCTATTTGGACTCTGTATTTTTGCTTGAATTCTGGATTTCTGTTTGAAGACAGATCCCTCATTCTAGTTATTACCTTTTCATGCCAACATCCTGGATGTGGGAGGAGGTACAGAAGTGATGTTTATATTACTGCATGCTCCATTGAATCACATTTGGCATTGCTGGCTTCTGAGTTGCCCTGGCTCTTCTGACAGACACCCCTTAGCCAACATTCAAGCTATGCTTTGCACTCGTGTATTCAGAACACAGCAGGGCTTCGTGAGTGCTACTAGGGACACAGAAACACACTGCCAAGTGCTTCAAAGTATCCTCAACTGCCCCAGATACTCATGACACACAGAAATACTCAGCAAGACACAAAAAAGTTGGAAGAATTTAATTCTCTCCCTGCTCCACCTACCCTTTCCATCCACCAATTCTGCCTTGGCTCTTCTGTCCTTCTGCTGTTGCTGTTTGTCTTGAAGGGGCTACAGAGTGTGACTGCAATTTCAGACTCACTGCTCTTAGAAAACAGGTAAGATTGCATAAGAGAGGACAGGAATGGTGTTACCTATCTAAGCTGCACCAACAATGAACAGCTGGATGCCAGTGAAGTACAACAGCTGAAGGGCAGCATGCTGGCTGAAGTGTTCTCTCATTCTTCTGAAGCAGTCAGGAGGGTGGACCATATTGAGAACAAAACTGACCCACCAAACCAAGTGAGGATAGTGAAAACAACAATATCCTGTTACTTGGGGAAAAGATACGACAAAATTATTCACCTCAAGGGAATGGGACAATCAAATTCTGCAAGTGAAGCCTGAGCTCCTGGTTTGAATATTTCAACTGTTGGGAATACCAGTTCAGACCCCAGCACTTCCCACCTACTTCTAAGGCTGTGGTGCATAAACAGGATATCTACAGGACACTGCCTGGGTATGGCCAAACGATGGAGTATTTGCAGAGATCCTGGCTGTTCCAGGACACACAATGCTACCAAATGGTGGGGTTTCACACCCTTCTTTCACTGCTGCACAGCTTGGTGGGCATTATGCCCACCCTAAGAAATATAGACAGACTTCAGAGCAGGGCTCTTAGGACTGGTTTGGCATATAAAAGTTGTGAATAACTAGCACTTCTGCAGTGTTTAGACACACTTCTTCATGGCACTTTGCAAACATTAACCACTGCAAACAATTGCTATTATGATGAGGTGGATTGTTCCTGGTGCTGACGTGAGTCATTAAAGAGGTGGAGGCAAGAAGCTTCACCCTTTCACAGCAGGTCCTCTGCAAGAACTTGCTCACAACATTGAAATGGCAGTTGGTAGATCAAAGAATAGGACAGAGAACAAGCTCTTCATTGTACAAGCCTCCACAGAGAAGTCATCTGAATGAAATAAGCACCACAGCATTGAGCATTAGTCCCAGATGGGGAAGAACAAGGATCTATACAGTTTTTGGGGAGTATCTGTTCATGTTCAATTACTGAGTGCTCACACGTGAAAGAGCAGTTTGGATTCAGCCAGAGCAGTGAAAGTCAACCACAAATACTGAAAGCCCAACAAGAAACAAAGCAAGTAGCCTTGAAAAAGCAGAGGTGGGAAAGCCTCTTCCCTACAGGACCTACAACCTACTCCAGGTGGCAGATAGATCACTAAGAAATGGATGATCCAACATCCATTTCTGCACCCCTTGAGGCAAGGTCCAACATCCATTTCTGCACCCCTTGAGGCAAGATCTCTGTTTCTATTCACAATACCATTGCTCATTAATACACAGCCACCCAGTGAACTTAAAAACATATATCTGACCTTTGCTTGATCCAAACCCATGAAATGCTACCTTCAGTTTTCCACCTTGACCTCCATCTATCACTGTGCTGGCTCACATGAAGTGTGGATCTGTGATTGCTTACACAAAGGAGGATCAACAAGGAAAAGGTCAGTTCTGAATGCTTTGAATTTAGCCCATCCACAGTTGATCTTGCAGTGCATATGGACATGATGTATATACAGGCCTTACTGTCTTCAGTACTGGTTCAGTTGTCTCTCCCTCTGGTGCCTTATAGGGCAACCAAAGAAGGTTCCAGCCATTTGCTTATAGATGGAATAGCAGAACCTGCAGTGAGCTATGTTGTTTATCTCATTAGTGTAGGAGAGTCATAACTCAAAGCTGGTGTGAAAGGCTGGGGGAGGATGGGAAGAGGAGGGAGTTATGTGCAGTATTGTGTGAAATTAACCCTGAACTCTTTATCATGAGATGCAGTTTTCTGACTCCTTTAACAAAGAGGACAGCAAGAACTCAGGTTAATATGCTGAGATCCTGACTCTTCTCTCTGTTTTTCAAGCCTAAGTGAAAACAAGTCCTGTAGTTTTGCCATTTGTCTTTGTACAGTTTTTCAGGTTAGGGATAGTAAATGGCAATGAACACAATATACAAGACAGATACATACAGGGTGCTTGGCAGAGACTTTCCAGAGCCCTTCAGTATGGGCATAAGTGCCTTTGTACAGCCTGAAAACAGGCATGCTAAAGCTGTAGTGGGATGCTTTGACCCACCATAATATTGCAAGAAATAGATGATGCAAAGACACCCAAGGGAGCACTAAATGGGCTAATAAAAATCAAGAAAGAGGAAAGTGTACATGGGGGAGGAGGGCTGCTTCATTTCACACTGATTATTCTAATTCTAAATAACAAAGGCACAGATTTGGTAGCCAGTGCAGATGTGGGAGGCATGTTTCACACTGACTCTCAGTGAAGAATGTTCCATCATTGTCTCCACTGCAGACCTGCAGAAGAAATGCCAGTGATCCCCTTTTGCGGGTAAACTCTGATAGCTCACCATCAGAAGTGAGGAATGAAAGATTTGCACAGTAAATTTTCTCAAGGTAGTCCAGACAACTTGTGGCTGAGAAAGGCAGTGTTAAGACCTCTTGGTCCCTGATGTGATACCATAATGCTGTTATGATGATTTCTTCTGTAAGTGTGGAGACACCAGTGAGACACATACAAGTCAGTCTATGTCTATCTTTTAGCAGATGCTCTTGCCAAAACATTACTCTGTGGATACAGTGGATGTATACCTACTTATGACTGTGCTCAAAAGGGTAAAAATAGCAGCCCCCTTACTCAACGAGATGCTAAAAGGACAGAAATTCCTTGGGTAAATGGATTAGCAATTAAAAAAAAAATAAAAAAAAAAAAAAAAGGAAAGCTAGTTTTGCCAAAGCACACTGTCTTAGGAATGGGGAATTTTCAGCTGAAATAAAAACCCAGCTGTGGTCATGAAGCAACCAACAAGTGAAGGGTTAGCCCAGAACCTCAGACAACTCCCAGCTTGTAAACCACATTCAGTAGTCCCAGATTACCTCAGTAGATTTGGCAGCTGAGACATGTTTCGGGTATTTTTAACACTGGTAAAACACCTGTTGTCTCCTGCACCAGAATTGGCTGTGGTTTACTATAGAAAGAGCTTTCTGATAATACTGCAAGGCAATACTAAACCTACTTTGGGTATTTCAGCAATTGAAGCAGTGCAAGAATTCTTCCCTCAGTATATCCCAGGAAAGAGAGAGGGAAAGTTTCAACTAAGCACTCTTCAGAAGCAGCTATTGCTTTCTTAGCCCCAAGAGGGGTGGGAAATATCCTATGTATTCCTGCCATTCCACTTCCTGCAAACTGTCCAGTGGAAGAGGTTAGAGCAGGTTGCACCTTCCTGTAATTCCAGATCTGGAGTTTTGGGAGTTTTTTCAGTACGGTTTATAGGCACTGGCATGTGTACATGTGCATATGTGCAAGTCATGCTTCCAGTGCCCATGCACCCTACCACCCTCCCTGCCCGCATTCTCTGGTCTGCACTTAAAAAAAAACAAAACAAAAACCCAAAAAAAATAGAACCCCAGTTTGGTGCTGTCAAAAAATCTGTTCCTTGAGCTAATGGTGTGTCAGACACTGAGCTGTACTCTACAAAAATCCCCCCTGGGGCTTAGGAGAACTTCTGACTGAGTAGCACCTACAGCTTGTGAACTGGCGACTGTCCTTTGCCTTTCAAACAAAGATTTCAGAAGAATTTACTCTAACATAGGAAAGACTGACCAAAGTCTGAAAAATAACAGTGGTCTTTTCCCTTGGGCTTCACTGAGCTTTGGAACAGGCATTAGCCAAAGCTCTTTAAGGACATACATAAACCAGGAGTTATAGATATGTTTGTAACCATCAAAACAACATTCATTCCAAAACTCTCTTTTACCTCAGCCTTATATCCTTCCCTACATAATTCCTTATTTTCAGCATTCACCTGAGAAACTCCCACCTCCACCTCTCCACCCTGAAGATAATTCCAGTCTGACCTAGAGCAAATCATTGTGTCTTCTGCTACAGACTGGGATCAATAGCATGAGAAGAGTGACAATGCAGCCTTAGAAACTACCATGCCAGGCACTTCTTTGGGTAGAGAGAGAATAATCAGGATGAGCTCTCTGCAGTTACCAAAGGAAATCCCCTGCAGGCACAGAGGTTTAGGCAGCTTCTCTTCTGTGTGGCCTGCAGCAGGTTTGAGCTCCTATTAATTAAACCCCATGAGGGCTCGGTGGCTGGCCCTCCATACACACACATGCATACACACACAGACACAATGCTACTGACCTGGTCCCCTGTGTCTCTTCTCCATCCAGATGTAGCAGTTGTTCTGAGCTACCCCCGTTTGTGAATCCAGGAAGGGAAGGCGGACGCTGCGCTCAGCACACAGCCGAGAGTTGTAGCTACGACAGTGCTCGATTGCTTC